>NW_013525180.1:2668279-2900883 GCF_000836215.1 Papilio polytes
GAATATTTTGTTTTTGGTGTATTTTGTTTTGTTTTTAGTGCATTTTGTTTTGTTTTTCGTGTATTTTGTTTGGAAGTCGGTTTTGTTTTAAAAGCTACATATGTTCAGCTACAACTGAACAGTCAAAATGTTCAGTGAAAACTCAACGTCTTCAGCGTGGTTGTCTGATTGTAATCGGGTGCATTATCGATGTAACAAAATAAGACAATATTAAGATTAATCTTAAACGACTTAATTAATTCAAATTCTACGTCAATGTTACGATCGATTTTCTTCCTTTTTATTCACCTAATGCAGATAAAGACCAGATATGCAGAACCTTTTGAGTGGCTTTAACGAGCAGTTGTGACAAAACGAATTTGTATCCACAATTTTTTTTTATTTATAATTTAAAATAATGTTTCAAATTCTTTTAAGTTATAAAGGGACAAAGAGAAACACGGTTACAAGCGGTAGCAAAGTCCACTCGCAGTAAGCTTTAAGACATCGAAGTAGTCTGGCATTTTAATATTGATTGAAAATTTCGGTCCGTATAATAATTAGATATAGCTTATTGTCATCTGTTGCTACGCTAAGTTCGTAAATATCGGCTAAGAATGGTATTTAATACTAGGTTTTTAGCTTATATCAAGAGCTGGCGTACACCTTTGACTAAACTGTAGGACAACTGTTTAGACTCGCTTTGATTCCTGTGCTCTAGCACTACTCGATTTTTAGATGTGCAACTAAACAGTTGAATTGGCTGCGAAACAATTGACAATCACACATTTGTGACATATCTTAGTTAGAGGTGGGGGCCACTCTAATTGGTTTTTTAAAGGCAATCTTTGTTATGTAGTTTTTGAATATCGTATCTAATAATTTACAGTCGCGTTGTGGAACACTCTGTCCTCAGCGGTCCAAACAGTTACGACTTAGGGGGCGTCAAGAAAAGAGCGTACTCCTCCCTTAAAGGCCGGCAGCGCATCTGCAATACCCTTGGCTTTGCGGATGTTCATGGGCGTCGGGTAACTCAATATGAAGCGATCCGTTGCTCGTTTGCCCGCTTTTACTATAAAAAAATCAAGTTATGCAATCAGACAATCAAGGGCACTTTATTTATCAAATACAATTAACATATTGTTTACATCTAATGGATTCTTATTTATCTTGGCATTTAAGTCACGTTTTTGTCTTATTTATATTTAAGATATTAAGCTATGCGATTCCGACTGCATTAATGGGATAATCTTCTAAGTAGTTTTTTATATTTGAAAATTATTTAAATGCAAAAAGAACGATAGCAGATACTAAAAGCGTGTTTGTTTTAATAAGATAAAAACAAAATTCGCGTGAAATCCCAAAATCGAAACACAAATACAACATGTACATATTTATACTATTATAATAAAGCGTAAACACACACTTCTTTGTTGCCTAAGATGTCAGCAATCACAGCACATTTTTGAATAATTTTTTTTTTAATAAAAAGCCCTACACGCTTTTGGCTATATATTTTCACGCCATTAAACTTAGGCGGTAAATATTTTGGATAAAAACCCTAATGTGGTAAAGAGACCATAAGTTGCTGCCAACATCAAGGAAGCAAGGTTGCCATGGTTTGTCATAATGTATTGTCATTTTGACATTTGCCATTGATAGTTTGACAAATGTAATCAATAAAACAATTTTCATTATTTTATGCGGGTGAAGTCGCACCGTAACAGCTAGTTACTAATATTGTGAGATAATTATATGATGTAAATAAGTATACAGACAGTGTAAACGCGCAGTTACAACATTAACGCGAAACAATTTTCATATGTTAATTACAGAATTCCACTTCGTAAGATATTTTGAAAAACAGTTTACCAAATAATTCCTGAAAATTGATTAAAAATATAGTCTAGAACAACAAGGTCACAGAATAATACTAGCTTTCTCCAGCGATAATGTCCGCGTGGTATTTAAATAAAGTTTGTAGCTTATATGTTCTTCCAAACTATGCTCTACATCTGTGCCAAATTTCATCCAGTTCCGTTACCCGTTTAGGCTAAAAACTCTAACTAACATCCATTCGTCTAAATTTTCGCATTTATGACATTAGTAGGTTAATATAAGTAGTACAATACGCTAAGTTACTTTTAAGTAAATTGTGTAATAAGTACGGTTAACCTCCCTTTAATGCCTACTAATATTAAATTAGTACTTATTTAAGTAAACATTCAAAAATCGAAAAGTAAAAGTGCTTAATTTTTATTACTGGCTGTTGCCCGAGATTTCGAAATCTTGGAATTTAAAAAAAAAATAATTTCGTTACGAAGTTGTTGAGTTTTATGAAAAAATAAATATTTATTCTCATGCGGCCGTGTCGGCAACCGTTTTCTGAATTACTAGCTTTCGCTCGCGACTCCGTCCGTGTGGATTAAAAAAAAACAAAAGTGAGTTACCTATGTGTTGTTCCAGACTATCCTCTACATCTATGCCAAATTTTATCCAGATCCGATCAACCGTTAAGCTACAAACTCTAACAAAAATCCATCCGTCCATCTGAACTTTCGGTATAATATTAGTTTGATTTTAAAGCTTATCAGATTGTAAGCGAAGGTTACAAAATAATGTGTTTGAAATTCGTTTCAATATTCGGCCGTAAATAATATTAGTAAAATTGTCCCACGCCCCCACCCCTTTCGCATTCATAATATTAGTAAGATTGTCCCACGAAAGTTTAAATAATTTAACAGGAATTTTAAACATACCTAGTAACAAACGAACCAATCGTTTTTTAGATGTAAGATTTTTCAGATATAGGTTATTGACCTTATCACTGATACAAGTTGAAAGTCTCACAATCGACTATTTAAACGACATTTAAATATGTAAGAGAGTCTTAAATGATAAGGTCACGCTAAACTCCAAATTCTATAAAAAATTTATCCAAGCATTATTGCCAGAATGTAAGCTCTCGAAGAGAAATGTTTAAATTCTTTTTGGTAATCGACCGTTACTTTAAGACCAATTAATTTGGAAATGTATTAAATAAAGCGTTACGTAAGATGTTTGCTTAAATTAACAGCATGTTAAAACACGAGTAAGTAAAAAATTGACATTGATTGAAAGCAAAAAAGCAATTAACAATTTTATTGCTCTCACCATATCAACTTAATAAATCTGGTAGTAAAAGCACGTCTATTGACCCCTGAAATGTATTTAAAAGTTCGTACAGATTACACTAATATTGTAAATGCAATAATTTGAATGGATGGATATTTGTTACTATGTATCGATAAAATTTGTCACATTTTGAACATAATCTGACAAACCTATTGATTTTTTTATATCTCGCACGTAAGAAGTAGCAATAACTAGTTTATGCACAGATTACTATGGATGTTTGCTGTCAGGTAAAATTAGAAGTTATGTTACAGAAGTTGAATAAAATGGACATATACCTTGTAATCTGTACTAATACTATAAAGAGGAAAGATTTGTATTCTTGTATGTATTGAAATAACTCTAAAACTACTGGGCCTATTTTAAAAATTCTTTCACCGTTCGAAAGATAATTTATCTGTGAGTAATGTAGGTATTTTACATGCGAGCGAAGTCGCGAGCAGCATCTGGTTTGGTTATGACTGAAATTAAATCAATCTTACATTTAATTACAGTTTCAAAACAAATGACATAATCTGTAAATGTTTTCAATAATTTCATACTATTATAATAAAGCGTAAACACACACTTCTTTGTTGCGTAAGATATCAGCAATTACAGCATATTTTTGAATAATTCTTTTTTTAATAAAAAGCTTTACACTTACGTCACGCTTTAGGCTATATACTTTCACGCCATTAAACTTAGGGGGTAATTTTGGTTAAAAACACTAATGTGGGAAAGAGACCATAAGTTGCTGCCAACATCAAGGAAGCAAGGTTGACATTCGCAATTGATAATTTGACAAATATAAACAATAAAATAAAATTTTCATAATTTGATGCGGATGAAGCCGCACGGGAACAGCTAGTCTCATATACAACATTATACTTTCACCGACCGTTACCCTGAATCACTGGACTGTAATAATTAAAATATTTAAGAGTAAATACGATCATTAATATTTTTTTAAATCCTTAACTTGAAAGCTGTCAAACTCGTTTATGTCTTTTAATGCTCGTTGGAGTTACTGTGCAATTTTTGGTACTCAATCTTTAGCAAGGTTTTTTATGAGAGGGTAATGTTTTTCAGAGGAATGAATATGTAATACAATTTCGTCCTGTAAACTAAATTCGTATCGTTATATTATTATTCGCTATGCATATTTCGTTTGTGAAACATCATAAGCGAAATATTTATATTTTTTCTTAGTCGTTTCTTAGGTATTCTGTTATGAGGAGTACTGAATCGCATTTTACAAGGAGAACGTTAGTTATGAGTGTGGAGGTACACCGGTAGAGGTAGACCTAGAAGAGATGGATGTATTACGTGAAAGGTGACATGATCAAAAAGGGAGTGATGACTGAGATGACGTACAGAGTTATGTGGAGGACAAAAATCTGTTGCGCCGACCTTACGGGAGTACAATAAGGATGATGTTTCTCAGGGATTAGGCAGAAGGTCAAACAGCAAGATGCACTTTTGCACAGATCATTTTATGTAACATGTCGACTATTTCGCTATTTTAACATTACTAAGATGTAATTTACTCATTTCACACTATCTAGCAGAAAAAAAATTATGACATGTAATTTATGATTTTAGATTACAAAGCCCGAGCAGTTAGCAAATATGTAAATAGTTTAAGACGCAATCTATATTTTAGAAACATGTAAATCACATTTGTCATCAAGTTTATCAAATAAAAATTTTGAATTACAAATTTTGTTATTTGATTTTTTTGTGATGTAATTTTTTTTCTAGTCTTGTGATTTTAATTTCGATTCTTATCTAGTGTCAACATCAAACATAAGACATTACGTGTCAAGCTTTTTATTTATTTAGTGGTTTAATCTTAAAACATATTAAAGAAACAGGTTGAGTTCTGTCACCTATCATAGTATGAACTATGCCACAGTGTTTTCTTTTTCAATCTTACTATCTTTTTATTACAAATGCGAAAGTTTAGAAGGATAGATGTTTGTTAAAATTAAAAGCAGAAGATATAAGGAACGGCTCAATGGATGACGCCTAAATTTGGCCCAGATGGCAAACATAGTCTGACACGTAGGCCACTAATTAAGATTTTCTTTTATCCCACGTGGATGGAGTCGCAGACGACAGCTAGTTAGTTTTATTATCCAAAAATAAATGCCATTTTATTACAAATTATCACAAGTAATAATTTAATAGTTTAGTATAAGAGATAATACAAAATACCTGCGAAGTTAATGAATTCTAATATGAAAAATTGAAAAATCGATTTTTAATTCTAATTTGAATTTAATGAGATAAAAAAGAAAAAAAAACATACGTTTACATCAAGGTTACTTAATTCTAATTGGCCTGACCACTTTTGAAAATCTATTCACCGCATTGTAATTACCTTTTATATTTTATTTATTTTACAAACAGCCATAGAAACTACAACCGGATTAGACATTAATCTTGAAAAAAATGGCGATAAAAAACTTGATGTTGTAAATTTTTTATAACTTTTTTGTTTTTTAGTCGTTACCCTAGATGTTGAAAGCTGTTTCGTTGGTATAGAATTTAAAAAAATACTCTTGCATACATAATCTAACTTCTTAAATACGTCCTGCTGTAACATCAATTATCCGGATCAAAGAAGATATATGCGAAAGTTTGGATGGTTAGATCTCCACGAATCTAGATGAAGTAACAATTAATTATTAGTTTTTTTACTTTCATGCCAGCTATACAGACAAGTTTAAATCTTTTTTGTGAATTTACATTGAGTAGTTTTTTTTTAATTTCGATTTATTTATGGTCGGTTTCCTAGGTACTTTTAACCCCTTATGTTTATAGTTCCATAACTTCATGAAAAGCGTTTCCGAACTACGTATCTTGAGTTTTATGATGAAACTTAGTTAAACCTAGCGCTTATCAATTGTTTTCAACCCAAATTAATTAATGTAAATATGCAATAGATAAGTTATTTAATTGTTTTTCTCTTATTGATTCAACAGTTTTTAGCGAAATATTATGGATGTCCGCTCTACACTTTTGTTACATTTTTTTTAACTACTAGTTTTCGTCCGGGACTCCGTTTGCGTGGAATTAAAAAAAGTGAGTAGCCTATGTGTTCTTCCAGACTATCCTCTACATCTGTACCAAAATTTCATTGAGATCAGTTCAGCCGTTTACGCTACAAACTCCAATAAACATCCATCCATCCATCTAAGCTGTCGCATTTGTAACATTAGTAAGATTTATTGTGTTTTTTGTAATCGTTAGTTTTTAGGTTTTTTTATTCATTGTTTTACTAAAATTTTACTAATCTTACTAATATTATAAATGCGAATGTTTAGGTAGATGGATGGATGGATGTTTGATAGAGTTTGTAGCCTAAACGCCTGAACGGATCTTGTTGAAATTTCGCATAAATGTAGAGGATAGTCAGGAAGAACATAGGCTACACACTTTTGTTTTTTTTTAATTCCACGCGGACGGAGTCGCCGGCGAAATCTAGTATTTTAATATATTTAGGATGAAGCATATTCTGTTCTCGTAAAACTTTTGACATTTAAATAGATATGTATCTACGAATCTACGAAATCGTAGTACTCTCTACGAAAACAATTATTATTTTGTATTTCAATAAAAATCTTCGCTAATATTAAGATTAATGTAAATTAAATTAAAAATATCTATTCTGTGGCTATTATTTTAGACATTAAGCGTTTTTATTCGCTTTTTAATTACATTCTTACGTGAAAATAATAGTAGTCAACAGTAGACGTTTTAAAATCCGTTTTTAAATTCCAGTCTTAGAATAATTTGTTTTAATAATCTAAAAAAACGCAAATTATGGTGTTAATCCACTGTTAAATAACTTGTACTTTGTCTTGTCGAAAAATGTAATGTTTAAGTAATCACTTAATAATACATATATTTAGTTTTTTTTTATTATAACATGTTTTTTTATAATATATGGAGGAAAATGACCAAGCGGCCATCTGAATCCACCAAAATGGAGAGAGACCGCTGCCCATAGACATCCGCAATTGCAGATGCTTTATGCACATAAAGATAACATTTCCCCTTATGCGTCTCCTCCACTGTCAAATCCATTTTTCTTTCCCATCCTTTCCTTTTAAGACAAGGGTGGAAAGGGAAAAGAACTAAAGTTAGGTCTCCGGCACCACTTGTATTTCTATTTATTATTAACTAGCTTACAACCGCAACTCCGTCCGCGTATAATGAAACAAAAGTAAGTAGGTAATGTGTTCTCCAGTGTGCTTAAAATCAATGCCAAATTTCATCAAAATCATTTTAGGTATCGAACTGTTACAAACGCGAAAGTTTAGATGGATGGATATCCATCTAAACTTTCGCATTTATGACACACGTAAGACGTTAAAAAAGGTTGACTATTACAACCAGAGGTAGAGATAATATTTACACCCATTTATTTAGGGTTGTAGAAAAATATTTATTTAATTCTTACTTCAGATTTTTAAATCCATTACAAAAATAGATATTCGAATTACTTTATCATATATATTTTATTTGATATTAGATTAAATAAATAAAAAAAGACACAGTTTGTTATATTATTTTATTTATCTGTAATTTATTGTAAATCGAACAACTGAATTTATTGAAACTTTAAGTTTATAGACATAATTATGTACCTATTTTATCTACTTAATTATATATCTATTCACTTAAGGAACTCAGTAATAGTTTTGGTGGATGGGGCCGAGCAAGCCACGTCGGAGTAATCGTTCAGAACGAATTTGTCCGAGTCCAAAACCTTAGAGGTCCTCAGATAGTTGTCAACCTTGTATTTGGCTTCACAGTCAAGTTTCTTGCTCCTAGACTTGATCCATGCGAAGACTGCAATAAAAATTATACACTTTAAACTAGTAATTTACATTTAATGCATTTGTCACTAGACTTTATTACTTGCTTCAAAATGAATCATATTTTTTTACAAAGAGAATTTGCAGCATGTAAATTTGTGGACTTTTGTCCCAGTATCGGTAACCCAATGTAATGTATAGTCCAACATTTTATATGATCCGGTAATAAATGCCCTTCTAGTTCTCCCAGTATGTTAAATTCACTGTGCTATAGAAAATGACAAACAAAACATGAAGGAACATCAGTTCAAGGATTTTGTGACACTTTTTTTGATATTGACGTGGGGCGCTTACAACCGGGTCAGATAAGTTCGCAGGTCTCTAACTCGTTTGTGCAAAGTGAATTGAGCTATAAAAATAAATTTAAATTTAATTTTAAGGTACAAAAAAAAAATACCAATTCCGCTAGCTTTTTTTTCAATGTTCGAATCAATTTCGATGTCATTTTCCACTACAATGTTTGTTATCTAAAATTTCGCCTTTTAAAGTGGTTGATTGATATTTGAAATTAAAATTAGTAAATGGCTCATTAATTAAGATGATGGCAGATATAAAAGTCTACTTTACTACTAAATACTTTAAACGTAATTTAGCGGAAAGCGTATAAAGGAATTTTATTTGTGTTTATTTTTTACATTGCCTCAGTAAAAATAAAACATGTTGCACTGTAATGCTGTAATGCTCTTAACCCAGGGTCTTTATATCTCTGTCCAATACTCGTCATCAACCTGCCCTCATCCCTACGGAGGGACAGCTCAGTAATAATAATAGTAATACCGTCACCGAAAAAAAATAGTTTAAATTCTTGTTCAAAAAGGTAATAAATCGATTTAACTACATTTTCTTGTCCTTTTTAGACACTTTCGCTAATAAACAAAAACAAATCACGATAATGCAGTAAGTATTTTAAACATCGTCGAACAAAACGGAAAATCTATTTTTAAATTTATCTTGTATTAAATTTGTTTTTAAGGCCGTTTTAATGTAATCTACAACTTCGTTGTTACTAAGATCCTAATAAGGCTGGACAACTATAATTATTGCGTTTTAAGCACAAAATATCAGATTTTATTGCATAAGCCATTTAAGTTTTATTTTTATGCCAGAACCTTGTATCGTAACCAAAAATGTATGTTTAATTACAATCCAAATACTTTACCTTGATGTTTGTTTCCATCCTTGAAGTATTTGCAGCTGTATCCGATAGAGTAGCTCTTGTAGTCCGTATCCAAGATGGTGAGGTATGAGTTTTTAGATTGACCTGCAAAAATATTCCATTGAAATTCAGCAGAAATTTTTCTCTTATAAATGATGTGGGTTTGAAGGTTCAAAAGATTTAGGGGCGTTTGGAAGTAATTTGGTCAGGAAAACTCTGGAATACATGCTAATTTAGTTGCAAATTCCGGAAACGATGGATTACATTGGGATAGCAAAGGAGGAGGTGGTAGAGTGATAGATGATACTTACCTCCAAACGTGTATGTCAGCATAACCTTGGCAGGTGCGACAAGTGTCAGATCACCCGAGATGTAGTGTCGAACCGCATCAATGACGTGGGAATTCCTCACTTTGCCCTTTTCGCCATTAATTGTGTATTCAGCCATCGTGCATTTGCCCCTCGCGCCCTCCTCACCAGCGTTCGGGTACTTCGCCATTTCGTACCATGTTCCTCCATACTATACAAAAAAAATTGCTATCATTTCGGTAACATGAGAGGTTTTTGATTGTTTTTTGTTTTTCAAATTTAAAAATCCAACTGTCTTTTGTTTTCTCTCCAAATTTTATTTAAGTATTGTGGAAATAATTTTCTTTTTGTAAAAATGTTTCTTTATAGTTATCATAAAGTTTAAAATTGATGGAAAGTTCAGTGTAATTAAAAAAAAAACCGCATAATTAAATTAAATAGAAAAATATCCTTAAATAGAATACTTACGGCTTCGAATTCAAAATTCTCAATTGGCTTGACATCGGGACATGGCCCCTCGAATATGACTTCCGAAGTCGCCGCAGCGATCAACACTGCGATAGTTACGTAGCGGAACATATTTTTTTTAAATAAATTCGGCTTGTTTCGGAGCGCTAACGGCCTCACTTTAGGAGATCTTTTCGAAATCTAAATGCAACATGAACAAGTTTCACCATTTTATACTAATCCCTGGATAAAGGTCAAGAGTCGGTCGCTGATTAACGCTGCCGAATTGAAAAAAAAAATTGTGAATGTAGAAAATTTGGGAACATTTTTGATATAATAATATTGTATTTTTATCAATTTTACCGTTTTATTACGTATATTAAACGAGATAGATATTTTTTACTGTCAACGATTTTAATTAAGAATGTCGCAGTTTAAAAATTGTTTTATTAATTTTTTGATCTTTTGCTTAATTCTATAGTTATTTTTTTTTAATAAAGTATATATTAAAACTTAATGTTATTGCAATAATGACTTAAATAACGCATTGGAACACGTTCTCGCTTGTTTTTAACTCTTATGAAAACATCAATAACAACTTTACTAAGAGTACCTCATTTTATTTGTGTTCTATATTTTAAACCAAAATATGAATTTTGATGTTATAGTTTGACAAAAATGTCAAGACTGGTAAGACGCTGCTATCTAACAAACGAAACAAATATAACAAGACTAGCTTTTGCCCGCGACTCCGTTCGCGTGGAAGTAAAAAAAAGCGAGCAGCCTATGTGTTCTTCCACACTATCCCCTACATCTATACAAAATTTCATCAAAAACCGTTTAGTCGTTTAGGCTACAAACTCTAACAAACATCCATCCATCTGAACTTCGCAATCACAATATTCAAAGTTCTTATGACCCTAATTTGATTAGCAAGCTAAAGGGTTTTTGTATGTGTCTATTATGCGTCAAAAAAATGTCTTGACTTGTAATCTACAGGTCCTGGGTTCAAATTTTATATGTATAAAATTATCAGAACTTCTAACCTTCACATATCAGCGAGTAAATTGCAAAGGTATGTGTGTTCAATCAACCCTCAGTGGAGCAGCCTAGTTGGTTTGTAGTAACTGCGGAACGGATCTTGATGAAATTTGGCATTATTTAAGACCACATAGGTAACTTACTTTTGTTTATTCCGCACGGACAGTCACGGGCAAAAACTAGTAATACTATAAATGCTAAAGTTTAAAATGGATGATTGCTAGAGATTGCCGCCTAACAGCTGAACGGATTTCGATGAAATTTGAACATATTCCGGAAGAACACATAAAAAAATTTAATTCACAGTCGGAGTTACGAATGAAAGCTAGTGTTTGATAAAACTATAAAACATGTGCTCGTGTAACTTTTTTTAGACCAACTGTAAGAAGACCGAAGAATGTTTTGTATGAAAAAGAGTATGCTCAAGGAATTCAGATAAAAATGTTTGGTAGCCTGTGCCGGTCCTCAGTAAATAAAAGGATAGAATGTTGATTGCCTGCAGTGCTCAAATCCCATGTTTATTTATTTATGACTAGCTTTCGCCTGCGACTCAGTCCGTGTGGAGCTCATACAAAACATAGTATGTGTTCTTCCAGACTATCCTCTATGTCTAAGCCAAATTTCATTGAAATCCGTTCAGCAGTTTAGGCTACAAACTCAAAAAACATCCATCCATCTAAACTTTCGCATTTATAATATTAGTAAGATAGGAAGCCAACGTTTAACACGAATCGTTTCAAAAATTTTGTGTTTCTATTACGTTTGATAATCACTCCAATTGTTATTTTTATGCCAAATGCTGTGCAGCAGTACTAATAAAGATATATAGTAAATGTGTTTTTTGTTTTTTTTTTTTTATAAGAGAAGGGGGCAAACGAGCGGCGGGAACACAAAGGTGGTCAACGACGCCCATGGACATCCGCAACACCAGAGGAACTGTTTTCATTCAAAATGACGTATTAATGTTGATCTTTAAGTTGCATTCCTAATGGATAAGAAAACAAGTCCTCTGTTACATTAAAAGCGTGTGCACACCTGAAATTAAATTATCGCATAACTGTCTTGCTTTGATTATATGGAGGTGCGCACACTACTCGATTTATTATTGTGCTACTAAACAGTTCAATGGACTGCGAAACAATTGACAATCGCACAACTATTGTGCTATAGATTAGTCAAAGGTGTACACACACTAAGTCAAATTATTACTTACTAGCTGTTCCCGTGCGGCATCATCCGCATGTAGTTATGAAAACTTTATTTTATTCTTTAAATTTTTCAAATTATCAATAGCAAATGTCAAAATGACATGACATGACAAACCTTAGCAATCTTGATTTCTTAATGTTGGCAGCAACTTATGGTCTCTTTCCCACATTAGGGTTTTTATCCAAAATATTTACTCCCTAAATTTAATGTCGTGAAAACAGATAGCCTAAAGCGTGACATACATAAGTGTAGGGCTTTTCATTAAAAAGAGAATTATTCAAAAATATGCTACAATTGCTGACATCTTAGGCAACAAAGAAGTGTGTGTTTACGCTTTCGTATAATAGTATA
Organism: Papilio polytes; assembly: GCF_000836215.1. Classification (NCBI taxonomy): domain Eukaryota; kingdom Metazoa; phylum Arthropoda; class Insecta; order Lepidoptera; family Papilionidae; genus Papilio; species Papilio polytes. The sequence continues at coordinate 2,680,813 of NW_013525180.1, forward strand.
GATTTATTTCAAGTACATTGTTGTTGCATTCACAAAATAACGTTTTATTAAGTCATGTTTTATATTTAATTACACTTAGCTGGATTTACAATTTAAATTCACTATGTCTGTGTTTAACATTCTAATAGCTGTATATGGAAATACATAACATTAAAGTGTTTTGATAATACAAAGCCAAAAACAATATTAAATGGAATTAGCATACTTCCTATACGAGAATATGTTTTGAACAACAACTTTCAACTGATAAATCTTAAAGCAATCCGTTATTATTGTCGATTTTATAGACGGATCAACTTATCTGGCCCGGCTGATATAAAAACCGATAAACACTAAATTCTGTTTTAACTGAAAAATCAACTTTAACGGGACATTTCAACTGACAGAATTTTCCCTTTACACAGTTAAACTCAATAATTTTATTCTTCATTTAAAATTATCAGAATTGAGTATATAATTTACTGGCAATAATTTAAAATAGCTCAGCGCCCTCTGGTTATTTGCAAAAAATGTTTCCACATCCTTATTCAACGTCGCGGGCAAAGTCCATCTAAATTATTATATTTTTTTATATAATACAAGGTGGTAAACAAGCAAGCGGCCACCTGAATCCATTGAAATGGAGAGCGACCACTGCCCATAAACATCCGCAATTGCAGATGCGTTGCCTACCCTTAATTGACGGAGGACGCACATAAAAGGGGACATTTCCCCTTCCTATGCGTCTCCACCGTCAAATCCATTTTACATTCCAAGGAAAAGGGACTAAAATTTGGCCTCCGGCACCACACTCATCCGACGAAATGCGGAATTGCTCCCACTTCACGCCTGTCTTCTGTGTGGTCGTGGTATTACACCGGGCGAGACCATGCGAAGATGTTACGGTGGGCTCTACCACTGGTCTACTAGCGCTAGTGCGCCCCATGTTAATGTACAAATGTGTCGCGTCTTGTGTCGTTCTCGTATCGCTGATCTTCTCTTTTTTCTTTCATATACAGTTCATATTTATCTAATTTATCCAAATCATCTAAGGCGAAATGAACAAGTGAAGAATAATCAATGTTTTCTTTTCTATACGATTGTTCTTTAAATGTCGTGATCGGTTGGAATTGTCTATTTTAATAAAAACAAGTTTCTTGTTTATACAGATTATAAATAGAATAGATTTGTAAATAATCTTGGCAGCTAAGCTAATAATCTAAAAATGTAGGTCTTAAAGCGTGTTTACTATTATACGCTCTTTTGTTATTATGCTTGATGTTGCTCTCGACGTCGCTTGCATGAAATAACAAATGACGAATGGTATACAGATAAATTACTTTTCTAATCGTGAACGAATTTTTGAATTTGGCGCATTATTTTTTATGTTACTTCAATACATACAAAAATACAAATCTGTCCTCTTTATAATAATAGTATAAATAAATTAGTGGTTTAAAATTCTCAAGACAGGAACTTTGTCTGTAGGAGTTTACAATTACACTTTTTCCCTCTTCTTTCTTCACTTTGTATGCGCTGAATTAAAAAAAAATAATCAGGTAATAATGCCTCTATCGCCTAAGGATAGTGTAGCTTCAAACAGAGAGATATTTTTCAAATCGTTTCAGTATTTTCAGAGCCTTTTATAATACATCTCTATCTATGTCTATGCCTCCCGGTGTACCTCCACACTTGTTAAGCAAGTAACCGATTTAATTTTAGAATTCTTCTAATGTCCAGATTAAAAAGTATGATAAGATAATTGCTTGCTTTTAATATAGCTTGCGTACTTATCTATATTCGGAACTAATGTATCTTTTATTGACCATAATTTGTTTAGTAATATGAAATTAACGGAATATTAGAAATTTATTAATATATTTTTTTAAATTACGCTATAGGAAACGATACCACTAAGTAGGGAGCGAAGAGTAGCTACCAGCAGCCATTTCATTTTATTATAACTGTAAATACTCTGTGCAACTTATGTGAGATCGTGATAAATAATATTAAAGAGAAAAGATTTGTGTTTTTGTATGTATTGAAAGAACTCTTAATATACTGGGCCGATTTAAAAAATTCTTTCACTGTTACAAAGGTAATTTATCTGCAATTAAATAGGCTACATATTTTATTATTTTCTTATTTCACGTAGACGAAGTCCCGAGCAATAGCATTTTATATAGAAGCTCACAAACTGACCTGCAAATATCGCCAAAATAACCATTTATAAACATCTGGAAGGTCATACATTGGCGTATCTTTAAGAGGCCTTGTATAGAAAGATTCCATTTCCTAGTTGCCAAATCCTGGCAACTGAAAAAGTTATAGAACTTAGTAGTTTGTAAACGTGTTTAAGAAGGAAACTTTCATCTGCTAAGTTCTAATTGTTCTGGATACAAAGATCTGCTATAAGAATATAAATAATCTTTAATTAAGGTCTTCCAGAAAACTAAAAAAATAAATAAATGCGGAAGTCTCTGTTTTTTAATAATAGAAAAATTTATCAAAAGACGTCACTGATTTTCAACTAAAATTTTGTTTAATAAAAATTTTAGAAACCCGTTTCGGTATAATATTTTTAAAATCTTATGACGAAAGCTTTCAATGATAATAAATATAATGTGTCGATAATGCATCGACTAAATTCTCATTATTTTTTTCGAAAATGATAATATTGAATGTAAATTTCGACAAAACTACACAGCATTTGCAAAAAAACGGCGTTAAATATAGTTAATTTATCAAGAGGTTGAAGTATTTGCATTTTCTAGATTTGACTGGACAAAATGTATCTGACAAAATGTATCTCATAAAAGCAAACGCCGGTTTTAAATCAATAGACATGTAATAACACACATAAAAAAAAACATATCGACGAATAGAGTACCTCCTTCTTTTGGGAAGTTGGTCAAAAAACAACGTAACATGATTGACGATATGATACCATTCGAACGACATTTCACACTTCTAATTGATGAAATCGATTCGATCTCGAAACTCACCTTTTCTTGAATTAGTGTTATAAATTTATTTGCTTCAATGTAACCAATCCAAAGCAACCTCTTTGTTTAGAGGGAGATCTATTAATTTATTCTATTTCATCCATCCATTCAGCCATATGACGCCCACTGCTGGGCATAGGCCTCCCCCAACGATCGCCACGATGATCGGTCCTGTGCCTCCCGCATCCAGGATACTCCCGCAACTTTGACCAGATCATCGGACCATCTTGCGGGAGGCCTACCCACGCTGCGTCGACCTGTCCGTGGCCGCCATTCCAGGACCTTGCGGCCCCATCGGCCATCTGTTCTGCGGGCGATATGGCCAGCCCATCGCCACTTGAGGTTTGCAATTCTTCGGGCAATGTCGGTTACCTTGGTTCTGCTGCGGATCACATCATTTCTGACGCGATCTCGCAGAGAAACTCCGAGCATTGCCCTCTCCATTGCCCTCTGCGTGACTATGGATGGATGGATTCTATTTCATACAAAAAGAACGGAATAGTTTAAAAAAAAACATGATTCTCACACAAATTGAATACATTGGACGTAAATTCTTCCAGAGACAAGAGAAAAATTCCACATGTGCCTCATTCTATAAAATGCAGTAAACATCAAGCCTCTCAGAAACTGCAGTGAGGTCGTGAATGACATGGTGGTCTGTGAGGTCGTTGTCTATGAGGTCGTAATCCGTGATGTCGTTTATGAGGTCATTTCACCAATTGCCTCCGTTCATTCGTGTTCTACAATGTTGCTATGAACTCTACCACAATTGAATCCCTACCCTATTAAAGTGTAAATAATTTTATGTTATTTAACCAAGATGGCGCTGTAATCTCAACTATTATTTGTGGCATGTACAATAAGTAAATAATTCATTTTCACTCCAATATAATATTTCGATTATGAGAAAAAGTTGTCAGTTGTTTTCTAGATATAGTTATGATGTAAGTAATTGCACAATATTTATGATAATAATTGAGCAACTTTGGCAGCGTATTTTGCGCACGCGTCGCTCGGACCGGATCATAAGACAATATCGCACGTAATCGCGCTAAATATGCGTATTTTTTTTTAATTAACGTCTCAGAAACAAGTGTTTAATATTTTCAAGGCGAAATATACTTGTAGCTTATAGAGTATAGCCTAAACCTTTTAGTAATAACGGTTTCTTAATTATTTTAGAAAAACGACTTAGTGGACATCATACATACTAATATTATATATGAAAAACTGGAAGAATGAATGTTTGCTACTATCTATCAAATAATTTAAAGAATCTCGTTGAAGCATACATAAGTAACTTAATAAGTTTATTTTTATTTCCGCGCTGAAATCGCGGGGTAAAGCAAGTTAGGTTTTAAATTCAAAAAGCTAATACTTTCTATTTTTTTTTTATAACATAAGGTGGCAAACGAGCAAGCGGCCACCTAAATCCGCCAAAATAGCGAAGTGACCGCTGCCCATGGACATCCGCAATTGCAGATGCGTTGCCTACCCCTATCCAAAGGAGGAGGAGACGCACATAAAGAGGATACTTCCCCTTCCTATGCATCTCCTTCACCGTCAAATCCACTTCCTCTTTGCATCCTCTCCGTATAAGAAAGGGATGGCAAAGGGAAAGGGACTTAAATTAGGCTAACTTCTAACCAAGTTTCCTCTGTAACTTGACTTTGACTTATGAAAGCTATATGATATTTTTTCGGAAAACATTTTTGACTTTACTTACTTACTTTAAAAACTAACAAAGTTTTGATTTAATAGCGCCATCTATAGTGGAACTCTTGATAGCGTAAAAAGTTCGTTTTTAAATATTTTTTGACAACATCTAAAAAATAAAGATTAAAACTTATATCTTAAAGAGAATTACACATTTTAATAGAATCAACTCAATCAAGAATTCCTTGTTTCAGAATATGCGATAAAATTCAACATAAATATGTTTTAAATCGCTTTAAGAATTGATTACAAGTGTATTACTAAAATGCATAGTGAATCATTGAATCTCTTGTTTTTGTATTTTATTGAAATTGTATAAAGTTATGTTAATTATTTTATACTTCTCGTAATCATAATACTCGAATATAGGTTTATCCATAATCCATGCAATTATCTCTAGGTTTTTTTTTCTATTTCGATTATCCGAAGTTCTTGTTTTAAAGAAAACACTTAAATAATAATCATTTACATTTATGTGTGTGCGACACATTGAAATATGAAAGCGAAGCGGAAATATTCAACTTCCGCTTCGCAATCGCGTTTTGATCGGCTTGGCAGAACAAAAGCCCGTATTAATCGGCAAGGATATACGACTCTGTAGGCATAAATCAAACTATATTATGACAACTCCCTAACCCCCCCCCCCATTGTCAAAGTCAAAAAACTGTCATAAACCTTTTCGCACTGTACTTTCATAGTATATTAAGTGACAAACGAACAGACAGCGTCCATAAAACATCCATATTTGCAGTTGCGATGCCACGAAATTCACGTTCCCTTTCTATATTTTTCTTGTACGAAAACGGTGGAAGAAAAAAGATAACTAATGGAGCTGGGACACTCTTCAGACGAAACGCGGAATTGCAGCCACTTGACATCTTCTGTGTAGACTAGGCGAGCAAGCTCATTCGTTTGGAGATGTTAAAGTGGATTCTACTACTGTTAATTTTTTTTATGCCCATGAGGGTTTAACATATTATCTGACACGTATCTGTCATCAGCGCCTGTCATACGACTATTTTTTTTTTTTTATAATACGTGGTGACAAACGAGCAAGCGGCCACCTAAATCCACCGAAATGGAAAGCGACCGCTGCCCATAAACATCCGCAATTGCAGATGCGTTGCCTACCCTAATTGACGGAGGAGGAGACGCACATAAAGAGGACATTTCCCCTTCCTATGCGTCTCCTCCACCGTCAAATCCACTTTTCCCTCCCATCCTTTCCCCTTAAGAAAAGGGTGGAAAGGAAAAGAGACTAAAGTTAGGCCTCCGGCACCACACTCATCAGACGAAACGCGGAATTGCTTCCACTTCACGCCTGTTTTCTGTGTGGTCGTGGTATTACACCGGGCGAGCCGGCCCATTCGTGCGAAGATGTTAAAGCGGGCTCTACCACTGTTAAAAACTAGACTTCCTTGTTAAAATATACTCTCATGTATACTGTTTATCCACTAGACGATGCGCGAAAGCGAAGCGAATTTAATTAGCCTTCGTATTTTAATGTGTTAAGAGCGTTATTAAATGAATGTGATCTCTAGATTATATCTTGAAATAGTTTTTTTTTTATATCGTTAAAGCTTGTTGCACACTATACAGATTTTTCTGCAAGCAATAAAACATTTATGTTTCTGTACCTTCGATACTAATCTAAATTGTGATTGTAAATGTAAATTTACTCAAAAGAAACCGAAGGTAAATTGGGAGCATGTTTTTGAAAACGTTACAAATTAATTTGCAAAATAACGATTCGCTAAAGACAGGTTTCTTGTGTCAACTTGCTGTATAACTCAAAATGACATAAATTGAGATTAAATTAAAACGTTTTATTAACGTCCATTCAGAGATCTAAATAATTACTATAAATAACAATAAAAGTCTAAAATCAATAATGTAATATAATAAATACTTCTAAAACAAAACGATATGTCATCGACTGTTTAATATCGATAAAAATACAACTCTCATTTATTATCACTACTAGCTTTCGCCCGCGACTCCGTCCGCGGGGATTTATAAAGAAAAACAAAATTAAATATCTGTTCTTCCAGACTCTCCTCTTTATTTTTTTTTATAATATCGGATGGCAAACGAGCAAGCGGCCACCTGAATCCACCGAAATGAAAAGCGACCGCTGCCCATAAACATCTGCAATTGCAGATGCATTGCCTAGTTTACGGAGGAAGAGGCGCACATAAAAAGGACATTTCCCCTTCCTATGCATCTCCTCCATCGTCAAATCCACCTTTCTTTCCCATCCTTTCCTCTTAAGAAAAGGGTGGAAAGGGAAGGGGACCAAAATTAGGCCTCCGGCACCACATTCACCAGACAAAACGCGGAATTGCTTCCACTTCACGCCTGTTTTCTGTGTGGTCGTGGTTTTACACCGGGCGAGCCGGCCCATTCGTGCGGAGATGTTAAAGCGGGCTCTACCACTGGTAAATCCTCTCTCCTCTTTATCTATACCAAATTTATCCGTTTAATAATGTAGGCTACAAACTCTAACAAACATCCATCTAAACATTCGCGTTTATTAATAAGATTTCAAGACATATATATTGCACTTAATTCTGTACTATACAATCTTACTAATAATATAAATGTGAAAGTTCAGATGGATTAATGTAAGAATTTGCCTCCTAAACAGCTGAACGGATCTCGATGAAATTTGGCATAGATGTAGAGCATATTCTGGAACACATAGGCTACTTACTTTTGTTTTTATCCCAAACGAAATCGGGAGTGACAGCCATACTAAATAAAATGATTATTTAGTTTTCGATATCCAGATAATAACAAATACGATATATAATAAAAAAAACACTTGTTTAAAACCGAAATAACATTGTTATCGGGATTTTCGATCAATACAACAACCGCTGTGATTTTCAATCGTTAAAATGTTTTTAATTTTATTTATTTTGTTCCATTGCATACAAGATTAAATCAATAACATTTTTATTTAATTTGGGTCATCGATTTTTTTTTAATAAAGGTAAAATAATTTTAATAATAATTTTAAACTGTAGATCCATTTATTACTAACGTGCCGAGTCTAGTTTTTAAATATCTACGCGGACCGAACCAAAGAAATGTTCATAGTTTATTCATACTTGATGCAGCGTATTCTAAAATAGATGCATTTTTATAATATAAAAGTGGTAAACGAGCAAGCGCCTAAATGCACCGAAATAGAAAGCGACCACTGCCCATAAACATCAGCATTTGCAGACGCGCTGCCTATCCTTAACTGACGAAAGAGGAGACGCACAAAAAGAGGACATTTCCCCTTCATAGGAAGGAAAAGTGGCGGAGATGCATAGGCATCTCCGCCACTTTTCCTTCCCATCCTTTCCTATTAAGAAAAGGGTGGAAAGGGAAAGGGACTAAAATTAGGCCTCCGTCACCACACTAATCAGACAAAACGCGGAATTGCTTCCACTTCACGCCTGTCATCTGTATGGTCGTGGTATTACACCGGGCGAGCCGGCCCATTCGCGCGGAGATGTTATAGCGGGCTCTACCACTGTTAAAAGCATAAAGTGGAACTTCATCATCATCAGCCTTTGTCTGATCACTGCTAGACATAGGCCTTACCCAATATGGTCAATCATGCTTATCACCTTATAGTTTGAAGCAAAATGATGCGTGGACCGGTATAATCTGTCCCAGTCTTTCCACTGAGCCCACCAACCTCAGCTAACAATGAGACAAATAATCTTGTTAGTGAAATATTCATTAGCAAATATCACCAATTGTCAAGAAATAGTTAAATTGTATTCAATCTTTAAAAAAATAATTAAAAACCAATTGAAGAGATATACGAGTATGGCATTCATTAAAATTTATTTCACGCAATTATTTTGTCCAATTCAATTTTTCTTTACAAAATACTATTAAATTTAATGAACACAAAATGATTCTATTTTTAGCAACGTAAAAAAAAAAAATTTGTATTACGTAAAATGCTTATTATTAAATTCCTGTTTTGTTTACAATCTTTTAAAATACATTATTTCCTTTTTAGGGCGTCGATATTTCTCAGAAATGGGAAGTTGTTGGTTTTAAGTATTTTAATAACAGGCTGTCCTTACACATTATGCACTAAAGGTTACGCTATACAATAAAGTCAACGCAGATGTTGTAGTCAATTATTGAAATTGGACACTTCTTGGGATGACTCTAACCGTCATCCCGCTCTGGCCCCACGTGGAGACAGATGAGAATATAAAGTTTCATCAGTCCCACCTTTTTTTCATGGGGACGGTTGAAAGTTATTTTGTTTCATAACGGTTCCATCTGTCACCTTATTGGTAATAACTAAAAGGTGGGACAGAACGAGGTGACGGTTGGGAATTATTCACTTTTTGAGAATATTGACTTTCATGTTACATAACATGGCCAACAAGTAAAACTTATCATGATATAAAAACACGCTCGGCTATTACATGAAAGAGCCAAAAATAGTGATTATTTCAAAATAAATAAATCGAATGAGCTAATTGCTGTACCACATAAAGCCGTCTATCTAAAATAGCAAATTCCAGATACGATTTTCTTAGATTAACCCCTAAATCTATTAAAAAGAGAAACGTCTTTACACTAGAGTTTTTAATTTCTAACATCGGTAGTTCAGTAGTTATCGGAATCATATATAAGGTAGCAATTTCTAATTTCATACGTGCTTTACGGTGAAAACATCTAAAATATGTACAAAGAAGTACATAATACAAGTGATGTCAACAGAACTGCAGTGGGCCAGCGCAGTTTACTAAAACCTTTTTTTTGCCCGACGGGAATTCTTTACGCATAATCCGCGCCCAGGGGAACGCAGTAGTTATGTGGGACTCTCCCCCTTAATGGAGTGTTACGTGTAAACATACTGTAAATATTCTTTGATAATTAGCTTTTTAATTTGTGACATGTTATATAATTTTCATACTCTTTGGATATAAAACTGTAAGCGGTTACCATGGGAACATGTTGTTGTTAAGTCAGGGAGATGAATAAAAAGATAACTAACATGGAATATATCGTTTAATTCTCAACAATTATACCCACTAAATCCCTCGGTTCCTCCAACGCATTAGGCCGGGGCCACGGGCACGCTTTTACTTACTTTCGCGGCCCTAGCTTGAGTATACTAAGACCTAGTCAACCCTAACGTTAAGTCCCTCGGTGGGTGTTTTTTGATGACAAGAACGAAATACCAAAAGTTGATTTCTCGGAATATAATCATTGCCATTTATTTTTTGTCCTGATTCATTAATATTTATAAAACAACCTATTCATAAAATATTGTTTACATTTGTCAAATTATCAATAGCAAATGTCAAAATGACATGATTTGACAAACCTTGGCAATCTCGCTTCCTTGATGTTGGGGCAGCAACTTATAGTCTCTTTACCACATTAGGGTTTTTATCCAAAATATTTACCCCCTAAGTTTAATGGCGTGTTAATAAATAGCCTAAAGCATGACGCAAGTGTAGGGGTCTTTATTAAAAAAGAGTTATTCAAAAATATGCTGTAATTGCTGACATCTTAGACAACAAAGGAGTGTGTGTTTACTCTTTATTATAATAGTATAGATATAAATCAAAAAGTATTAAAATAAAATAGTGAACCTAATTATCATACTAGTATGACCTGTATAAAGGTTTTATGAACCTTTAGAGCATTAAAATTCTTTTAATTTACGTCAATGATAATTATGACGTGCGCAACTGCATTTTTTCAAGAAGTTAAATGCGAACCTTTTGAACACATAAAAACAATATGATCTTGGAACTTTTTTCTTTTTTACTGTAACCATGTTTTTAATATCACAGGAAAACTTAAACAAACTTATTAAAGTTCCCGTGCGGCTTCATCCGCATGAAATTAAAAAAAAACTTTATTTTATTGTTTACATTTGTCAGATTCTCAATTGCAAATGTCAAAATTACAGTTACCATAACCTTGCTTCCTTAATCTTGACTTTAACCTTTCGAAAACAAACTTTAAAACAAAAATTCAAATAGCCATCTCCGTCTGTGCCAGGTTTCATCGAGATCCGTTCAGCCGTTTAGGCTGCAGACCCTAACAAACATCCATGCGTCCATCTAAGATTTGGAATTTATAATATTAGTAAGATTTTATTTTTTCTTCACATACATTTATACTCCCTTACCGTGATGTGTGACTTTCTTTTTATCTTTTGATTTATCATATTTTTCTTTATTATTGAATTATACACTTCTTTAACTTTAAATAAAAACATGTCAGTGGCCTTACTATACATAATACTTAATGTTAAGTATTTTATATATGTAAGCTGTTGTTTTTTTTAAATAAATAAATTAATAATTAAATAAATAAACAGGTTGTAGTTTGTGACCACATGAACTTTTTTTCCAATTTATTTAGCCCTTAAGTTTAATAGCATGACAATATATAGCCTAAAGCGTAAGTTCAGGGCTCTATTAAAGAAAGAATTATTCAAATATATGATGTGATTACTGACATATTATGCCACGAAGTAATGTTTGTTGACACTTAATTATATGAGTATAGATAAAATAGTGTGCAAAACAAACTTATAATAACAAGAAATATAAATACGAGCTAGTAGACATTTTTGCTAATTTTGCTAATACCTAAATTACCTCTAAAAGAGATATTTTACTCACTATCCTGTAACTCCGTCTCCCCTTCCCGTCCTTGTTAAGTGTTTTTGTAAACCGCTTACCGTGACAAATATCAAGCCCCTCACAAATTTTGTTCATAAACTAACCATATTATGTTCACTCTTTAATTAAAGATGACAGTAATCATAAAAAAATACTTTAAACCTCAATAAACAACTAAACATGCCTAAAAGTATGACATTTTTCAAAGAAAAAAAAAACAACATTATTAAAATTTTGTTAATTTTATAGCCGCCACTAAACTGATCTCGGCAACAGAGATTGTAAAATTTATTAGCAAAAAAAATGTTTTGCTGTTTTAGTAATAAATTATTGTCAGGCACTTACAACTATATTACCTTGAGAGGACTATGGCCTCATAAAAACTATTTTGATATATGAATTTTAAATAGAGATCATTTCGTGGTTACTAAGCACGTGACATGATGTTATTCCAAAATATTTTAAACGGAAGATTTTATAATTTAATTGATTCAAGTTGGACTAGCGTCAGTGGCTCAGTGGTTTAAACACTTGACTTGTAATCTAGAGGTCTTGGGTTCGAATCCCGCCGTGTACCAATGTGATTTTCGATTTTTCATATGTACATAATTTACCCGACTTTCTTACGGTGAAGGAAAACATCGTGATGCAACACATATCGGCGAAGAAATTCAAAGATATGTGTGAAGTCGACCAAACCCGCATTGGGCCAGCGTGGTTGACTATGGCCTAATCGCCTTTATTTAGGGTAGGCTCCGAGCCCCTCGGTAGGGACATATACTGAGCTGGTGATGGTGAAGTTAGACTAATTTTACAAATGATTTCACCAATAAAGATTTTTAGCTAAGTTTTTTTCAAAAACTGTAACAAACATCCATACATTTTAAGTTAAACTTTTGGATTTCTATACTAATGTTAGAAAGAGGAAAGTTTTGTATTTTTGTATGTATTGAAATAACTCAAAAAATACTAGGCCGATTTCAAAAATCCATTCACCATTAGACAGCTACGTTATCGCAGAATAACATAGGCTTCATTTTTTTTATTTCACGAGGGCGAAGTCGCAGCAACAGCTAGTAAGTATGATGTATAAATAAGTAACAAACAGGTGACTTTTCGAAAGTTGTCAGTTCCATACATGTTTGACTTTTCGATCAGTGATAGCGATAATCGAAATTGCTTTATCTAAGGCTTTACATAATTTGACTACTTACTTTTGACCGCGCCTTCCGCGTGGAATTAAAAAAACAATGTTTTCAGACCATCCCTTACGTCTATGCCAAATTTCATCGAGATCCGTTCGGCGGTTTAGACTATAAACTCTAACAAACATCCATCCATCTAAACTTTATTAAAAGTACTAGCGTTGCCCGCGACTTCGTCCACGCAATATTAAGATAAAGAAAGCAGCCTATATGTCCGTCTGTCAGCTACCGTTCAGTGAAAGTCCGGTTCAAATCGGCTTACCCGTTTAGGAAATTACCCGGAACTAACGCGGCTTACGGACAGACAGACAAAAAAAAGTTAATGCGATTTTCGTTATCGGCAACGCAAATACATCATCTTCTGGATATTACAGACACTCCAATATTAACTTAACTAACTTAATATAACGTGATATGTACTCGTAGATATTCAACTGTCAAATAGATTGTAAGCATGTTATCTGAAGCTATTTTTTTTTTTGTTGTCGCGGTGAATGCATTTACGCACTTCACCGTCCATGCTGCGGAGGCAGCAGGGACAGTTTCGCGTGGGAATGTTATCTGAAGCTGGTTAGTCTAGACTAGGCCATGACTGTTTTGAAAACTATAACGATATATTGACATTGAAAAATGTGAAAGGGAGTACATTTTTCTTTTTTTTTTACCATTCAATAAGTAAACACAAAAGTGATTGCACGGAATTTTATTTTTAGACTGTTATTTTTTTAATTACTTTTTTTAATGTATTTATGTACATTTTTTAAAATTTAAAAACGTTCTTTTATGAGTAACTATATTTTAATCTTTGGGTTTGCTTCAATTAAAAACTCCCAGAAAGCTCTGTATTAGAATATAAAATCTAGTTTTAAAATTTACAATTTTGGTACAAGACTTATTTAAGTAATTGTTGCTTGCGACTTCGCCCGCGTGAAATTTAAAAATAATTTCATTTCTAACGTTGAAAGAATTGTGCGTCTTCTCCGTCGGATAAGGGTAGGCAACGCATCTGCAATTGCGGATGTTTATAGGCAGCGGTCTTCGCCATTTTGGCGGATTCAGGGTGACGCTTTTTCGTTTGCAACCTTATGTATTATAAAAAATGTATAATTACCACAAATGACAAATAATATAAATAGCACACGTATATATTTCCGGATTACTGTATAAATAAACACAAAAGCAATTGTAAAGCAACCTTATATCTTTGATATTAACAATTATTAAAAAAAAAGTTTCATAAAACATAAGGAAAGAAATAAAATCACACATATTAATTTACAATTTATTAATATTTAACGTTTAGTGTTTTTCATATGAAAATTTCACTTTAGGAGTAACTTTAGAATTCTCCTTCTAAGGTAATATTAAATATTTTAATTATCTTTAAGGAATTCAGTGATTGACCTAAAGATATACGTTTGGCAAGCGGCTGTTGAAAAGTCGTTGGCGACATATTTATTCGCGTCAAGGATTGTTGATTTCCTCAGATAGTCATCGACAATAGCCCTTGAGTGTTCATCCATAGTTGGGCTTCTTGACTTAATCCATGAGAATACTAGAACAGAAATATATAAAATTTACTCTTCATCGAATTTCTTTTATCTATCGTAAACACACACTTCTTTATTGCAATTACAGCGATTTCTTGAATAATTCTTTTTTTTTATAATAAGCACTACATTTACGTCACGCTTTAGGCTATATATTTTCACGTCATTAAACTTAGGGGTAAATATTTTGGATAAAAACCCTCATGTGAGAAAGAGACCATAAGTTGTTGCCAACATCAAGGAAGCAAGATTGCCAAGGTGGCATGGCATGTCATTTTGGCATTTATATTATGTGGATGGAACAGCTAGTCCTAATATATACTAAGAGCAGTGTTAACTTATGCCAATTTTAAGTCGATCACATATTTGCGTCGGTGGCTCAGGGGTTAAACCATTTGAATTGTAATCTACAGGTCCTGGGTTCGAATCCTGACATGTACCAATGTGTTTTTTTTAATTTCACATCTACATAATTTACCCGTCATACTTACGGTGAATGAAAAAACATCGTAATACAACCCTACACATCATCAAAAAAAAATCCAAAGATATGTGAAGTCAACACGCTGTGGGCCTTTTTGAATTATGGCCTAGTCACCCCTAGGTGGCTGTAGGCTTTCTCAATGAGGCCGTCTAAGTTAGCTGACAACAATTGTACTAAAAATGAGAAATGCAATAATGGAATAAAGGAACTTTAGTAAAATGTTAAAACAAACCTTGATGGTTGTTGCCGTCGGGGAAATATTTGCAGCTGTAACCGATAGCGTAGTTTGTGTAGTCGGTGTCCAAAACAGTAAGGTAGGAATACTTCGATAGCCCTGTAATATAAAATAATATTTCAATTTTTTTATAAGAACGAAGAACGTTACAAAATAAAATAACTTAAGTCAAATAAGTAGAATAAAAATATTGTAGTTTCAAATCATTTCCCGTAGATGAAAATAAAAAAAACATAATGATCATAACATCTAAATATAAAAAATAGTTATTCGTCTCTTCCTTTTTTTAAATAATGCATACCAAAGTGTTTTAGTTTTAGACGAAAACTCTATTTTAGCGCCTTATAAAATACTAGCTTTCGCCCGCGACTTCGTCCGCGTGCAATAAAAAAAACAAAAGTGAGTAGCCTATGTGTTCTTCCAGACTATCCTCTACACCTATACCAAATTTTAGGCTACAAACTCTAACAAATATCCATCCATCTAAACTTTCGCATTTATAATATTTGGTATGACTAGATATTGCGACTTCGACTATATTACTCACGGACAACGTAACTTTTTAATGGTTAAAGAATTTTTGAAATCGTCCCAGTACTTTTTGAGTTATAATACAAAAATACATATCTATCCTCTTTATAACATAGATACGAGTAACTTACCATCAAAGGTATAAGTCAGCCTGATACGCGCAGGTCCCACGAGCGTCAAATCACCTTCAATGAATGATCGCACGCCGTCGATAACGTGACTGTTCTTTACCCTTCCAGCGTCGTAACCGTGAACAAAATATTCAGCAATCGTGCACTTTCCCTTGGTACCCTCTTCTCCCGCGTTGGGGTAACGCGCTAATTCGTACCATGTTCCTTGGTACTGCAAATATAATAAACAATTACACTGGTATTTCAAAAGAGTTTGTTAAAAAGTAAATATAACTAATTAAAGATATAACTTGGGTAATTCGCTTTGAGTGGAGTTTAATACTGTTGTTTGAATTTTAATATTGATTTACTGAAGTAGTATTTATACAAATATTTTTAATAGATATATAACTCGTTCAAATATTTTATTGTATTTAAATTACATAAGGATTTTTAAAACTTTACGATACCTCTAGCGCCATCTGTTCAATTTAAAAGACAGTTTCGGAACTGTACTGTTCAGTGTTGGTATTTTGTTTTAAAACATATTCCATAGATGTCACTAATTCATAGTTCATTTTTTATTTCTTTCGACTTAGTAGAATTTTAATACATTTGATGTAAAAAGTTGCATATTATGCGACGAAATGATGGGGACTTAAACCAGAAAGTGTTGAGATTGAATGTGGATGGCTACAAAGGAAGAGGAAGACCGAAGAAAGTATGGATGGATTGTGTGAAAGAAGATATGCTTAAGAAAGGAGTGGATTCAGATATGACGGCTGATAGAGATGTATGGAAGAGCAGCACATACTGTGCCGACCCTCCATAAGGGATAAGGGCAAGTGGATGATGATGATGATGATGTAAAAAGTTGCAGTATCGATAACTCATTTAACAAATACTTTGATAATAATTCTTCATCGTTTAGGAATTACAATCTTTACGAATCAAAATATTAAGAAGTAGCTTTCGCCCGCAATTTCGTCCGCGTGAAATTAAAAAGTAATATAAAATAAAGCTTTTGTTACTCGTTGATAACGTAGTTTTAATGGTGAAAGAATTTTTGTAATCGGCCCAGTAGTTTTTGAGTTATTGAATTACAATCAAACACACAGTTTTCCTCTTTATAATATTAATATAGAAAACAATTTTTTACCACTTCACACACTAAATAATTGTCAAAATTGCTCGATCTAGCATTTCTGGCCAGTTTGAAATTTTTCCTGTGAGAAATATTTTTTAATTAGTACTCACAGATGCAAAATCGAAGTTCTGTTGAGGTCTGATTGACGGACAGGGTCCATCATAGATGACGTCGGAAGACGCCGCCGCGACCGCGATCAAAGCAAACAATATGTAACAATGCATTTTGTTGTACTGCGGACCACTTGCAACTGTGAGTTTACGAACTGTGTGTTTCTGAAAAATTTCTCACTCAATATATACTGACTACTTCATGAAGGCCAAAACGTAATACTCAAAATAACCCTTGCTAAATTAAATCTACCGATTTATAATTTAAGACGCATTATTTTATGCGCATACGCGGAATATTTTATTTTTAACAAGGCCTATCGAGTATCATTGTACGGTAGATTCTTTAAATAGCAACACGAGATTGTTGTTGAAGCCACTTTTTAACTCTGCTTCACACAGTTTTGTCTGAAGAACTTGGATGTCGTATCATCTCTCTTTCATTCTCTTAATAAATAAAAGAGACAGCAATATAACGTGTATAAGTATCAGGGCAATGGAATTTTACGGCTAGAATGATCAAGTACAGTTAGCTGCACAAATTAGTGCACTCTTAAAAAGCTTCGAAAACTAATCCTTCGTTTTGCAATATATTGTTTGTAAGTATTCGTTTGTATTCGACGGTAAATACATGCTATTAAGAAATACGTGCAATTTTGACGCCGTAGTCGTAAGTAAATAAGTTTACAAATTTTTGTAAATTTTTACATATATGAAGCTGACTGTACATTGTATTAATATTTTGGTATCTTCAATTGTTTTAGAATATAAACGATTGACATTTTGTCGTAGCAGCATACTTGTATACTTGGATATTATAAGTACTTGTATAAAGGGCGTCACACTTGAAAATAAACTATCTACAATAGCGGATGCGTTACCTACACTTAATCGACGGAAGAGGAGACACACGTAAAGGGGAACTGCAACGTTAAATCCACGTTCCCTTCCTAACTTTTTCTTATAAGAAGAGTGGGGAAGGAAAGGAACTAAAGTTGGGCATCCTTCTCCTCTTTTTAATATTAGTATTCGATTCGATATTCGATCGGATAAAAAAATGATCAATGAAGTAAAAAGATGCTCGTAAATTTACTTCAACTGCATTTACATTGCATTTAATATTTTCGATAAGCGATAATTAAACATTACATAAATTAAATTGTTAACGTAATATTGAATGAATCGTATTCGAATTTATATTTAGATAAACTTTAAATTAGCAACAATACTTTTTTTAATTACTCTGTGTCTGCTTTTTTATTTAATTGGTGTTAACATAAGCAGTATATTGTTGTTTAAAGATGTAAAAGCAAGAAGTGTGTAGCCTATCTGTTCTTTCAGACTATAGACTTGTTGAGCCGTTCAAAAGATACCTTCTAACAATCATCCATATACGCTTTTGCATTCATAACATCGTTACTAGTGCTTTAAGCGCATTACATGTAGCAAATTCATCTTTTTCCTTATCCTACTCCCGTAGTGGCGCGACAGGTTTTTGTCCTCCACATAACTTTATCATACGTCATCTCACTCATCACTTCCTTTTCGATCATGTCACCTTTCACGCAATCCATCCATCTGTGTTCATGTAGAAACAATTAATTCAAACCCGACGTTATTTCACACTTTTATTCATATCTGAAATATCTTTATGTGATTTCGAATAAAACAAAGTCATAAGAACAAACATCGAGTTCGAATTGGGTACTACAAGGTTTTTAAAAATTTGGTGTACGCGCTACCGATCTTGTGGTCGTGGGTTCGAATCCCGCCATTCGTATATTGTTGTGAACCATATCCTAGCTCAAGCCTAGAGCTTAGTTGGAATGGTCAAAGGAAATGTTAGCAAATTAACAAAAATCTACTAATATTAAAAATGCGAAAGTTTAGATGGATGGATAGATGTTTGTTAGAGTTTGTAGCCTAAACGGCTCTACGGATCTCCATGAAATTTGGCACAGGTTTAGAACATAGTCTGGAAGAACACATAGGCTACTTTTTATCCCGGGAATAATTGAGGTTCCCGTGGGATTCATTAATTTAGTTTTTTAATGTTTACTCGATCATTCTGCAACGGTTCAACATATCTTATTGAAATTTGGCACAGCTATAAAACAAAATCTAGAGTACACATGGGATAAGCTTCATCCCCGAGAAATGTCCAGTTGCCGAGGGCTACGTAGCTTTTTGTAATTTATATAGTTCGTATGTCTTCTAATACCACGCGGACGAAGTCGCGGGCAACAGCTCGTATTTTTATAAAAAAAAACAAATAATACATGCTCTAACCTCGCGATTGTCAATGTTAATTAGGCGTTCACTTTTGTTTTTAGAGCCTAAATCTAGTTTTATTTTTTTGCTATTAGTCTCGGGCTTTTGACACTGACTTTTTGACTGGCATCTACATTTAGGCTGCATTTAAAATCTTAATGAATATTAATTATGGTTTACATTATAATTCAAGTAATTAATAAGGAAGCTTTGAAACTATATGCTGATTTTTTTGTAACATGTTTTAATAAATTTGGATAAAGAATTTGATGCAAACAATCTTTATTGACAAGAACACCATTTGTGTAATCTAGGCAATTGATTGCTTGGATTGCAAAACTCCGTAGCACGTGGAAAATATCTTGAATATTTGTGTTAAAAAATTGAAGTTAGCTGCGCTTTTATTTTATTTCTTTTATTATTATTAATGCTTAATATATGTTATTAAAACTTAATTTTCAGTTGGAATTTAAAATTACGTCAATATAAACAAGCAAGGTTTTTATTTAAATTATTTTATAAATTATTTCGTCTTCATAAAATTCAGAGAACTTATTAAAAAATCTCGCAAAATGCCTCGACAGAAACCGGAAACTCGAGTTAACTTGTTCTATTTTTAAAACACTGTTGTCACAACTTGACAAGGATTTTACGCCGAATAAAATGCAGGAAATAATATGAATGAACTTTGTACGTTAGTGCCGCGAAATGACCGAATTCTTTTAGTTACTTTTTTAGCAAATAATGTTGACAGACGACAGTATGAATATGTTATTTAAAATGGAAATATGTGTACTAATGCAGTACTAAATATTACACGAATTTCATTCCCTATATAACGCGGAAGGTTATCCATTTGGCGTGTACATTCCCCTAATTTTTAAAAGGACAAAATGAGAATGGTGACATTTTTATACAAGTGTACAATAAACCATTTGGAAAAGAAGGCCGTCCATGGGCGTCGTTGATCACCTTTGTGTTCCCGCCGCTCGTTTGCCCCCTTCTCATATAAAAAAAACCCTATAATGCGACTGTGGTACTGTCAACTGTAACATCAACCGCGTTATAGGGAGGTTTATTGTACACTTGTATAGAAATGTCATCATACTCATCATATATGTGGTTACAATTAAGAAAAAAGTGTATTCTGTATGAAACAAATTATCTCAAAAACTACTGGACTGCTTTAAAAAATTCTTTCGCCGTAAAGAAACTATATTGTCACTTTTTTATATTAAAAGATGGCAAATGAGCAAGCGACCACCTGAATCCGCCAAAATGGCGAAATGACCGCTGCCCATAGACATCCGCAATTGCAGATGCGTTACCTACCCTTAATAGACGGAGGAGAAGACGCACATAAAGAGGATATTTCCCCTTCCTATGCGTCTCCTCTACCGTCAAATCCACTTTCCCTTTCCATCCTTTCTCCTAAGAAAAAACTCCACTTACCCTTCCCATCCTTTCTTATAAGAAAAAGGGTGGGATGGAAAAAGGACCAAAGTTGGGCCTCTTAACTTAAACTTAATGACATAGGATACGTTTGTATCTAGATTTTAAATTCCACACGGACAAAGTCAAGAGTAAAGCTAGTATTAGATAAGATAGAGATTTCAATAAATTTAACTTAGTAATTTGACGGTGATTGTAAAATGTATCGTTTTATTCCAGAATCTATTCGACGCTTGAGAACATAAAAACATGCCACAGCAAGGATTTAAAAATATGAATGTGATTTTTTTTTAATAAAATTTGCTTATAAACGATCAGTCACTTTTCAAAAATGACTTTTAGTTTATTTTAAAATTATTTACTTACTTAATTTAATTTTACGTTTTTTCTTAAGTGCTGTACTTTTATATTTATATCCATAAAGAGTAGTTTCTAAAAAAAAACAACAGGTGCATCTAAATAAAGGCAGTTGTTTTTACACTTTTATATGAAAAAATAAATGTTTATTTATCAGTTAATAGTCCTCGACTGCAGCTTCGATCGCGAATTAAAAACGAACAAAAAACTTAATTAGTAGCCTATATGTTATTCTAAACTATGTTCTACATCTATGACAAACTTTAATTACATCCGTATACATGGTGCTAGCCTATATGTTCTTCTAAACTATGTTCTACAAACATTAATTACATCCGTATACATGGTGGTAGCCTATATGTTCTTCTAAACTATGTTCTACAAACATTATTTATATCCGTATACATTGTACTAGCCTATATGTTCTTCTAAACTATGTTCTACGAATATTAATTACATCCGTATACATTGTACTAGCCTATATGTTCTTCTAAACTATGTTCTACATCTATGACAAAATTTAAAAACATCTTGTGCTGTTATGTGAGAACAAACATGATTAAAATGGCCTACTTGTATAGTCGTAAATAAAGAAATAAGGGCTTTTTATTGTTTGTTCATTGCCATTTCACAAACTTAATTATAGTTACGAGCGTCTTTAACATTTGTGAAAGATATTGCGCGAAAGTTAATCCACAAAGAAACTGATAAAATAAAAGAATTCATTATCTAAAATCCAATAAACACTACAAATAAAAAAAATTCAAAGCCATCTTATAAATAGAACAACATAATGTTCGCTGGAATTTCACTTCTTAAAAGTATTTTGATCTCGAAACAAATATACATTACATCATAATTTAGAGCGATTTTTTTTTTAATGAAAAATGCATAAAAGTAATGAAGGTAAAATATCATGATAACGCTAGACATGCATAAAAAGGGCATAAAGCATCAAAAAAAAAAAAATTTTTTTTCTCAATAATCTCTAGAACGTTGGTGGATGTTTGTTACCATACCACAT
This sequence comes from Papilio polytes, assembly GCF_000836215.1. Lineage (NCBI taxonomy): Eukaryota > Metazoa > Arthropoda > Insecta > Lepidoptera > Papilionidae > Papilio > Papilio polytes. Next base: position 2,702,660 of record NW_013525180.1, read on the forward strand.
TAAATTAACTGGATTAAACAGAGATAGGATACAATCTAAAACAATTTATAGGCTATAATTAATTTCTAGAAAATCTACTGGTCCCGTGGAAATTTCATCATCATCACCAGCTCACTACACGTCCCCTGAGGGGCTCGGAGTCTATCCTAAGTTAGAGTGACTCGGCCATAGTCAACCACGCTGGCCCAGTGTGAGTTGACTTCACACACATCTTTGAATTTATTCGCAGATATATGCAGTGGTTTTGTTTGCAACAGATTGCATCACGATTATATCCTATTTAACAACGCCGGGTAAATTTAATTATATTTAATGTTGCTTTTTAAATAGTAACTGATTTTTTAATTCCACACAAAGTCGCGTGTTAATAGCTAGTTTAAAAATATATTTTAATTGTGTACATTGCAAGTATAAAAATAGTCTCATGAAAATTGACGTAGTATTGTTTTCTCGTCATGACATTCGTCTTATTTTTGGCCTTGAGTGTACTCGTATGTAAAGGTCTGTTCTCATTGTAGCGTGGTGCAGGTCGACCACCTGTATGCCACTGAAGGGGCGATGACAGAATTACATACGTCATACTTATACAGGTTCTGTCTACGTTCGTAGTGATAGGGTAACAAGAATAATATTTGTTTTGCGTTTTGTATATCGATTATTTTTTTCTCTTATGTCAAACACAAGTAGGTCGTATGATTTTTTTGGATCTTCAGAAAGAATAAAACACAAGATTTTTTTATTTACTTTTTAATAACCATCTAACTTACTTACTACTATAAATTACTTAATATTATAAATGCGAAAGTTTGGATGTATGGATGGATGTAATGGTGTGATGTATGAGCGCTACGGAGCTCGATGAAATTCAGGACAGATGGGGACTAATATTGCTATAATTTGCGTTCGGCTTCGCGGGCAAAAGCAAGTATAACAAACTCCGTAAGCCAAATTTGTTAGTTTTTATTTATTTTTATTTAGCGCAGTCCTGGCACACCACAGTCTCATCTTCTACATTATAATAAACTAGCTGTTTCCGTGCGATTTCGTCCGCACGTAATTATAAAAATTGCATTGTTTACGATGTCAAATTATCAATTGCAAATGTCAAAATGGCTTCACATGATGACAAACCATGGAAACCTTGCTTCTTTAATGTTGGCAGCTTGTAGCTTATGGTCCCATATTAAAGGTTTTTTTCCAATGCATTTATGTCCCAAAGCGTATGGTAAGTGTAGGGCTTTTTATTAAAGTGGGAATTATTCAAAAATATGCTGTGATTGCCGACATCCTATGCCACAAAGTAGTGTGTTTACGCTTTGTTATATTAGTATAGATGACCTCTAAGTCAACGAGGGCTCTGTAGATCGTCGAATAGGAAAAAACTTATTACACTTACCAAATATTGCAAAAGTAAATTATTTGCAAAAGTTTATTACAAATTATAAAGTGGAAATATTTGTATTTTTGTATTTATTGAAATAACTCAAAAACTACTTGACCGATTTTAAAAATTCTTTTACCATTAAAACGCTTCTTTATCAAGTAACATAGGCTTTTTTGCTATTTTTTATTCCACGCGGACGAAATCGCGAGCAACAGCTAGTTTGTAATACTTTAAAGTTTTGATGCTTTGCTATTTAATTAAATACAAAATAGCTACACATATTTTTGCACGAACTATTTTCGAGCACATCTGAAACCTTCTTCAGAGGTCTGAGATTATTTCGCAGTCACGGTCAGTCTCTGGCTTATCTGTTATCCTAACACATGGTAATGAACTAAGCTTTAAACCAAAACATTTAGCTGTTAGTTATATTTTAATAATAAAATAGCTGCTGTATTTACTGCATCTTTACAATTAGTTCTGGATAACGAATGGACACTTTTAAGTTCACCTTTATGTATTTAAAAAGTAATAATAATCTCACTTTTTATCTTACCAAACGTATATCGTGGTAGAGCCCGCTTTAACATCTTCACACGAATGGTTCAGCTCGCCCGGTGAAATACCACGACCACACAGAAGACAGGCGTAAAGTGAAAGCAATTCCGCGTTTCGTCTGATGAGTGTGGTGCCGGAGGCCCAATTTTAGTCCCTATCCCGTCCCACCTTTTTCTTTAAGAGAAGGATGGATAGAAAAGTGGATTTGACGGTGGAGAAGACGCAAAGAATGGGGAAATATCCTCTTTATGTGCTTCTCCTCCTTCGTCGATTTAGGGTAGGCAACGCATCTGCAATTTCGGATGTGTATGCTGCCCATACATGGTCGCTTCGCCATTTTGGCAGATTTAGGTGTCCGCTTGCTCGTTTGCCACCTTTTTGTATAAAAAAAAAACTATCTTTCGCCCGCGACTCCAACCGCATGGAATGAAAAGAAAAGTCAGTAACCGATGTGTTCTATACTATGCATCTATGGAAAATGTCATCTACTCGTAGATCCATCCATCCAGTCATTTAAACTTTCGCATTTATAATATTTTAAGTAAAATGAGAAATTTTAGTTTGATTGTTACAGATTGTAGCCTAAACGATTGAATAGATCTCAATGAAATTTGGCACAGATGTAGAGGATAGTGTAGAAGAACATATAGGCTACTTACTTTTGTTTTTTAATTTCAAACGGACGGAGTCGCGGTCGAATACTAGTGCATGATAAAATCTAATTAGACACGTAACAAACTAATTAATACTGATCAGTCCCGATTTAAAGTCCTGCAAAATTGTCAACTAATGGATAACACAATTTAGAATTTGCATTCAACGCCTACATAAAATTATGCTTAGTTTTTCGACTGCGTCTAAATGTCAAGTTAAAAGTTTTTACTTCTAAGTAAGTTTTTGCAGCGGATTATCATACATAATAATGACCACTTAGTTATTAAAATATGTTAGCAGACAGAAAAATAATTTGAAAAATATTAATAAAATGTATCTGCAGATAGCAGAATTATAGGCCTAGATAGAGATGGTGGCATGATTAAGAAGGGAGTGAGGACTGATGACGGAAGATAGATCGATTTAGAGTACTTCAACTTGAGATATCTCTATAGATAAAGACAGGAAGATAGTAAAGTATCTTCTATTTAAATTAATATTTGTATCTAAAATGAATAATATTGTTAATCGACGTTTTACAATATCTTCTAATGCTTTCAATAAAGATTGTTTTTAACTAGTTTTTTTTATCGTAGAAAAACACATTGCATTTTTGTCAACATGAGGCAAAATCCTGTTGATCTTTTAATCAAAATGATTGACAATTAATTTGCTCTTTATGACTTTAGAAATCACACAAAAAAAGATTTTTAGTTCCACATAGTTACCGTATTCGAAGTTCAACTAAATGACAATAATAATTTTTAAAATCAAAAACCACTGACGAAATACAAAAATAAATACAAAATATATTAACAGATAACATTACCAAGGGTTATTTTGAATATTAATACAAAATGAAACGGCCTTCGGCGCAAGAGTAATTGGTATATATTGTGCGAAATAATTTTAGTAAGACAGAATTTACTAGTACGTCCTAGTTGCAAGTTGCTTACATCAATATACAAATATGCTTCGTTTGTGTCTATTCGCTTTGATCTCCGCCGCGTCAGCTGACGTCATCTTCGACGGACCCTGTCCCAGTGTGAAGCCGATGGAGAACTTTGATTTCAATGCCGTAAGTAAATCAAAGTACATTTCTCTTGTAATAATTCCAAACCAAACGCACTACAATGGCAAATGTTAGATAACTAACCTAAAGACATCTTAAAATTCCTGATGCTTTTAGACAACATTTTCAGATTCAAACACACACACACAAACAAAAATGTTTTTTTACAATCAAAAAAAGAGTACTTTTTATACTCGAAAGACGTAAGCAAAAGCATAAGACAGGATAACGAGAAAAGTTGGAATTGCAAATCAAAATATTACGATAACCAAATAGATTCCTAATGAAATAATGGACAATACTTGAGATCTCTGTAATATTGTTCGAATGTCTACATTTCAGTATCAAGGAGCCTGGTATGAAATAGCTCGTTACCCGAATGCTGGTGAAGAGGGCGCTAGAGGCAAATGTACCGTGGCTGAGTACACAGTATTCGGTGACAGCGGCAAAGTTAGAAACACCCACGTCATAGATGGAGTGCAATCATTCATTGATGGAGATTTGACTCTTGTTGGACCCGCACGAGTCAGGCTTACGTATACTTTTGGAGGTAATAAATATAAAAATATCTTTGTGTTTATATCTATTTATTTTGTGTCAAATTTCACAAATTTTTCACGAAATTATTTCGTATGTTGTCTAAAGTTGAGTAATATTATGCACTATTCCTCTTAAAAATGGATCGTATTTCGAGATTGATATTTCGATATTTAGATCGATTAAAGAAGTAAATGGTTTTAAAATATTTACTAAACAACATCACGGATATATAAACATGATTCAAAATCAAATATTGATGCCGCTAGTTATTTCTATTTCGCATTTGAATGGAGAGAATTCCTGCTACCCACACTGCTGTCTATTTCCGAATAACTTTAAAACTATTTAAACAACTATTCTGTTCAACCTCTGTTAATTAAAGTACGCATCTCAAAATTCTTATGTCTGTAGTCTCTTCAATATTTTGAATTCCCGTAGCCGCTTGCTCATAAAAACATTGCCTTGCATATCAGTTAATGCAGTGTTCATTATTAAGGAATAATGCAGAGCATGTAATTTTTTACGTATTTACTTATTATTAAATAGTACTTTTTTAACAATTTAATTTACGATAAATGTGTAATTCCATTGCCCAAATTGTACATGCTTATGCTGTTTTATTAATAAACCAGATAAGGATAAGAATATGACAAATAACCGACCTTTAATACTTCGAATATATCAAAATAAACACTGACTTTATTTACATTTCAGGACGATCAAAATACTCCTACCTCACTGTCCTGGATACCGACTACCAGAACTATGCCATTGGTTACAGTTGCAAATACTTCCCTGACGGCAACAACCATCAAGGTATTTAATCCATTAATATTTATACTACTAGCTATTGCCCTCCGTTGTGAAATTAAAAAAAAACGAAAGTAAGTAGCCTATGTTCATACTATGCTCTATATCTGTGCCAAATTTCATCAAGATCCATTCCGCAGTTTATGCTACAAACTAAAAAACATCTATCAAAGTAATAAAAACTCCACATCATTGATTACAAAATCTATAGAAGGCAATCTATTAAGAAATGAAGTGATAAGAAAGTATGCTTGTGAAGATGACTGAATTAGTATTGAATAAAATTTATATGTACATTTCGGTAGTGGACATTAAATTGAACTTTTCGATAATTCTTTTGTGCTTAATGCAATCGTTTTGCATCTCTAAAAATGATCTAGATGCACTCATACTTTCTCGGAACTGTACAGAGCACTTATTTTGTGAAAACAGCAACAACGTAAATATAGCCTAAGCGGTGAAAACTGTAAGAGACTGACAAATGTTCCTGAATGTTTATCAATATATTTTTTCTAGTGTTCTCTTGGATCAAGTCAAGGAGCCCCGCTATGGATGCCTACTCAAGGGCCATTGTCGATGACTACCTGAAAAAATCAACAATCCTTGATACCAACAGATACGTCGCAAATGACTTTTCCCCATCAGCGTGTCAAGCGGGCGTCGTCAAACCTATTACTGAATTCCTTAAAGAATAAGTGTAATTATTGTTTTAAACATATAAATAAATAATTAAATAAGGTATTTATGATTTTTATTGTTTAAGACTGACTTTACAAATCCACAATTTTTAAACAGGACTGTGAAAACCAGCTAAATCGTAATATTATTGAGTTACTTAAAAATGATAATTGCGGTCGGAATTAAGTGTTCTAATTCTCATTAGTGAATGTTTCACCTTTTTTATCTTATTTTGATAAACAAAGGTTAAAAATGCGTAACTTAGATAAACGGTTTAATATTTTTTAATAGTAGAGGTTTACTAGAGGTATAATAAGTCATAATAAGGGAAAAACGTCAGCGAAACTTTTCACTTAAGAACCTATGATTATGTTGTAACCTCCCTTAGAACTTGTCGGAGGGACGATAGGTTTGCAGAATTTAATTCCGAAGGGCATTACAATCGCTTAATATCAGAAACACCGTCCTTCAAAGTGGAACGTCACACACTATCTAACTGGATTGCAAACATTTACAAAGATTCAGCAATTGACTTTATACGTGCGTACCAAAGCGCATCATTCCACCATTCAATGACAACTGTCAAATGTTTTATTTCTTTTGATGATTAGTGGATCCCATCGTTATTTCGATGATTTCTCCAACGTCAAGGTTGAAGATAATCTATACATATAATAAAGCGTAAACACACACTTCTTTGTTGCCTAAGATGTCAGCAATTACAACATATTTTTGAAAAATTCTTTTTTCATAAAAAGCCCTACACTTACGTCACGCTTTAGGCTATATATTTTCACGCCATTAAACTTAGGGGGTAAATATTTTGGATAAAAACCCTTATTTGGGAATGAGACCATAAGTTGCTGCCAACATCAAGGAATCAAGGTTGTCATCATGTCATGTCATTTTGACATTTATAATTTGACAAATGTAAACAATAAAATAAAATTATCATAATTTCATGCGGATGAAGTCGCACGGGAACAGCTAGTTGATAGTATAAAAAAACAAGATTAAAATTCGAATAGCAGTTAACTAGATAGACGGAGTCCAGTGTGATTAACAAATGACTAGTAGCTGATAATATCAATCGAGGCGCTGAAATAAGACAACACCAATGTTACTTTACTATACAATAATGAGTAAATTCACATATTTTAATTAAAGTTTAATATAATTAGTACTGTCATATGTTACTTGATCGCCGACTTGACAACGCAATCGGAGTTTTCCGTTCAAAAACTCAAATTACAATAACAATACAAAACAATTTCATATGATGCCAGCATTTAAAATTGTTATACAACTAGCTTTCGCCCGCGACTTAGTATCCTATGTGTTCTTGCAGACTATGTCCTACATCTGTGCCAAATTTCATCAAGATCCATTTAGACGTTAAGGCTCCAAACTCTAACAAACATCCATCCTTCCAAACTTTCGCATTCGTAATATTGAGTAAGATAGTAATTTTCGCGCCGTTACATTTATATTGTCCCTGTTTAAAGGTTGTGTGGTTTCCACGTATATTTTAGTATTTCAGAAAACTTAAAAAATCATGTATTAACAATATTGAGCTGTTCGAATTATTTGCTAATACATACTCTTTCACTCACTTTATTCATTTCGTATCTGATTTCGAAACCTGTTGAACCGATTTATAAATTCGTACACAAGACTACTTAAATCTTTGAAACACCATATCTCATCCCATTCCATATAGTTTCTTACGCAAACAAATACGATGAACTAAATAGACTTTCTCCGATGTCAATTTGAATTAAGATTGTCCTTGTATTCTTTCGACCAACTAATTTATTAAACGAAAATTCAAGTCTATTAAGTTCTAAGTTCTGTGTAGGTTCTTCTGGGATATAATTTTAAATAAAAAAAATCTTTACAGTTTTTATAAGTTTATTGTATACAGTGTGGAAAATTCATGAAGGTTACAAATCGTCCAATAGACTTAATAATATTGATTCTGTAAATCGGTCAATGATTTAACAACCGACGCCTGGCATGCTGCGGGGGAGTAATCGTTGCCGATGTATTTGTTTGAATCGAGTATTATGGATTCGTTTAAGTAGTTATTAACCAAGGCCCTTGAATTCTCGTCCAATCTGGTAGTCCTTGACATTATCCAGGATCTCACTGTAACAGATACCATATTACAACTTTAATTACACTTTGCAACGCTTAAGGATGACAGAATTCAATTTTCTAATGCCAAATACGCGAACACTGAGAGAGAAATTTTATATGGATGTTGATGTGATTATGTAACTTAGTTTATAAAATATCCAATTACTAAAAAACTGAGATCAAACATCTGAAACTAAACTATCGCAAAACTGTTTAGTCTCGCTTTGATTCCTATGATGCTATTATGAAGGTGGCCGCACTAATCGATTTTTAGTTATGCAACTATACAGAATTAGCTAACAATCGACAATCGCACAACAATTGTGTGGTAGTTTAATCAAAGGTGTGCGCTCGCTCCAAGACAACTACCAGAGAAGTGGTAGATTTAATATTTTAGACAAACTATATTGTAATTTTTAATCATTAAATGTAGCGAGTATACTAAGAACACCAAATATACCTCACCAAACCAAATACTAACAGTGGTATAACAACAACATCGTTTAGATGAATTAACCGACTCGACCAATGATTATCCTCTTTCTGAGTATATCCCTCTAATTTCTAATGTGGACATTTATGGACAGCGATTGATTAGATATTTAGCTGATCTTATATCTCTTGTTCGTTTGCCACATTACTTATACTAATGAATTAAAAGCCAAAACATTTCTGAGAAACCACACAAATGTGTTACTAACTGTCGATTATCTTATCTGCCAGATTGTAGACAGGTAATTAAAAAGTAAGATAATAAATGAGACATTAGAACCAACCTTGATGTTTGTCGCCGTCGGGGAAGTATTTGCAATTGTAAGCGATAGCGTAGTTCGAGTAGTCTGTGTCAAGTACGGTAATGAACGCGTTCTTTGACACACCTAAAATAAAATTGTGTTATCTTGTATATTTTCAATTAATCTACATTGAACTTGATTTTATTATATAGAAGCATACATCAATATTTTTTCACTACAGAGTGTCGTACGTACTCTTCCATTTATCTCCTTTACACAATCCATCCATAATTTATTCGGTCTTCTACCTTTGTAGCTAATCATTCGACGGTGGATGGTCGTTTTTTACAGTTTGTAGCCTTAACTGCTGAACGGATTTCGATTAAATTTGGCATAGATGTAGAGGATAGTTTAGAACACATGGGCTTACTTTTATTTTTTGTTTTAATTCCACGCAGATGGAGTCGAGAGCGAAAGCTAGTGTTATCATATTTACATATATCTTTAGAAAGTCTTCTTAATAATTTGGGATAGTTAGATTCCTCGTTGTTTTTTAATTTAGTTGTTGATTCTATAGCTTCTTATAAATTCTTTAGCTTCAAATTAATAGATTACTTACCTCCAAAAGTCAAGGTGGTCATCATTGTACCAGGTCTAGATAGCGACAAATCTCCTTCAACGTATGTCTGTACACCATCAACGATGTGGGTTTTCTTAACTCTGCCGTTATTATTGCCATATACGTAGTATTCAATTAGAGTACATTTACCCTTAACACCTTCTTCGCCGGCGTGAGGGTAACGAACCATTTCGTACCATGTTCCTTGGTACTGAAAAGGAGAGGAACAACATTTTTGAAATATATGTTTTTTTTCTTTACCATAAATCTGAAGTTAAAGAAATTTTAGTGTAGTTTTTAATGCGTTAATCTTGTAATAGATACTCCCAGCAGACAACTCTTGTTTTGTTTTTCGGAGGGAAATATTTAAAGCACAACCACTTAACACTAAACGAATAGACAATATCAGACTGGAATTTGTATTTGTTGCTAAATTAAGTCTCATAATCATTGGTAATTTGTCACTTTTAATTTAACACACCTGTTTTTTTTTTAATAAATTTTTACAGGTGGCTTTGTGCAAAGCGACGATAACGCCCCATAAGTCTAAAACTAACAAAACTCAGTTATCAAAATTCTTTCTAAAACAGTTGTCGGCCAACTTAAACACCATCCCGGCCTCAACACACGTATTTATCTCATCGATTCCTATTGTTCGATTGTTCCTACTACAACTTTTATGATCAATTTACGAATTTCAAAAGACTTATGTTTTAGAATGTTATCAATCCACATCCATACTATTATAATAAAGCGTAAACACACACTTCTTTGTTGCCAAAGATGTCAGCAATTACAAGACATTTTTGAAAAATTCTTTTTTAATAAAAAGCCCTACACTTACGTCACGCTTTAGGCTATATATTTTCACGCCATTAAACTTAGGGGGTAAATATTTTGGATAAAAACCCTAATGTGGGAAAGAGACCATAAGTTGCTGCCAACATCAAGGAAGCAAGGTTGTCATCATGTCATGTCATTTTGACATTTGTAATTTGACAAATGTAAACAATGAAATAAAATTTTCAAAATTTCATGCGGATGAAGTCGCACTGGAACAGCTAGTTACACAATATAACTCACGCCCGTAACCCAAAAGGGTCCCACACTATTCTTGCTTCTTCACAAACACTTTTGAATTACACATAATTAGAACATCTCAGATATAAAATATGTTCCCTAACGATAATTGATTTTATTTACTTTGAGACTTCACTGTTCAAAAACTTACGTTGTTTATAATCATTGGAATACTAATAATATTCCGGGTGTATTTCTGCAATAACTCGTGGGAATTCATACTTATAACAAACCATGTTCATGTTTGACCTCAATTTGAATTTAAAGCACTTATATCGTGTCTTAGTATTCACTTTTTATCTGATTTACGATTGGTGACGTGTCACTTTGCTATATGCTTGTAATTTAGGATCGAATTTGTGTCATTTTGCTGTAATTTTGAAATCATTTTAATGTCATTTTACTGGTAATCAACTTTAGTATTATCTTAGCAGAATTAGGAGCTAAATTAAGGTACAATGTCTAAAAATTTCCGCGCATAAATTACATTTGAAATTGAATATTCTAACACTTACAGCGGAGAAGTCAAAGTTTTCTTTAGGCTGGACGTCAGGACAGGGTCCATTGTATATGACTTCAGCAGATGCGGCTGCGATCAGAGTAAATACGAACAAATAATACATGTTTATTTACTTTATGTACTGCAACACAATCTGACTTGACTCTGTCTCATTCAAAATATATCGCTCAATATATACCCATTATTGTTGTACCGAAGGCCAATATTTCTTTTAAAAAATTTTCAAAATACCCTTATGTAATTTAAGTTTACTGTATATCGTTTTAAAATTCATTTTATCGTGCCAATATATGTTGATTACCTTCTTTTCGAAAAGGTATACAACAATTGTTATATTTTTTGAAAAGTGAAACAATCGACTTTTTTTCTGTACCAACATATTGACGCTGTTTTTAATTATTTCTTGTTTTTTAAAGATCTAATCTTTGTGTGGATTTTCGACGTTTAAACCTCATTCCTGGGTAAGCAATGAAACGATTAAAATAATACTACAATATATACTACAAAGTATGGATCTGTGAAAGAAAAGAATGAACTCCGATATAATGCCTGATAGAGATGTCTGGAATATTAGTACAAACTATGATGCATCTGTGCAATAAAAAGTGTAGGTAAGAGAATTAAAATAACAAAATTTAAGAAAATACAAGACCAAGAGTAAAGAAATGCATATGTTTATGACATGAAGTCAAAAATATGAAACATCACATTGCAAGTGAAAAGATTCAATTTATCCGAAATGTTCTTATTTCGTTTATTTTTTACATTTGTTAAAACATAAAATCTCTATTACCCAGATAACATCCTGTATAAGATTTGATTTGCCCATCTTTCCGCCCAGTCTCATAAATAAATTTTCACACTAAACTAGACTTAATATTACGTTTGTGACAATAACTGTAGGTATTTTGTACTAGAATATACCCTACGACAGATATACCTTAATCGTCAAAATCTTAATAGAATAACATAAGCTTAACAACAACTAAACGAAATTCTGTCTTATCTAGTACGAATACAAAAAAACAGACGAATCGAAAACTTCCTGTTTTTGGAATCGATTAAAAACAGTAAAATTTACATACATTTACTTAAAATATAGAGAGAGTAGTTGACTGAGGTATATTTCCTACAAATTCCTGAGAAATTACTATAAAAATAAATAAACAAAAGTGAGTCAATGACGTCAGAACTATTGAATCATGTCAATCATAAAAAATAATGTCACAATAATATTCCATTGTATCACAAACTATGTAAAAGAAAAAAACATGTCAATAAAACTGTATAAAACACGAGCTGTCGTCCGCAAACTTCGCTAGCGCAAATTTGGACCACACGTAACACCGTTTTACAGCGCGAAATTTAAAAAAAAGTAACCTATATTATGCCCGTCTACGTCAGCTACCCGTAATAAACGCGGCTCATGGACAGACAGACAAACAATTTTCGTTATCAACAATGCAAATTCGTCATGTTCCCGAAATCTGGAATCTTTCTTTTTCAGAACAGACACACCAATTTGATTTTATATATCATGGGCGTCACAGCCATGTTATGCTTTAATAAAATATAGTCTTCATTACCTCTTATGTTTTCTTCCAATTTGCACTAAATAACCTTACCAAGATGGCCATCGTGTCTATCTATCTCTATTAGTTTAAAACCTGACCACCACAATTAACAGCAACCGTCAACGCCAAAATGGTACTTATTACCACGTCTTATAGTCCGTTTCATCTGAAGATTTGTGAAAAAAATATTGCACTACCCTCACGTGTTTTAACGGTCATTAAATAAATGACAATCTATGATAGTGTGTTTTGAATTTTTTAAATCTGTCGTTACATACTAAAAAAAAAATCCTTTATCTATTATTTACTAAAATTAATATATCTAAATTGGATTGTAGATTGCATATTAGCTGAACTCAGTATTAATTTCATTAAACCATTTTTTTTAGGTTATAACTCTTTTTTTAACAATCGTTTCAAACCAGTAATATCAGCCAGTCATTTAAGGAATTTATCTTTTTAATAAAAAAGCTTTTGTTCAATAGCTGTAGTCTAAACATTACAAAGATAAAACTTTGATTTAAAACGACACGTCATTTGTCACTTCACTTACATTTTTTATAAAAAAAAAAGAATTATTGCTTCGCTGACAAAAGGATAAATTTTTTGCGGCATTTATTTTTTATAATATAAGGTGGCAAACGAGCAAGCGGCCACCGGCACCGAAATGGAAAGCGACCGCGGCCCATAAACATCCACAATTGCAGATGCGTTGCCTACCCTTAATTGACGGAGGAGACGCACGTAAAGAGGATATTTCCCCTTCCTATGCGTCTCCTCCACCGTCAAATCCAAATTTCCTTCCCATCTTTCCTTTCCTCTTAAGAAAAGGGTGGAAAGGGAAAGGGACTAAAATTAAGCCTTCGACACCAAACTCATCAGTCGAAACGCGGAATTGCTTCCACTTCACGCCTGTTTTCTGTGTGGTCGTGGTATTACACCAGGCAAGCCGGCCCAAAGATTTTTTGGTACACGTGTATATCTTATTCTTTAAAGAATGTATGGTATATATTATTTAAGAACTTTTTTTTCAATCTACGCTATTCGCGTCATTACTAAAATGATTCCGTAGTTCATTAAATAGACTAGAAACTGACATTAAGTGTACCTGTAACTTTGGATGCAGGATGATATGCAATAATTTTGTTCATATGCGCACACACTAGATGTTTTTACTGTTGCGTTACTGCAACACCGGCGGGGAAGACGCGCGGAGGGGCCCTTTCAGCGGTCGTCCGTCCCCCGCGCTCTCACCGCGCCGACCAGTTGCGCTCCGATCCGCCATTCAGCAACATTTAATTATATCTTATTTGTCCTTGTTACTATTTTGTCTATATCTTTGAACTGCAAGCCGATTCTTTAATTATCTACCAGCAAATACAGTCCACTTCTATACATTTACTTACGTACCTTTCAATGAAGAATTCACTTGTAACTGCATCTAACAATTTTAGCTATTAAAGTTAACGAAATTAAGCTGTTATAAGCATTCTTAGCTACAGTATGCAATAGTGAATCAGCGAGATAGAAAGCATTAAGATTTCTAACCGTAGAACTTCATTGCCGTGTGAATTGTTACATATTGCGATCTCTTTCACTCCCTTTGGCAAAACAAAGAGAAAATATAAACCACGCCAGTAAAACTCTACGGTAAGCAATTTCAGCAAGCAAACAAAATGATTTAAAATCAGCACATGACAAACAAGCTTCTGGTTTCTGTAAATTAATACTTCGAAAATGAAATCTTATCACTGATAAAATCAAACGAAATAAATATACACGCCCTTGGCCCAATGTAGTGTATTTTGCACAGAACTGCCACAACTCTTGATGTTATCAAGTATTATTGGTCACAAACACAATCACAACAAAACAGAAGACAGACAGTTTTGTCGTCCGAAGCGTCAATGTTTCTGCGAACTAACAAATTTAAACAAGGTTACGACGTGACCCTTAAGGTGACTTTCTCTTTAGTTAATTTTAGTCTCGACCGCACGGCTATTTTTAGATCAGTTAAAGTCGGGTAAACAGTGATTTTGATTACGTTATAAGGACGTTAAAACAATTGCATTTGTATCATCACTTTACCTACAATAGTTGTTTTAGTGACTTAAAATATCAGCAACCTTGATCAAATCAGGGAGCTTACTTAAGTAGTTAATTACCCGCATATTGCATACATTGCAGCCATTGGGCTTTTTAATATTTTTTTTCTTTTAAACTATGTTCTTATCTAGGAAGCAATTTCATCCTTCTCTTGTGCTATCATCTTGACGTACTGTTACAATACTATGCCCACTTTTTCAATTACTTTACGATAATTATGAGAGTATAGTTAAATGTGAGCAAGTTTCATCATCATCATCTCCCCTGCCTTATCCTACTCCCGTAGGGTCGGCGCACCGGGTTTTCGTCCTCCAAAGCATTCTATCATCCATCTCAGTCATCACTCTCTTCTTCATCATGTCACCTTTCACGCAATCCATCCATCTCTTTCTAGGTCTACCTCTACCGATATATCCCTCCACATTCATATATGTGAGCAAGTTTATATCAGAATTATTTTGGAATTGATATGTTAAAGTAAATTGTAGTTTGTTGCATTAGAATCTTCTATATTAGCTACGTTTATTTATAGTAAGAAGGCGTGCGTGGAAGTGGCTACGAAAGAAATAATTTAAATGAAAAATATCCCTCGATAGTATCATAAATGTTTGATAACGAATGATATAATGGATTTATTAAAGTCTGATATCTAATAGAATTGATCATACGAGATTTCTTAGGTTATCTATCATTCCATATAATATATTATATCTAATCTTCCGCTTATAGAGTTCATGTTATTTTTATTTTTAAATATGATAAATGTAGTATTTTAGTTTCAAAATTGTTGTAGTTATGCTACTTGTGATACTTTTGATTATATCGCTTTTTAATTGTTCTTTTTCCGTTTTTAGTAAATCATGTGGGATCATTGTATAGCTACTGACGTTTGTCACGAACTGACCACAGTTATCAGTTGCCAATAGAGTTTGCTGCTTACCGCTATAGAAATACTGTCTCAAATATGAATTATCAGCTTTCGCCCGCGACTCCGTCCGCGTGGCATTAAAAAAACAAAAGTGAATAGCCTATGTGTTATCAGACTATCCTCTACATCTATACCAAATTTTATCGAAATCTATTCAGCCGTTTAGACTACAAATACTAATAAACGTCCATCCATCTAAACTTTTGCATTTATAATATTAGTAAGATTACAGTTAGAAGAACTGTCTCCAAGAATCCATGTATTTCTGTACGACTAGTATGTAAACTAAATTTTATTTTATCAATAAACCAGCTGTCCCCATGCGGCTTCATCCGCATGAAATTATGATAATTTTATTTTATTGTTTACATTTGTCAAATTATCAATAGCAAATATCAATATGACATGACAAACCTTGACAATCTTGCTTTCTTGATGTTGGCAGCAACTTATGGTCTGTTTCCCACATTAGGGTTTTTATCCAAAATGTTTACCTCCTATGTTTAATGGCGTAAAAATAAATAACCTAAAGCGTGACGTAAGTGTAGGGCTTTTTATTAAAACAATAATAATTCAAGAAAATGCTGTAATTGTTGACATCTTAGGCAACAAAGTGTGTGTTTACGCTTTATTATAATAGTATAGATAGATAGTATAGAAGTATAGATTCAATATTTTTGACTTCTTTTATCGTATAAATTATCTCTTTGTGTAAACACTTCAAATTTATCATATTGTCTTTTGTTTTTATGAACAGAGTTTTCAGTTCCATTTGAGTGAATTTGCGTATACTAACTAATAAAGCAATTATCAGATTATCCACTTTTAATAGGTAGAAAATAAATAAACAAATTCATTAAAAACACACACGAATATTGGCTTTAAAAAATATTCGTGCGAAAGATCATGACAACAAGGAGCTGGTACGCGATCGTTATAGATCACGCATTCAGTGGAAAAGAGAGCAAGAAGATGCAGAGTTGCTGCCTAGCAGAAACGCCGCACGTGTCGCCGCGCTAGCATCTAATTACGCACACTAAAGTCCCATGGAAAGCAACATGTTTGGTCAGCAATCAAGACGAAATACAAAGTGGTACATCTCCACCAATAAAGAAGTCTTTCGTAAACCAGCATTACGTGGATTTATTTACCCGTGTCCCGCGTTGGGGGTTTACCGTTGATTATTGCCGGTGCACCGCCCATGCCTTTAGTACTGCATGTTCGGGCTCAGCCTCTTCCGGGGTTGATATCGTTCGTAGATGATGTAATACGAAACAATAGACAGGCGTGAAATGGTAAGTGGCTTAAAAAGGAAAGGATTGGAAGGAAAGGTTTTTTTTTATAACATATGGTGACAAACAAGCAAGCGGCCACTTGAATCTACCAAAATGGCGAAGCGACCGCTGCCCCTAGACATCCGCAATTGCAGATGCGTTGTCTACCCTTATGCGACGGAGGAGACGCATATAAAGAGGATATTTCCCCTTCCTATGCATCTCCTCCGCCGTCAAATCCACTTCCCCTTCCCATCTTCTTCTTATAAGAAAATGGTGGTAAAGAAAAAGGGACTTAAATTAGGCCTCCGGCACCACACTCATCAGGCGAAACACGAAATTGCTTCCATTTCACGCCTGTCTTCTGTGTGGTCGTGGTATTTATTACACCGGGCGTGTCGGCCCTGCAGTGCTAAGATGTTAAAGCGGGCACTACCACTGTTAAATTTGGTGGATTTGGCAAAGGATGATACGCATTGGAACGGTAAATATAATAACCACAAGCTTCCCCTTCTTTGTCGACAACGACTACGTGTCTGGATATGCGGAGGTCCATAGACAACTGTCACTTTTTACTATAAAAAAATGGAATTCTTGTTTATACATGCTTTTTGATGAAGTTTTGAGGCGTGAGAATTCTTATTCGATATAAGCAAGCGAAGGTTCAAAATGGAAAGTAAAGTCATTGGTTTCAAATTATGCAGGAAATTAAAGAACTAGTTGCTAAAAATACATTTTAAAGTTTTCAATGTCGGCCAGATATTGATCAATTCGGAATATTTTGATAATTTTTTTGGTTAGTTTGCTAAAAGTAAACGAAAAATACCATTGATAAACAGGTCAATGCAAGAATTCTGGTAATAAAGGTCATGCAACGTTATTTTAAAATACATACATCAAGAAATCAAAAGAAGTATAGTATATAATAATCTATATCAAGTATATAATAATCTTTTAAGTTTTGTTTGAACTTCTCTAACGCCTTTGTTTAAGGTGGAAGAGATCGCCTTATACTTATTGACTAGCCCATAGACACTAATTAGAAGAACCGCAGATGCATAAAGAGCAAACAATTTCTTTGTATGAACTAGGGTTGTAACATAACTCCGCTTCCGTATCCGCAAGTCCGAAACTTCCGCAAGAAATGATAACTCCGCATCCGCTTCCACTTCCATTATTTCTTATGCGGAGTTATAACGGAGGTTAATTTACGTCTTTATCGCGAGTAGGGCGATTAGGTAGCGTTTATGCCCGCGCGAACGTAATAAGTCAACTGACTATAATTGTTATACATTATATTTGCTTAATAAACTGTATCTTGTAATTATGTACCAATCTGTATTTTGAATTAACTTGGTATTAATTATTTTTTAATTAATCGCAAATAACATTTTATTATTGACCTCCGCTTCCGTTAACCTCCGCTTCCGCAGAGGTGAAGCACTTCTCCGCATCCGCATCCGCTTTCGTTAAAATGGCCTCCGTTACAACCCTAGTTTGAAGACCTCCTAAGTGTGACGTATGAAGACTCGTAATTAACGGTCGATAAAAAAAATGACTATGAAAGCAGAGCTTGGCAATAAAACAATTTTTTGATGATATGATACGCCAGACAAGCCCAATGCATTTTCATTCATAAACAGTATTAATATAATATAAACAATTATCTTTTTAATTGTCAATACATTACAAGTATAGTAGATAATATAATATGCTGCATATGATTAATTTTATCAGAATAAAGTTAATTGATGTCAAATGCGCATCTACATCCGCGCGGAAATAAAAATTGTAATAAATACAGCCTGTTACTATGAGAACGTAACTGTTTATTGATGAAAGAATTTATGAAATCGGCCCAATAGTTTTTGAGTAATTTCAACCTGTTGCGCCGACCCTACGGGAGTAGGATAAGGAGATGATGATGATGAGTTTTTGAGTAATTTCAATAAACGCAAAAATGTAAATCTTTCCTCTTTTTAATTTTAGATGACTGTAATTTATTCTAATTGGTAAACGATACCGATTTTACAGCTGGACAAACCTCAATGAAAGCATAAATATAGAAGATAGACTGGAAGAAAACTTTTTGTTTTGTTCCGTGGTGACAAAGTCGCAGGCGGACACTAGTTTTTGTATAGAATAATTGACTTTTAAGTTAATTTAATGACTTTAAAAATCGCCTGTTAAGTATATGGTTTTATAAGAACATTTTATTGTAATACAGGTGCTAACCTTACAGAGACCGGAGGATTAACAATGAGATTAGTTAAGCATAATTGATAATAGATGGCGCTGATAATAGTTGTAAATATATTTTCATTAATTATAAAGTAAAAGCATATTTATTAATATTAAATAGTAACATGTTTTATAAGGAAATTAATTGTAATAATTTTTTATTTTTAAAAATATTGTGGATGAATATTTAATAACGAACTGGCCGCCGAGAAAGCATAAGTCATAATTTGAATAAAAAAACGAGAATTTTAGGCGTGAATGCGAGATGTTACGCAGACAATGGAACAACGTTTTTATTTTAACAATGAAATTTACCATTTTTTTTATAAAAATTCTGTATTTATCTAATGTTATAAAGAAGAAAGATTTGGATTTTTCATTTTTGTATGTATTGGAATAATTTGAAAACTACTAGGCCGATTTCGAAAATTCTTTCACTATTAAAAAGCTACGTTATCGGTGAGTAACATAGGCTATACATTTTGTTATTTTTTTTAATTTCACGCGCATGAAGTCGCCAGCAAGAAGTTGTCAGAGTTGCTCTTAGTATAAACTAATACAATAGAATAAAGTTGATTCTATTGTACTAGTTCACACTTAGAGCACGCGCACTTTGACTAAACTATCGAACAACTGTTTAGTCGCGCGTTGGTTTCTATTAGTTTATATGGAGGTGCGTACACTACTTGATTTTTGACCGACTTCCCAAAAGACTTCCCAAAAGAAGAGGTACTCAATTCGTCTGTGTGTTTTTTTATGTATGTTACGGCATAACCCCGCCGCTAGTGGACCGATTTTGATAATTCTTTTTTTATCCGAAAGGCAATGCTTGCAGGTGGGTCCCATTTTTTTAGTTGTGCAACTAAACAGTTGAATTGGCTGCGAAACAATCGACAATCGCACAACAGTTGCGCGATAGTCGAATGTTTCGCAGCTTCGCTGTTCGCTTCGCTTGTTTCGCAAACAATTCGACAGTTATAGCTTAGTTAATTATGCGCGGCAGCTCTTATGCAGACATTGCCAGCTAATGAAATGTGAATGTATAATTTCTTGTTTTTCATTGAATTTGAACTTGATTGTGCAGTTTAATCGCACGGGAATATTGCGTATCTTTATTGACGATTTTAATCTCATTCCGGGTTATAGTTCAGTGCCGGGTTTGATGACACTAAAATGTCTAATTTTAAAGCATAATTAATAATAATACTACATGGCAACTATTTTAAAAAATAATTTATTGAGTCGATAGATTGTCTACTGCCAGTGTTCGTTATCATTAGGACCTTGCTAAGGAGAATGGAGTCTACCCTAAGTAAGGGATGACTAGGCCATAGTCAACCACGCAGGTCCACTCCGGATTGACTTTATAAAAATCTTGGAGTTTCTTCGCATGCGTAGGTAACACTTTTACAACTTACAGCGTATTTTTAAACATTTTTATGAGTATTTGATCCACTTATCTATATAAAAAGACATTTTTATGTCAATATAATACTCATCAATTTAAAGATAATAATGGCGTGAGCGATATCTCAAAGAAATATTAATCTATCGTTATATAGCAACAATATTATTTACGTTAACTGGTTGATCAACTTTGTTAAACATTTTGTTATACAGACAATAAATTTGATTATTTTATTATAAATGTAAAAGTTTAAATGAATGTAGTTATGTACTTTTTTATATTATAAGGTGGCAAACGAGCAAGCGGCCACCTAAATCCCCCAAAATAGCGAAATGACCGATGCCCATAGACATTCGCAATTGCGGATGGCTTGCCTACCCTTAATCGATGGAGGAGGAGACGCACATAAAGAGAATATTTCCTTCAAATCCACGTTTCCTTTCCATCCTATTCTTAGAAGAAAAAGGGTGCGAAGGAAAAGGGACTAAAGTTAGACCTCCGGTACCACACTCATCAGACGAAACGCGATATTGCTCCCACATCACGACTGTCTTCTGTGTGATCGTGGTATTGCTAGGGGGGAGCCGACGCATTCGTGCAAAGATGTTAAAGCGGGCTCTACCACTGTCAAACATGTACCTTCGAAGGATTTTTTTTTTTTAATTATTAACCTGTGTTCTTCCCAAATAAAAACTTTTTTTTTGTAAATATCTCGCGGAAAAAGATCGACGTCGATCTGAATTCCAATGTTCTAGACATCAACTAATTTCAGTCTTATAAGAACTAATCTTCTATGTTTTAAATAGTGTATTTATAATATATGTCAGCATTATATAGGTATGTATATTAGTGTTTCCGCAAAACTTCAATTTCATTCATAAAATATTACATTTCAAGAATGTTATCTCCGTACGCGTTAAACAGCATTATCCAGATAATAATTTAAAGCCGAACAGATATCATTTAACACCTGCAAGACAGAACGACAGACGTCTTAATCTTAATATGTGAATAAAACATTAAAAAAATGTCAAATCAACTTTTTATTTTCTTTAAGAAACTTCGCAAAATATATCCTTTATACATATTTTATTGAAAACTAAGAAAAAACGATGATCGAAAACATATCAATCGAATGGATTGAGATAATCCAAAATAAATGCAAATCTCAGTTGTAAATTATTTAGAAACATCGATACAAAACAAAATCTTCATAAGTCTTCTAAATTTAAAGATTTAGTTCTTCCTGCGGATGCTAGTAATAGCTCTGGAGGAGGTGAACTTGCAAGTATTTTCAGAAAAGTCGTTGTAAACGTAATTGGACTTGTCAATTGCTGGGAAGTTGTCCAAGAAGGCGTTCACCTTGGCCTGAGAGTCGCCCAAGCTCTTGTTTCTTGATAAAATCCAGGAGAACACTGTAATAATTATTTATTTAATAAAACAAGCTGTAATTGATAGTGCAAGCTAGCTAATCAGATAAAAGAAAATTAAAAGGCAAAGAGGTCCATAAAACTATAACAGAAGTTGAAAAAATAAAAGTACAAATAGAAACCAATAGATCACAATTGATCTATTGGATCGATCGAGCAATAGAAAATTGACATAAGATTTTTTTTTTTATAACATAAGGAGGCAAACGACCAAGCGTCCACCTGAATCCGCCAAAATGGCGAAACGACTGCTGCCCACAGACATCCGCAATAGCGGATGCGTTGCCTACCCTTATCCGACGGAAGAGGAGACGCACATAAAGAGGATATTTCCCCTTCCTATACATCTCCTCCACCGTCAAACCCACTTCCTGTTTCCATCCTCTCCTTATAAGAAAAGGGTGGTAACGAGAAAGGGACTTAAATTAGGCCTCCGGCACCATACGCATCAGACGAAACACGGAATTGCTTCCATTTCACACCTGTCTTCTCTGTGGTCATGGTATTACACCGGGCATGCCGGCCAATTCGTGCTAGGATGTTAAAGCGGGCACTACCACTGTGATAATCATTTTAATCGATATATAATATAAAAATATAATAAGGCTGAAGAGTAAAATGGAACGTTCACATCAACATGTTATCAAAATCACAGATGATAAATCGATTATCATATCTGTTCTAAATCATATAACGGAATTGTATTCCAAAAAGAATATGAACTCGTGTAGAAAGATAGTGTACACGTTTGATTCAACGTGATCTTATCTCGTGTGTCACCAGGCTTTATTTTGTCAGTTTTAACATTCCGATAGAGAAGCAATTCTTGACTGATAAAATTATAGAAGAATGCTAAGATTGCTGAACGATAAGGGTATGCAAAATTTAGTACTGTAACATCCGTAAGTAATGTATTGTAATGATGATAAACGTATTCTTTATATGGTTTGTCATATTTTAACTATTAAACAAATAACTTGAAGGTTTTTAAAATATGCATGAATATGAATTACATACTGTGGAAGGCATTGCGAAGGCCTAAGTCAGGCAAAGGCTGATGATAGATTGTACTCTAATTAGGTCTACCATATTTAATAATGAATCTATACCTTGGTGTTTGTTATCCTTCTCCAAGAACTTGCAGCTGTATCCGATTGCGTAGTTATTGTAGTCAGTGTCAACAACCGTCAGAACTGAATTCTTGGTGAAACCTGTAAATAACACTCTAGAGTCTCAAAAAGGAACATTTGAACATAACAGTACAGTTTTGTGAGTCATTTCCAATATCTGCACTTATGAAAGAAGAATAACATATTAAAAACAGGGATTACTGTAATGTAGATCATAGTCTGCTATAAAATTTCGGGGATTAACCGAATCGTCTAAATGGTTATTTAAAGTAATTAGTAAACCTTATCTTAGTCCACTTGAAGTATAGGAATGTTCTATTTATTATCAAATATCTTATCACAAAGTACACACGTACATTTTTTGTTTGGAATTAACTGATTAATGTTTCTTGTTAATCATTATAAGCCCTTATTGTTATAGAATTACAAGAACATATACTTAACTTTATTACTAATTACGTTAAACTGTTAAGTTATTTGCCTTGTTAGCTAGAAGGAAACCTTGGCAACAATTTATGTTTTATTATTTATAAATACATTTTATCAATAACATAGAAGATGCATTAGAAAACATAGACTTTAAAAATTAAATCATAGAGTGGACATTCGAAACATCTTCCTACAAATTTTGATCATAACCGTCAGTACAGATTACTAACGCTGGGGTATCAAACTAGACACATATGTTGAATAGTGGTTGTGATCACGATTACTCTAACGTGAATGCGAAGTTTAAAACTCGAACTGTAATTTTGTATATTACCTTCAAACTTGTATGTGATCATCACTCTTCCAGGTCCCACCAGAGTCAGTTCACCGTCGACGTAAGACTTGACTCCGTTCACTACTTGCGAGTTCCTCACAGTGCCCTTGTCTCCATTGACGGTGTACTCCGCAGTGGAGCATTTACCCTTGTTACCATCTTCTCCGACGTTGGGGAATTTGGCGATCTCATACCATGTTCCTTGGAACTGGACATTTAGAGAATAAAATTTATGAAACTTTCGATAGACTTTAGATTTAGGAGAGATGCTACTGTTATTGAAGTATATTTTTAGTTTAATTTATAAAAGTTAAGAGTAGTTATGTAACATATTACATTTCTGTAACGGTATTACCTCAGGAAACTTGAAACTCTCCAACGCCTTTACTTCCGGACAGGGTCCATCGACAATGACTTCAGCCGAAGCAAAAGCTAAGAAACTAATTACCAAGAAACGGAACATTTTTAGAAAATGTTATAAATATCAAATTTACTCTGTGCAATTTGAACTAACACTGCATAACTTATTTGCACGGCTTAGCATTTTATACTCTTACTGGGTCAGAGTTCACCGATCAGTTTAGTGACACCGAAATTATCTTTATAATTAAAGAAAAATAATAAAAAAACATAGCAACGTATAACTATAAACAAAAGTGAATGCCCCCTATGCAATCCCGATAATGAGAGGCAAATTAGCAAAAGCAATGTTAGTTTGCGCAGATGAAACCTTAACAAAAATATTGTCATCTCAGTTTTTTGATAGATAATAAAAGAGACGTCATATGTTTCTGAAAATAGCAGTGGAATAAACGGTTAGTTTAACTACAAGTTGTTTACTCTTAATGTATCGATGTTATCCGAGACATTGACATTGTCATTGTGCCTTTAGAGTATGCTTATTGAATGATCTTTGAATCGCTTAGTTCTTTCAACTCGAAAATATATTTAAAAACTAATAAAGTAACCTAAGAAAGCCAGCACAGTATATTGCAGAATATTGGAAGAAGCTCCGTGCTCCAGATAATTCCTATTCAAATTGCCGCCTGTGTGACCCGCATTGTGCATTTAGACAGTATCGGAGTTAGGTAGTAAGGCACTGTTGGGCCGTGGACAGAAAGGGGCCACAGGTCTCCGAAGGTCTATAGTTAAAAAGGACGCATTAGAAATGTCGACCATGATCATGACCATGATCATCATCACCATGACCTAAATCTAGTTTTGTATTTAATTTGAGAAATCGCCAATAAACAGCTTTTAAAATAAATATATAACGGCTTCATGTGCAGTAGAAAGTCAAGTTGATTTTGTTTTCTTTTTATGCAGTGACTAATTTGCATTATCTTTGGATAGATAACTATCTAGAGCATGAATCATAAGGCTGACTCATGAGACAAAGGGGCAAAGATTATGTCTCCATTTAGAGCGATTATGGTTACTATTCACTACTTCAACGCATCCAAAGTACCTCATACAAAACCATACGTAAGGATTAAGGTTAACAAGTTAAAACGAAATGTAACGACAGCTTTAATCGAATACAGCAAAATATGTCACATAAATATTTTAATAACTAGGTTTTACCCGCGACTCTGTCAGCGTGAAATTTAAAAAAAAAACTCTCCTATATGTTCTTCCAGACTATCCTCTACATCAATGCCCAATTTCATCGAGATCCGTTCAGCAGTTTGGGCTACAAATTGAAACAGACATCCATCCATCTAAACTTTCGCATTTATAATGTTAGTAAAATTCCATTGTAAATATATTGTTTTTTAGACGTCTGTGTTTTGTCACTGGCAGTTACTTATCATGTAAGTTCTATGAACGTTTGCCCGCAAAATTAAAAGATGTAATAAGGGCATAGTCCCTGTAATCTCATTTAATTATTGTAACCAGAGCCAATATTTATATTATTCCATATTTTAATATATATAAGAAACAACACGATTGAATTTCTGAACTTGGCTTATACATATTGTAGGACAACTTGATTGCAAAAAGTCGTACCAAGTTGAGACAATTAAAAATAAACTTATCGTAGAACATGTTCAATTTACGTCACTGTTTAAATGACGCACGAAGCTACATTCCATTGTTTTTTTCTTTTTTATTGTTCATATAGACTCCTGCCTTTCAATTGAAATTGGCTAAGAACAAATCTATACTATTATAATGAAGCGTAAACACACACTTCTTTGTTGCCTAAGATGTCAGCAATTACAGCATATTTTTGAATAATTCTTTCTTTAATAAAAAGCCCTACATCTACGTCACGTTTTAGCCTATTTTCACGCCATTAAACTTAGCGGGTAAATATTTTAAATAAAAACCCTGATGTCTCTCACATTAGGGTCTATTAGATACCATAAGTTGCTACCAACATCAAGGAAGCAATTGTCATTTGTGCATTTGAATTTTAACATTTCATGCGGGTGAAGCCGCACTGGAACAGCTATTATTTCTATAAAATTAAAAAGGACCAACTCGAACTAGCAACACCACTGCAAGGAATGTAAAATACCTAATGATATTCCTAGATTTAATCTTTAAAGATGTGGTAAATGTTCTGTCGAGACATTTATTGCATGTTTCGCAAGTCTTAACTTTGGGAACTCGGGTCCGACGAGAGTAACTAAGGTATTCATGTTTTCTCTAACACCATTAATTATTTTCTTATTTTGCTTTTACCAGGTGCGTTGTACGCGCGGAATTAAAATAAAAAGGGGAAACCTATTTCTTCTTCCAGGCTATATCTATGTCAAATTTCAGTGAAATCCGTTATGCCGTCCTGGAGACACGTAGCATCCAACATCTATCAATCCAAACTTTCGCGGCCTTATAGTCATTTGTATATATTCATTCTGTTTCATGTTTATTATTTTTCTTTTTTTTTTGTATCTTTGTTTGTATCTATATGTTTTTATAAACCAGAAAGTGTTGAGATTGAATTTGGATGGCTACAAAGGAAGAGGAAGACCGAAGAAAGTATGGATGGATTGTGTGAAAGAAGATATGCTTAAGAAAGGAGTGAATTCAGATATGACGGCTGATAGAGATGTATGGAAGAGCAGCACATACTGTGCTCCATAAGGGATAAGGGCAAGTGGATGATGATGATGATGATGTTTGTATCTATATGGTTTTGGTGTTTTTATAAGGAATGGGACTGACATGATTTAAGAAACAAAGTCCCTACAAAAATTAAGAAAAAAAAACTTTCGCATATTAGTAAGATTTACATCATTGACACCAAAAAAATCATTGAGCAATATTTAGAATTTGTCACAAAACATTATCATTAGTACGATTCCAGTGAATTCTAATTGATAATTTGTGAAAACAATATCGATAAGCGCATTGAATATGGCATTTATTATTTGAACACACATTTTATATACTGCTTTATAATCTAAGGAATATGAATTCTCGTCCGACACTGCAAATATTTTTCATCACGCTTACCTATAGTGATTTATAACTGATAATCATTTAGGTAATAGAATTGATAAATTGGTTTCCACTAAGACAGTCATTTTTTAGTCATTACGTAAGCAAAACTAAAAAAAAAAAATTCCTAATTGATCTCCCTAAGGTCTTACGAAATTTTAAGTTACGTTTCTAAAATCTGCTTTAGAGTTGCTACCAGGAACGGCTATTCATGCCAATCTTATAACACTAATTACTATTTTAAATGCAAAAGTATGGATGGATGGATCTGGAAGAACACATAGGCTACTCACTAAAATTCTTTTAAATCCGCGCGGACAAAGCCGCATGCAAAACGTAGCTAAACTACGAAAGGCTAACTGAGCACAGTAGAGTGTTTATTTTCATTGTTCAAAGGAACAAAAGACAATAAACGCATTCAAGAAAACCCCCGATTAAATGAGTCAAAGTACACAAACTATTGCTTTAACTGTTTAGAATGGATTTAACTTTATTGTATGGATTTATGTTCTTTTCTAACGGTACTTTACTGGCAACTTGTGTTTTAATGCTAATGTTAACTTTATTCCACTAGATGGTATGGAGGATTAGAGAGTGGAACGGTACACCGGTAGAGGTAGACCTAGTAAGAGATGGATGGATCGCGTGAAAGGTGACATGATCAAAAGGGAGTGATGACTAAGATGACGTATGATAGAGTTATTTGGAAATCGAAAATGTGCTGTGCCGACCCTACGGGAGTAGGAAAAGGAAGATGATGATTCCACTAGCTGTTTCTGGCGTCTTCGCCCGCGTCAAATAAAAACAAAAGTTGCCTATGTTACTCACAGATAAATTAACTTTCTAACGGTGACAGAATTTTTCAATCGGCCCAGTAGTTATCGAGTTATTTCAATACATACAAAAATACAAATCTTTCCTCTTTATATTAGTATAGATTACAAAAACTGTTTTAAAAATCTCTTTTTAATCGACGTTCCAAAAGAAAAAGGTTGAGAATTCGTCTGCATTTACATTCAAGGTAGACTCAGTACGCAATCATTACTTTACATTTGCGTATTCCAATCGTTATGTTAAAATGTAGAAAGCCTTACGTAGAAATATCACTGTCTACCCCAGCTGACATTGACTTTAAAGTAATAATCATTGTACAATATAGACATAACAGCTACAACAGAGTCTAAGTAATTCAAGGAATTATTTCGTTACTTCTTTCTGTATTGTTTTTTAGAGAATATTTAATTCTTTTTTTTAGAAGTACACTTTTTATAACATTATCAGCTACGCAACTAGAAATACATAATTAAGAACTTCCAACTTATGATTTATAATAAAATATCTATTCAATGTACTCAGAATGTTATATTACTGAGGTAACAGAAATAAAGTACAATAACAAATACATCAGATAAAAAATATTACGTTCTTGTCAGTCGGCTAAAGATGCAATTTATCTGTTTACCACTTGAAAGTTGCAGAAATAATACAAATACTTGAATAAAATAAATGTTTTCATAAACTCTACGTCCTAGTTAATTTCTTGAACATATAGCGTCTATAAGAAGTCGTCCATATGGTATCTTTGTTCTGATGATGGAAATCAGCGTAATACAACCAAAACAAATCTGGAAAGAAAGTAGAATTGTGTGGAAAAGTCAGGCAATTCAAATTGTCCTGAATGGTTGATTAAGTTTATTCTACCCTAACGGCTACGAAATTGGCTTGAGGCGTGCTGACAATATTGAAACATGAAGGATTAATTTGGTTACTGGAATAAGACGGTCTAAGAAAGAACAATTGTTTTACATTCCTGTTGCTGACTGAATATATGGTTCATAAGATGTTAACACATTAACGGAAACTTGACTTGTAACCTTCAGGTCTTCAGTTAGAATCACGTCATGTATGTAAGTGCTTTTCATTTTTTTTTCGAATTTCATATGTACAGTTTACCCGGCGTTCTTACGGTGAAGGAAACCATCGTGATGCCTGTACATATCAGCAAAGAAATTCAAAGAAATGTGTGAAGTTAACCAACCCAGTGAGCCAGCAGTTGACTATGGTCTAGTTACCCCTTATTAAGGTAGGCTCCGAGCAACTCAGTGAGGACATATAAGCTGGTGATGAAGATACAGACATACGCATTATAAAAGGCCACTCATTTGTATTAATTGTAAACAATGTGCAGTAACGCATATTAAATCTAGATAGATAGTAAATCCCACATTCTTTTGCCGTATGAATTCATTTCGATTAGGTCATAATACTGATTGAAGATAAATCTATTGATAAGATTTCGTATAAATGTGATAATTTATAAAATATATCGCCATTTCCTTAGTTGGGTTTGTGTTGTGATCGGCAGCTATGATCTCAATATGATTACTAGAATATTAGTAATTTTTAGTATTTTAGGTTTAAGCAGTGCACAGTTGGTACAATTTGGACAGTGTAATCCGAATATCGCTTTGCAGACGAATTTTAATCCTTCAAGAGTAAGTTACTTTGTGATTTTTAGAGATAGTTGTTATTAATGTGTGTGTTTTGGGACATTTTAAATGGAGATTATCAAATTTAGTGTAACATCTAAGTTTTGTAACGGATTTTTTTAGAAGTGCATATTGTGATTCGGATAAATCATAAACAATGTCAAGTAGATAAAAAAAAATTCTGAATATTAGAAAATCAGACAAAATCTCGCGATTTAGAAAATTTCATGTATCAATTTAAATATGTTTGTATATTATATAAATAATGACCATTACTGCAGTCTATTCATTCTTTTCATGAAATGTATAAAATAATAAACGTCTACGAACTATCGCATTCTGAAATCAGATTTAATTATTCGGTTTCCTTTTATCTTTACTTAAAACATTTCTGATACCAAAAATAGATTAAATCTTAAATCAAAACTTATTCAACGCTCATCTTTTAAATCTCTTTTAGAGATTACAATAAAACATACAAAAGATGTCGACATACAAAACAAAGCCATTGGCTCCTTTAATACAGGGAATCAACCTCGTAAAATAGCCAAGGATATATAATTAAAACAATTTATGTGAAATGTATTTGTAAAATTATAAATAATGTGTTTCGTCTGATGAGTGTGTCAGAGGATTAATTTAAGTCCAGAGACCTTACCTTTAGAGACAAGCACTACTCTCGTCCCTACCCTACCCGTAGACATTACCATACACGTAGTCAACACACTACATGTAGGTCAATACACCACAACAAGGGTGCAGAACATGATATAATACCATCTTTAACTACGTACGTAAGGGTATGCATCGCCTGTTTGAGATGTTAATGGTCAATGGTCGCTTCGGTATTTCGGCGAGTTGCTCGTGCCACCATATAAAAAAGTATTGTTATAGGAGCCACATTCATGTTATGCTTTTATGTATTCTTTCAATTTGTACAGAATAAACTGACCAATAACACCATTTTTCCATTTAACCACACTCCCCTGCTCGCCAATACCAATATGGCTGTCGTGTAGTCGAGCCAATGCGGATTATTAACATAACAAGTAGAATTCCGATATTTTAAACCATGACACAAATATTTCAATAATGTGTTGGATTACAATTACAAAGTTTATATTGTTATTTTAAATAAAGATAAATGGTATTCATTTATAGCACAGACTAAATAACTTTCAAGAATACATCAAAATAGTTAAAAAACTAACAAAGTAGTCAAATGAGTCACTTAGTCTTTAAATATATATATTTTTAATATATCTGAAAATTAATTTCTTAGTACTTTAGCATACCTAAACCTTGACATCGTTACAACGATAAATTCTAGGTGAGGCCCTAGTATGTGATAAAAATAATGTTTTTTTCGTATCTAGATAAAAAAAGTTATCGTTACCCGGTACCTGGATAAGATCTTATAACGGCTTGATTTCAATTTAATCAAATGAGGAACGTATTGTTTCAAATTATGTTTCCATGTTGTGTTATCAACAATAAACTTAATAACTTTAATAAAACTTACAAATATTAATGCGAAAGTTTAGATGGATGATTTTTTTTTTAGAATTAGTTAATTTAGAAGGTTTAGAAATTAACCATATAAGATATCGACGGTACAAGAAAAAGGATCTTGATTCACCCCTAGTTTTTTTTAATTCTTAAATGTCATTTAAAAAACTGATCCCGTTTTAGTTCAGATTAACAAATGTTTTTAGGAGTTAACTCATGTCATTTCTTGTTTTCGTGATATCCAAATCTCGGATCAAAAATGGCATTGTAACTGTTAATAATAAAATATTCAAACAATTTCAAAAGTCGTATTTTAAATACCGCTTCTTATAATGTGTCTTCAAAGTTGTATGTTTCTAAGAATTTCGGACATTCTCTTGTTTCGCTCTGTGGCCTCCCAATCCGGTAATAATAACGAAGTAACGGCTCATGCCGAGGCTGCTGAGGGAGCCCTCGAGCTCAGTTACTCATAAACGAGGTTTAGGCTAAGCGCCATCTGCGCTCGGCTACCTCAAGCCCGGTGAATCTGTAAATGCCTCTTCAAGGCAAACAGTGGCCATTCAGTCTCAAAAAAAAAATCTTGTTTCGGGTAGTTCTAAATATTTTATAGCGACGATGAAGTTGTGAATATCAGTCAATCTAACCTAGTATCTAAATCTAAGTTCATTTCTAACTCTTATTTTTGTAGTTCCTCGGCACGTGGCATGGAATCGCTAGAGCTGATAATAATCTACAAAATGGCGACTGTGCAGTTCTCGAATTGACACAGAACAATAATGTTATCAATATAAGAAATACAGCTGTTAATAACAATTTCTACGAAGAAATAACCGGCACAGCATCAATTGAACAGGGTACAGCGAAATACACGCTCAACCTGAATGGCGTGCAGAATCGTAAGTATACAAATTATTATAAACAAGCTAGAGACTCCGTCTGTCTAAAATTAAAAAAATATACCCTATATTACTCGGCGATAACGTAGCTTTCTAATCGTGAAAGAATTTTTAATATAGACCCAGTAGTTTTTGAGTTATTTCAATACATTCAATAATACAAATCTTTCCTCTTCATAGTATTAGTATAGACAATCGGATAACTTACTTAATACGCCTAAAGACTGGATAAAATTAACCTTTTCTAAATCCTAAACCTGTCCATTAATAGACAATTAAAAAGAAAAATGAAACATAAATGTTAATCAAATTTGACCTCACTGTTTAAAATCGATCTTGCCGTTTTAGTTCAAGTTAATGGGCAAACTGACTTAAAAATTAAATTACCCTTTTATTTACAGCTGTCGATTTCTGGATATTAACTACGGACTATGATAACTTCGCTGTTGGATATGCCTGTCAAAACATTGGAAATGTACAGCGAAGCGGTAAGATATTAAATTATTATCAATTCTATTTTAAAAAAAAGGAAAATGGAGTAACACAATAACAAACTGATATAAAACATAAAAAAAGACGAATCCTGGTATCTTCTCGATCAATACTATATTTTATACTAATATAATAAAGCGTAAACACACACTTCTTTGTTGCCTTAGATGTCAGTAATTACAGCATATTTTTGGATAATTCTTTCTTTAGTAAAAAGCCCTACACTTTCGTCACGCTTTAGGCTTTACATTTTCACGCCATTAAACTTAGAGAGTAAATATTTTGAATAAAAACCTTAATGTGGGAAAGAGACCATAACTTGCTGCCAACAATCAAGGAAGCAAGATTGCTATAGTAAGGTAAAAGGTATTTTGTCACTTGCAATTGAGAATTTGACAAATGTAAACAGTAAAATAAAGTTTTTATAATTTCATGCGGATGAAGCAGCACGGGAACAGCTAGTCAATAAATAAACATGAACCAGGGTCTTGTAAAATTGTAGTTTTCAAAGCTATAAGAGCTAAGAGACTATTCCATCTACTCGCAATGTTATATAGGAAAGTTAACTGGCTTCATTTAATCCTAATATAATAAACCGTTCCACTGTAAACTGCCTTCCAGTGTACCTTTGGCAGTTGGGACGAGCGACTTCATATCCCACCGAGATGATGGAAGCTCTCGTTAACACAACCATAAGCAACCTTCTTGGCATCGACACATCAGCCTTACGAAGAATTGAACATTCAGATAACGCCTGTTACATCCTACCAGATATCCCTGACAACCAATCAGTGATACTTCCTGGACAATGTAACACTAATATGAGTGTCGTTACCAACTTCAACGCTGCCAGGGTAAGTGTAGTATTTTCAGATTTGGGCAAAAAGAGGTTTTTTACCTCTTTACTACGGACGCAATTGATTGGGAATTAACTCAACATTCCATTATCAGAAAAAGTCTCTATTTTTCTATCGAAATGTGTTTACTTTAATACTGTTTTTAATAAAATTATATGTAAATAGATAATTCAGATCAATGACTGCATACGACGTCTCGTTGTAATATGATACGAGTGTAATTT
Organism: Papilio polytes; assembly: GCF_000836215.1. Lineage (NCBI taxonomy): Eukaryota > Metazoa > Arthropoda > Insecta > Lepidoptera > Papilionidae > Papilio > Papilio polytes. The sequence goes on from NW_013525180.1 coordinate 2,736,219, forward strand.
CACTCATTAAATTAGTTTTTATTCAATAATGTAATTGACACATTTATTGTCTTATTACCGAAGCTACAAAGGTGAAACAAATGACAATCGCACACGCGCACAACTGATGTGCGATTGTCATTTGTTCCGCAGTTAATTCAACTGTTTAGTTGCACAACTAAAAATCGAGTAGTGTGCGAACCTCCATTTAAACTAATAGGAATCAAAGCGAGACTGGACAGTTGTTTGATAGTCAAAGGTGTACCCTCCCTCCCCGCCCTAATTCTAATTATGTAGAAAGATTTTAATTTGACAAAGAAATAAATTGAATCTTGTCCAATCTTCTTAACTGTTGGGTCGAATTTGGCTTACACAGAGAGATTTAAAAAAAAATCACGCGGGATTATAAGTTTGTTCGCAAGCGTTAAGAAGGTTGAAAGCGGGAATGTTACAGACGAGCATTTATTTAAATTCCTTACTAACGAAGTTTGCATACGACATCTTGTTTGTTATATTTTTTAACTATAATTAAAATTTCAGTTCGGTGGAGTATGGCATCAAATATCGAGATATTACACAGAAAACGAAAGTGGATCTTGCAACCGAGCGGAATACACGTTATCAGACGGCGGAGTCATCGTACTTAACAGTCAAGTGGTTAATCAAAGATTAGAGACAATCAGCGGCAGAGCAGCTGTTAGCAGTACTGATGGATCCGCTAAATTAATTGTCAACTTAGAAGTAGCACCAAACGGTATGTTTTTAGAAGAAATCTATTCTTCAATACTAATATTGTAAAGAGGAAACATTTGTATTTTTATGTGTATTATAACTCAAAAACTACTGCGCTGATTTCAAAATATCTTTCACCGTTAAAAAGCTAAGTTGTCAGTAACATATGCTTATTTATTACTTTTTGATTTCACGCTTACGAAGTCGCGAGCAACAGCTAGTGACGTTATAAAGAAAAGAGATTTGTATTTTTGTATGTATTGAAATAAGTCAAAAACTACGGGCCGATTTTAAATTCTTACACCATTAGAAAGCTACGTTGTCAGCGAGTAACATACGTTGTTTTTATATTCACTCGGACAAAGTCGCGAGCAACAGCTAGTGATATTACAAAGAGGATAGATTTGTATGTATTGAAATTACTCAAAAACTACGGTTAATAGAGGTCTAGGTCTAGGCACGTCGTTAAAAATTAGATCAATAGAAGACCACAAACTTGTTTAAGGGCCTGTCCCACTACTGGCTGATAGAGGCTCAGATAGCTTAAAAATGACGTCACTGTCAGATAAGGGAACCAAAATCTTATATTTCCATCACATTGTACACAACGTGTAAAATCTTTTATTTTACACGTTGGATTATTATCCAATTTATAATTTCGTGGGACAGGCCCTAAGCGTTACATAAACAATTCAGCTGTAGTTATCGTTTGTACTTAATTCTACATTATTATATAGTGTCGGCAACTTTAAACAATTAAGGAAGGTGTGTTTAATACAATAATCATGTATTGTATGGATAACATTTATAGCAGATATCAATGCAACGATATGACTCAACTAAGTCTATATATACCTTAATCTATATCTATACTATTATAATAAAGCGTAAACATACATTTCTTTGTTGCCTAAGATGTCAGCAATTACAGCATATTTTTGATTAATACCTTTTTTAATAAAAGCCCTACACTTACTGTGCCGTACAAACGGGTTCGGGTCCCGCGGCACAACCTACCCTTGAACTACGATTGCACCGGAGGGCATAATATTGTAAACGTAATGGGGAAAATGGTACTCACCAGCTCGATGAATTTGCGTCACCTCCTGCAGGTGCCTTGTCTCAGTCAATGTCAATCGAGTCAGTCTGGTTCAGTCAAGTCTATAGGCCCAGCGATTCTGCCTGAAGATGTATCAGCAATTTCGAGCGCGAAACCGAATTTAGCGACCCCGTTCGCTACCGAAATCGACACACCTGTTGTGTCTCCGCGTTATAAAAAAAGCAACTTTAATCCGCACAAGTGTTCGCGACCGTTCCGCTTGGCTGCTCGATTCCGACCTTTTTGTCGCACCCCTCTCCGCAGGCCCCGCACCCGTCCGTAGTGGAGAGGGTTTATTCTTCTACCCGCCCGTGCGAGAAAAATAAAATAAGCGCGCTTACCCGCACTAAACCCGGGGCGCGAAATACAAAATTATGTTCGCCACCGAATGTGGCGAACCCGTGCTATCTATACCGAACACTTACGTCACGCTTTAGGCTATATGTTTACACGCCCATAAACTTAGGTGGTAAATATTTTGGATTAAAGCCCTAATGTGGGAAAGAGACCATAAGTTGCTGCCAACATCAAGGAAGAAAAATTGCTAAGGTTTGTCATGTCATGTCATTTTAACATTTGCTATTAATAATTTGACAGAAGTAAAGAATAAAATAAAAATTTCATAATTTCATGCGGATGAAGCCGCACCGGAACAGCTAGTATAATAATATTGGAGTGTCTGGTCGTAGTATAAAAAGAAAAATTCCAGTTTATGGTAAGATGTGTCCAATGTCAAAGGCCTTCGTTGTCATTTTTGCGATGGCATTTTGCCTTTTTCAATTCAAAGTTTTACAAAGGTAAACAATTATTTTCTTATTGAAGATACAAAGTCACTTAATTTTCATAAAAAATCTTCACTATATGTCCACACTGAAGGACTCCCTAAGTTATAGACCTAGGCCCTAGTCACACTGGTCCAGTGCGGGTTGACTTTAAACATATCTTTTGAATTTGATATGCATACATGAAGATGTTTTCTTTCATCGTAAAATCTGTAGATTACAAATCGAGTACTTAACCCTTAATCCACCAACGCTTGCTCGAAACCGATGTTTGCTCTCAAAATTCATATTAGAAACTCTTATTGAGTAAATAAAATTATATCTTCAAAAACATTTTTGACGGGGTCATCCATATCTTTGTATGCTCCGACACTAAGTTGATAATCTACGGATGTTGTTTTTTTACATAAGTATATTTTAAACTCCAAGTGTTTCTAACTTATCAAACGAGAAGACTGATTAGTACGTTTTATACAGATTGCATTCTAGAATGGCTTTTCTAACTTTGGCATAGGATTCATATTCTATTGACTAATTTCTTGATATCGGAGTCACCTAAGGTGGGCTAAAATATTTACATAATATAAGATTATATTACAAGACACAGTAACATGATTGCAAGGTTATTAAAACTTAGAATAAATCGGTTATGTAACGCTAAAATTTAATAATAGCAAAGTATCGTGAATCAACTTAGAAAATTAAGCATAGAAATCACTATTTTACTAATATTAAAAATGGACGTAACTTCGGAGTGGCTCGTCCGATCTCGATGAAATTTGACACAGATATACATAACTACTATCTGTTCGCTGAAATAAGAATTGTAGAAACATAAGCTATTTTACTCACAGATAAATTACCTTTCTAATGGTGAAAGAATTAAAATAAGGAGTAAAAGGAATGGTATGGGCATGTTATGAGAAGGGATGAATCGCATGTAACAAGACGGACGTTAGTTATGAATGTGGAGGGGGACACCGGTAGAGGTAGACCTAGAAAGAGATGGATGTATTGCGTGAAAGGTGACATGATCAAGAAGGGAATGATGACTGAGATGACGGATGATAGAGTGCTTTGGAGGACGAAAACCCGGTGCGCCGAGCCTACGGGAGTAGGATAAGGCAAGGGAGAATATGATGAATGGTGAAAGAATTTTTAAAATCGACCCAGTAGTTTTTGAGTTATTTCAATAACTACGAATACAAATCTTTCCTCGTTATTCTATTAGTATAGATTTTAAACACAGATAAGGATGTCAAGTTTTTAATTTTACTTTTCTTTATTTACAGTTTTTTCAACAGCAGAACTCTGGGTGTTGGCGACTGACTATGTCAACTATGCCGTGTCCTATAACTGTGTCAACCTTGATAATAATCGAAGAAGAGGTATCAAATTGTTTTAAACGCATCCCTATTTTTTAAACAATAAAACTAAATAAATTTAAATTTAATTGAAGGAACAGTATGCACATTCTTCTATTTACTTTGATAATGTTTTAAAATAACTAAATCATTTTTTTTATTTTAGTGCGGAGTTGGATCCTTAGCAGGCAAAGACAATTATCAGGGGTGTCACAACAAGCGGTTAACGAATTGATTAGATCTGAAGTGGACTTGAACACTAGATTCTACCAACAGACGGACCAATCCGATGCGGGATGCTTTTATTTCCCTGAACCAGTTGCGAACGAGCCTGTTGTGTTCCCTGGACAATGTGACATGAGTATACCAGCCATGCCTAACTTCCAACCCGATAGAGTAAGTACAAACTGCTTTCAAATGGTTTCAAGAATGTAACTATTTTTAAACACCCGTTTCCATGTTATAAATGTTACCATGACTGCTCTTAAAAAGCATAACTAAAGGAATTTATTGATGTTCTCCAATGCTTTCTCAACTTTTTATTACTTTAGTGCTTCAAATCCTACTAATTATGAATGCGAAAGTTTAGATGCATGGATAGAGGTTAGAGTTTGTAGCTTAAACTGCTGAACGGATCACGATGTTTGGAATATAGAGGATAGTCTGGAAGAACATATAGGCTACTTACTTTTGTTTTTTTTTACTGCCCTTTCTTTATTTATAATAATTTATTACTTCCAGTACATGGGTTTATGGCATGATATAGAATCTTATCCATCGGTATTTCAAACTGGATCCTGTAACAATGCTCTGTACACTCTGACTGGAGGAATAGTGCGAGTGTTCAATACTCAAGTGATCAACGAGACATTGGACACTATGGAGGGTGTCGCTGTTCTTGCCTCGACTGACGGGACAGCTAAACTCACAGTTTCATTCCCAATCGCCGGCACCAATCGTAAGTTAGCATTGATATATGTTTCTGAAGTTACCATTTGTATTCACCTACTTAATTTTAGTGTTATGTTAGAGTAAGTTTCAACGGAGTAAAACTCAAGTTAGTTCGTAATCGCATTTCATGAAGTTATGTCATGGTACTGTGAGATACACATGGAACAGTGGTAGAGCCCACTTTAACATCTTCGCACGAATGGGCCGGCTCGCCCGGTGTAATACCACGACCACACAGAAAACAGGCGTGAAGTGGGAGCGATTCCGCGTTTCGTCTGATTTGTGTGGTGCCGGAGGCCTAATTTTAGTCTCTTTCCCTTACCACCCTTTATTAAGAGGTAATGATGGCAATGAAAAGTGGATTTGACGCACAGTCAATGAAGGGTAGGCAACGCATCTGCAATTGCGGATGTTTATGTGCAGCGGTCGCTTTCCATTTCGGTGGATTCAGGTGGCCGCTTGCTCGTTTGCCACTTTATATTAAATGTATAAAAAAGTTTTCGAACTAACACTAACGAATTATTAAAGTAGCTGAAATCGGTTATGACCGATTGTTTGGAACAGTTGTATTATTCCAAAGATATTCAACAAACGCAGACGTGGCAATGAACAAATTTCACTGGTGCTTTATTTTTAATATATGGTTTTGAGGGTCTATTAATAGAAAGAGTTAGTGAGATTATGTAAAAAATGTTCAAGTGAATTGTCAATTATACCTCATTAACATGTTATGGTTTTGTTAACAACGCCATCTATTTCACAAATTGAAATCTAAATATTTTAATTGTTATTTTTAGAATGAAACGTTTACTAAATATTAATATTTATGTTACAGTCACAACCTCAACCGACTACTGGGTTTTAGATACGGATTATTCCAGCTATTCGTTAGTGTACTCTTGCACAAATATGGGTAACGATCGAAGACAAGGTAAGATTCGATTAGTTTTTCCACGCGAACGAAGTCGGAGACGACAATTAGTTTAATATTAATTCTATATTTTCAGTATACGCTTGGAAATTGAGCAGATCAAAACAACTAACCGCAGCCGCCAATATTGCTATAAACACTGTTGTAAATAACGTCCAAGTTTTGGATCAAAGATATTTCGTGGCCAAAGATCAGTCGGCCGCGGGCTGTTTCTATTACCCCGAGCCGCAGACCAACGTGCCTGTCCGTTTCCCGGGACAATGTGATCTAAATGTACCTGTCGTGACAGGATTTTCTATGCAACAGGTGAATAACGAATAAAATAATTAAAAAGACATTAGTTTGACATAGATATAAAATCGATATGTTTTCCAGCAAATTCTGAAAAAAAATTTGATTTTGAAAAAAAATTTTCAAAAAAAGCCACAAGCAGACACTTTAATACAAACTTTTCCACCGGTACTTTCCCTGAAAGGTACTATATCAGTTGTCAAGTTTAGTGCCATCTCTTGTGTTTTGACATGTAATAAAATAATTTACAAAATTATAATAAGCTCCATCTTTAGTTATAAAACATATAAACATTTAAATATTCCTAAAGACACCTTATGGCAATTTAAAATACAATTAATTAAATTTAAATATGGTTTTGAGGATCTATCAATAGTTAGTGATGATTATGTGAAAATTGTTTCAAGTGAAGTGTCAAGTATGCCTTCTCTATATTTGAATCTCTTTGGCCACAAAGCTTCCCAACTATATTTTCCACTTACTTCTTAATCTTTCAAACAAAGAGGTTGGATATTAATTATTTTTAATTTATTGATTGCCAGCATTCTTACTATAAATTCTTGTCCTGTTCTGCCGTTTTATTTAAATATTTTTCCTTGATATAGGCTAATAGATCCAATGTCTTTTAGTTCCAAGGTATATGGTACGAAGTGGAAGCGTACCCTAAAGAACAACAGACTGGTCAGTGCGTGTACCACACATACAGCACTGGTACAGGGAATACATTGAACTTGGTATCATCAAGTGTCACTGATCAATTCCTCGGACTTACAAATTCAGTTCTGGCGTTTGAATCGACAGATTCAAGCGGCAGATTAACTTTGAGAATGCAAACAAACTCTGGAGGTACGCATAAGTATCTTTTTACTGATTATTTTTTTATTATTTATTTAATTAATCTAAAACTAACAAAACTGACTTCTCTAACTTGTTTCTTGAACAAATGTCGGCCACCTTAAACACAATCCTGGTTTCGTCCGTAGACGGGAAAGCCAGGATAGTGTTTTATATTATAAATGCGAAAGTTTAGGTGGATGTTTGTTAGAATTTGTATCCTTAATAGCTGAACGGATCTCATTGAAAGGCATAAACGTAGAGGATAGTCTGAAAGAACACATAGACATACTTCTGTTTTGTTTTTGATTCCACGCCGACGCAATACTATGCTAAACTTATTTTTTGTTATCGAATCAGCGCCATCTAGCGGTTTTAGAAAAGAATTAATAATCAGATCTAATTTTGAATGTTATGTTCTACAATTTTTGAAATTTATTTGTTTGCAGAAATCGTTATTCCATTCTGGATTCTAAGCATAAATTATAATGATTTCGCGTTGGCCTACAGCTGTATTAATGATGGAACCGACTTCAGAAAGGGTAAGCATAATTATCTGTACTAATATTATAAGCAGGAAAGTTTTTTTTAGTAACTAATAAACTCAAAAACTACCTCACTTTAATAAATACTTTCACAATTTTTATACCACATTATCGTTTAGTATGACTCATTAGAAGTGAGAATGGACCACAAATATGACAATTCTAAATCCCATCTTTCCAAATGAAATGACTACTAATTTAACGGAATCGAATCTTATTATCTCACTAATATTATAAATGCGAAAGTTTAAATAGATGTCTGTTAGAGTTTGTAGCCTAAACTACTGAATAGATTTTGAAGAAATTTGGTATAGATGTTAGGGATATTCTGGAAGAAAACAGACTCACTTTTGTTTTTTAATTTCACGCGGACGACAGAATATAATCATTAAAGCAAACCAGTTTAGAGAACTTTTCTAAAGACTTTCCTCTAACAGTTTTCAGTTGGAAGCTAAGTCGTTCAAAGCAGCTATCCGCAGCAGCGAACACAGCGATTACTACAGTAATGGCTAACAATGTTGTACTTGATAATCGCTACTACCAGAACATCGATCAATCTGATAGCGCCTGTTTCTATCTACCCGATATACCATTAGGACAGCCTGTTGTATTACCGGGACAATGTAACCAAAATATACCCGTCGTGCAAAACTTCGACGTTGCTCGTGTAAGTATTACTTCGGGATTCTCCCTTCCCTTTTGTATTGACTTGTTCCGTTTACCTAAATTGACCAATATCACTCTCGTGGATACTACACAGCCACTAATTGGAATTTGAAGGAAAAGTAATACTTTATTTAAAAATAATAATAGATGGCTCTGAAAATAGAAAAGTAAATAATAAGTATAAAAATTCTTGATATTTAACTAGTTAAGTAAATTTAGTTAGGTAAACAGAACAAGACGTATAGTGTATATTTTTTTTACAATTGTGTGCAATCGGTAGCTCAGGGGTTTAACTTGACGTGTTGCCAGGTTTTCGGTTTGAATCTCATGTACTAATGTTTTTTTTTCGATTATTAAAACTTTAAATGTATACAATTTACCCTTAATTGTTACGTAAAGAAAATCATCAGCATGAATATCGGTGAAGAAATTTAAAGATGTGTGATAAATAAATAATAATGCTGTTTGTGTATTTATTACATTAGAATTTAGTCCCCACTTCATTTAGTAGTTTCTTATAAGAAAGAGATGGGAAAAGGAACGTAGATTTAACGGAGGAGAAACGTCCTCTTTATGTGCGTCTCCTCCGTTGATGAAGGGTAGGCAAAGCATCCGTCATTGCGAATGTCTATAAGCAGCGGTTGCTTCGCCATTTTGGCAAATCAGATGACCGCTTGCTTGTTTGCCACCTTATATTAAAAAAAAGACTACACAACTTACAATACCTATAAATCGGTCCTTTAAAATACGCAGCATTTTTTGCTTAATAACGTAATTTCATTTTCAGTACTTAGGACGTTGGCGTCTGATAGAAAGTTATTTCACGGAGCAACAAACGGGCACTTGCCACGATGCTACTTACACATTGAATAATAACATAGTAGATGTTTACAACACACAAGTTATTAACCAACAACTGGACACAATAAATGGCACCGCGACTCTCGCGACTACTGATGGTAGCGCTAAACTACTGGTCAACTTCCCTGGAAGTAAGTATTTGATCTACACTATAAAGAGAAAAGATTTGTATTTTTGTATGTATTGAAATAACTCAAAAGCTAGGCCTATTTAAAATCTCTCACCATTAACAAGTTACGACGTCACTGAGTTAAACTATATTTTTTTTAAATACACGCGGGCGAAGTCTCGAGCAACGGGTAATAATAATATAAAGAGGAAATATTTGTATTTTTGTATGTATTGAAATAACTCAAATTCTGAGCCGATTTCAAATCTCTCACCATTAAAAAGCTACGTTATCAGTGAGTAACATAGGCTGTATTTTAAATTATTTTTTAAATTCACGCGAGCGAAGTCGTGACCAATAGCTAGTATGTACTAATATTATAAAGGGGAAAGTTTTGTGTTTTTGTATGTATTGAAATAACTCTAAAACTACTGGGACAATTTTTAAAATTCTTTCACCGTTAGAAAGGTAATTTATCAGTGAGTAACATAATTTTTTTTAATATTTATATTCACGAGGACGAAGTAACCAGTAACAGCTAGTTATTAACCATGTGGAAGGTCAAGTTACAGTGGATATCAGTAAAAAAAAATAAAAAACGCTTACATGTTTGTCCCATTTTTGTTACAGCACCAGCGCCAGCGGAATACTGGGTTTTAGATACTGACTACGATTCTTACGCCCTAGTCTACAGCTGTAGGAATATCAACAATCAACAACAAAGAGGTAAAATTCCCCTTTTACATTTGAACAAAGCAATCAAATTCATAATTAAAACCATTATAATACCGTCTTTTAAAGATATTTAAAAATATATAGGAGGCATAGATGACACTTTACTTGAAGCATTTTTCATGTAATCATCACTAAAACCATCTATTATTAGTTCCTTAAAACCACGAATTAATTGCCAATAGTGTCATTAAATATTAAAATTGAGAAGCAAAAGGTTAGCGTGGTATGGACATGTTATGTGACGAGACGATGGGGACATAAACCTGAAAGTGTTAAGAATGAATGTGGATGGCTTCAAAGGAAGAGGAAGACCGAAGAAAGTATGGATGGATTGTGTGAAAGAGGATATGCTTAAGGAGTGGATTCAGATATGACGGCTGATAGAGATGTATGGAAGAGCAGCACATACTGTGCCGACCCTCCATAAGGGATAAGGGCAAGTGGATGATGAAATATTAAATACTTATATTTTGTAACACTGTTTAGTGTACAATTTTATAAAAAAAATTATTGCATGAATAATAAATATCTAAACTTTACACTACGCCTCGGGTATATGTCTTATTGTAACCGCTAAAAAAAGTTACCTTTTTTCAGTTTTTGGCTGGAAACTCAGTCGTACCAGGAATTTAACACCAGCAGCGGTTAACAACATCAATAGAGTTATTAACACCGTGGACGTCCTCAACAACCGTTTCTTCGAAATCATCGACCAATCAGATTCCGGTTGCTTCTACTATCCAGTGCCCAGCAACAATCCTGTTGTTTTCAGAGGACAGTGTGATCCTAATATAAGAGTGGTCACTGGCTTTGACGTAGCTAGGGTAATATATTATTTACTCTCTATTGCTCTTAACCTTACTAATTCATTTATAATTAAAACTCTTCCTTACATTTCTAAAAATGATCCTTTTTTATGCTGTCTTCATTTAACATTATAAGTCAACAAGCTTTTGGCCGCAACTTCACCCACGTGGAATTAAAAAAAAGTTAAAAAGCCTATGTGTTCTTACAGACTATCCTCTACATCTATGACAAATTTAATAGATATCAGTTCATCCGTTTATGCTACAAACTCTAACAAACATCAATCCATCTTTTTCGTATTTATATTATTAGATAAGATTTAACATTTTTCCTTTTGTTTATTAACAACCTAGTTATTATTATGTGTATTAAAGAATGAAGACAGCTTTTACCTTTTTATCTGCTAACTCTTATCGGTTCTGTTTGAACATGAATTAAACAAAATAAAATTTCTTTTCAGTATTTGCTTTTATGGCACGATATCGAATCTTACCCTACACCATTCCAAGATGGATCTTGTCCGAATGCCTTCTACGATTTAGGAGCAGGAGCTGTTGACGTGTTTAATTCTCAAGTTATAAACCAAACATTAGATACGATCAGAGGTGAAGCAGTTTTAAGAGACTCTACTGACGGAAGTGCGAAACTACTCGTTACCTTTCCTATTGTTGGAACTAATTGTAAGTATAATTTGATTGATGATATCTACTGATAAGCGTACTGAAGAGCGTCGGTGGCTACTGAGCCACTGGGTTTAAGCACTTGACTTGTAATCTACAGGTCTTGGGTTCGAAACCCGCCATGTACCAATGTGATTTTCGATTTTTCGAATTTTCATATGTACATAATTTACCCGACGTTCTTACGGTGAAGGAAAACATCGTGATGCAACCTGCACATATCGGTGAAGAAATTCAAAGATATGTGTGAAGTCAACCAACCCGCACTGGGCCAGCATGGTTGACTATGGCTTAGTCACCCCTTACTTAGGGTAGGCTTTGAGCCCCTCGGTGGGTACTTAATTGTGAGCTGGTGATGATTATGATGTACTGATAAGCGCCAATAGCCTAATGGTTAGGTACAGATTTACGATTACGTGGTCTAGGGTTCGAATCCCGCCTCGACTATTGTAAACCAAAACCTATCCCAAGCCTAGATCTTAGTTGGAATGGTAAAAGAAAAATTACTTAAATATCAAAAATCTGCTAAATTCTCTTTATTAAAAAAAGAAAAGAATCAGAAAGATTGTTTAAAATAAAAAATGTTTCCTGCTTCGTAGCTCTCCGTAGTTTTGAATGTTTCCAATTAACCGTTATATTTATTACAGTTACTATCACAACCGACTACTGGGTCTTATCAACTGACTACTCTTCGTACGCTTTAGTATACAGCTGTACGAATATTGACGAAGAAACATCACAAGGTATTTACATCTCTACTGATGTTTTAAAAAGAAATAATTAAAAAAATAACTCCCTACATAATGAAGCAAGCAAGATATTACTTATTATTATAAATCGGCAGAGATTGTTCTATTCTACCATTTTTCACCTGAACACCTGGGTCAGCAGCAAACAACAACAGCTAAACGGATTTCGATGAAATTTGGTATAGATGTAGAGGATGGTCTGGAAGAACACATAGGCTACTCACTTTTGTTTTTATTTATTCCGCGCGAACGGAGTCGCAGACGAAAGCTAGTCATATATAACATTCTTATTCGCACTATAATGGATACACACCAGGTGTTTTAGAGTTGGTTTCGCAACGTGTTAAAACATTTAAAAATCCAGATCATAAAATTTTAAATTTTCCAGTGTCCAGTTGGAAGCTTAGCAGAACTAAACAACTAACAACTCAGGCTACGAATGCTATAAACTCAGTAATCAATACTATACCCGTGTTGGACCAACGTTACTATCAAGCCAGAGATCAGAGCGCAGCTGGCTGCTTCTATTACCCTGAACCTGAACCAGGCATGCCAGTCATATTCCCAGGCCAGTGCGACACCACCATCGCAGCTGTTCCCAACTTCAATCTGAACTTGGTAACTAACAGTTTCACTAAAAACTTTTTAGACACAGTAAAATCTATTGAAATATTGAAACAGATTTGTCCGAGTAAGAATAATTGTTTTACTGTGATACACTCTGATGCTTATTTGCAAAAGTATTTAACTAATATTATTTTTTACAGTTCCAAGGTGTTTGGAATGAAATCGAAGCGTATCCAAAAGACCAACAAACAGGTCAATGCGTCAATCATCAGTACACATTCAATCCTACAGCAAACAGCCTGAATCTAGTCTCATCTAACGTTCTCAATGAAACATTAAGAACCTCTAACGGCGTGGTCACTATCAACTCTGTGGATAATAGTGGAAGACTGTTGATTACTCTAACTGATGGTAAGTAATTCAAAGCAATATGTATAAAACTCTTTTTTATATATGGACAAATGAGTTCGCGGCTACCTGAAACCGCCAAAATGGCGAAGTGCTGCCAATAGATATCCGCAATTACAAATGCGTTGCCCTTAATCGACAGGGAAGGAGACGCACATGAAGAAGATGCCCCTTCCTATGCGTCTTCTCCACCATCAAATCTATTTTCCCTTCCTATCTTTTGGTTATAAGAATGGTGGAAAGGAGGAGGAACTTTAATTAGGTTTTCAGCACACTCATCAAACTGTACACGGAATTGCTTCCACTTCACGTCTGTCTTCTGTATGGACAAGCCAGCCATAAAGTGCGAAGATGTTAAAGCGGACTACCACTGATCCAAGTTGACTTCTAAGTATCAAAATCACTATGATTTATTTTGTTTATCCAGGTATTGTGATACCCTTCTGGGTGCTGAGCACCGACTACTCTAACTACGCTTTGGCCTACAGCTGCGTCAACCGAGGATCAGATTATAGAGCAGGTAAAATTTGCAATTATTTACCTAGTATTTCTCTGTAACATATTTCAAGAAATGTTTATATACAGGTCACAGTTAACCGGTGGCCACGATACAGGTATTGTGTGGCCATCACCAGATTAACCAGAATAACTTAAGATAACAACTTTTTTTTAACTTCCTGTCATGTATAATTTTAAGGTATTGTCAAAGTTATTTGTTTTGTACAATCTTTGTGGTTTAATAAACGTTTTTTCATTTTTTTTTCAGTTTACAGCTGGAAGTTAAGCAGAACTAAACAATTATCTACTGCTGCTAATACAGCGATCAACAACGCTATAGCCAACATCCAAGTGTTAGACGACAGATATTATGAGACTATCGACCAATCTAATGACGCTTGCTTCTACTTACCTGACATTCCGTCTGGACAACCTGTTATTTTACCTGGAGAGTGTGACCCTAATATAAACGTTGTGCAGAACTTCAATCCAGTTAGAGTAAGTAGTCAATTTAATTAGAATACATTGTAATTTTTCTATCATACTAATATTATACTCGTATTATAAATGCGAAAGTTTAGATAGATGGATTTTTGTTAGAGTTTTTAGCCTAAACGGCTGAACAGATTTCTATGAAATTTGGAACAGATGTAGAGGATAGTCTGGGAGAACACATAGGCTACTTTATTTTATTTTATTCCACGCATACGGAGTCGCGGGCTAAAGCTAGTATCAAATAATGTATTGTTAAAGATACTAAAGATTGCAAATATAAAAGTTTGCAAAACGCTCTACTTTAGATATCGCGCACACCTTTGAATCGCACAACAGTTGTGCGATAGTTTAGTCAAAGGTGTACATTCTTAACACGCCTGATATAATCTAAATACTAAGGAAACAGAGAAATAGTAGATCTTTTGTCTCCAATGCCTTTATTTGGTTTTCGCCTTTTCCAGTACATGGGAACTTGGCGTATGATCGAGAGTTACGAATCAGATTTCCAAGCGGGTACTTGTAATGAAGCGAATTACCGTTTGCTGGCAAACGCAACAGTTGATGTCACCAACACACAAGTTGTCAACCAGAACCTGGAAGTTGTCACTGGATCTGCAGTATTGGCTACAACTGATGGCAGTGCGAAATTACTTGTCACCTTCCCTAATGGTAATAAATCACTCCTTAAACGTGTACCTTAGAGCCTGAAAGATGTAAAGAATTGCAAAAAAAATCACTTTTAATAGAATCTGGATCAATACGAATATTATAAATTGGGATTTGGATTTTTGTATGTATTAAAACAACTCAAAAACTAATGTGCCATTTCCAAAATCTTTTGCCATTAAAAAGCTACGTTATCATTGAGTAACATAGGCTATATTTTTTTTATTGATCTTTTTTTCACGCGGACGAAGTCACGGGCAACAACTAGTTTGAATTAGGTTTATAGAATCCTAAATTAACTACTAAAATATACCCAAACTCATAAAGCATTTAACTAATTAACTAACTTAGGGTCTTCATGAAGCGAGCCTATCATTCTCAAAGGCCGGCAACGCATCTGTAGTTCCTCTGGTGTTGCGGATGTCCATGGGCGTCGTTGACCACCTCGGTGTTCTCGCCGCTCGTTTGCCCCCCTTTATTATAAAAAAAAAACTAATTACTAAATGTACATGTATTTGATATTAACAGTTTCTAATTTATTTTTGTTTAGCACCAGCACCTTCAGAATACTGGGTCCTGGCTACCGACTACGATAACTACGCTTTAGTGTATAGCTGTCGTAACCTTAACAACCAACAACGACGAGGTATGTCAAGTAAAACTAATATTAAACATTTGTATTTTTATATGTATTGAAATAACTCAAAAACTACTGGGACAATTTCAAAAATTATTTCACTTCAAGCTACGTTATCACTGAGTACCATTGGCTGTATTATGCAATTTCACAAGGACGAAGTAGGGAACAACTGTCCGTACTAATGTTAAAGATTTTTTTTTGTATGTATTGAAATAACTCAAAGACTACTGGGAAGATTCCAAAAATTATTACACCATTAGAAAGCTACGTTAACACTGAGTAACATAGGATATGTTTTTACTATTTTTTTTTAATTTGACGCGAATGAAGACGGGAGCATCACCTATTGTATATATTTGACTATCGTAAAAACTACTGGGACAATTTTTAAAATTCTTTCACCATTAGAAAGGTAATTTAACTGAGAGTATTATAGGCTATTTTTTATTAGTTATATAATTTTACATGAAATCTAGAGCAACGGCTACTCATAACTTTAACTCAGATATACAAGCATTTTATTGGACCCCATTATTTTCAGTATGGAGTTGGAAGCTCAGTAGGACTAGACAGTTATCAGCCAGTGCTACTAACAGCATCAATCAGGTCGTGGATAGAGTCAATGTGTTAAATAGTCGGTATTACCAAACTATTCAGCAAACAGACGCCGCTTGCTTCTACTATCCAGAACCTGCGCCAAACACACCCGTTACATTCCGAGGTCAATGTGACCCTAATATACCGGTGGTGACCAATTTCAATCTTGCACAGGTAATAAACAAGATTAATGAAAATAAATCCGACTGTTCATGTTCTTTATTGTAAATAGCAGAACCCTTACACAGAGTATACACTCGAGAGCATTTAATCTGTGTCAGTAGAAAGAGCTGAAAATCTTGTGAACTAAAACAATGCTTGATAAAATGTTATACCCCTTAAATTAATAATATTTATAATCACTTCATATTATTCATTAAAAATTAACTAATTTAAAAACTGCTGATCTCGCCATGATACAAAAATAAAAAACATGACATTTTTTACAACAATATTTTAGTATGCTGTACACCAAATTTCTTATACGTTTTTCATTCGTTTCGTTCTCTTTCTGTGAGAGAGAGAAACTAAAAAGTTTTAAAGCTGTTCAATAATGTAGCATTCTTAGTTTACGTGATTTATAATTTTTTAAGTGACCTAAATTGCTCTTGAGTGTACGAGTATATAACAATTGATCAAATCTATAGCAGGTTCTACGTATACCATACAAGTAATTTATGCTTTCAGTATTTGGGATTATGGCACGACATTTCTTCGTATCCTACTGTCTTCCAATTCGGGACATGCAGCAATGCTTTGTATACTCTCAATGGTGGCGTCGTCGATGTCTTCAACACACAAGTCGTGAACCAAACTTTGGACACGATCAGGGGAGTAGCGACTCTCGTCCCTGACCCTCAGAACAGCGCTAAAGTTATAGTCAGCTTCCCCATCGCTGGAACGAATCGTAAGTATTTTAATAAAATAACACACCGATATAAGATCGTTGGTAAGAACGCGCATACCTTTGACTAAAGTATCGCACAATAGTTGTGCGATAGTTGTTTCGCAGCCTCAACTGTTTAGTTGCATAACTAAAAATCTAGTATTGGACCTCTATAAGCTAATATAACAAAGATATGTGTGAAGTCAACCCGCAATTGGCCAGCGTGGATGACTATGGCCTAGTCACCACTTAATAGGGCTCCGAGCCCTTCGGTGGGGACGTATAGTGAGCTGGTGATGATGATGATGATAATCTAATAGAGCATTATTCATTTGAATACTTAATATTGATGTAATTAAGGAGAACTATTTGAGGATTTTTATTAATTTTGTTTCTTTATTTCAGTGACGACATCAACTGATTACTGGGTATTGAGTACGGATTATTCTTCTTACGCTTTGGTCTATTCGTGCACGAATATTGCCGAAGATCGTCGTAGTGGTGAGTTTTATTATATATACTAATATAAAGATTTGTATTTTTCTATGTATTGGAATAACTCAAAAACTACTGGGTCGATGTCAAAAAATCTTTCACCATTTAAAAGCTACCTTATCATTCAGTAACATAGACTATATTTTTTGATCATTGTTGTAATTTCATGCAGACGACGTCGCGAGTAACTGCTCATTAATTTATGATTTATTTAGTCACAGTGAGGATTCATTTGAAATATGTGCTGAATTTTGCACTCACTAGATTAGTTCATTACCTAGCTTTTGCCAGCGACTATGTCAGCGTGGAATTAAAAAAACCATAGTGCCTGTGTTCAGACTATCCTCTACATCTATGCCAAATTTCATCAAGATCCGTTCAGGCTACAAACTCTAACAAACATCCATTTAAACTTTCGCATTTATAATATTAATATGATTAACAATATTTTCTATATCACAGTCGGTAGCTGGAAGCTCAGTCGCACCAAGCAGTTATCAGCAGCCGCGAACACTGCTATTAAAAACGTCATCAATTCCGTCAACGTTCTCGATAACCGTTACTTTAACGACGTTGACCAAAGCAGGGCAGGTTGCTTCTACTATCCTGAACCAGAACCAGGCGTACCTGTCATCTTCCCTGGACAATGTGATACCAATATACAAGCAGTCCCCAGCTTCAATCTCACTCAAGTAAGTATTTCAATAATTATTATTACCATGTTAATTTTAAATCTCGTGAAATTTTTTCATTCAACGTTAATATTCATTTAAAAAAAAATGTTTTTCTTCTGAGCTCTGTACGATTGTCATCTGTTTGTTCTGGTTTTTTTGTCTATATTATATTTAATTTGATTCTGTATTTTGAACATGCAATTGCAACCTTTCCAATCTTACATCTTACTAATATTATAAATGCAAAAGTTTAGATGGATGGATGTTTGTTAGAGTTTGTACCCTGACCGGATCTCGATGAAATTTGGCATAGATGTAGAGGATAGTCTGAAAGAACAAATGGGCTACTTACTTTTTTTTTATTCCACTCGGACGGAATCTCGGGCGAAAGCTAGTAAATATACTATAGAGAACTGCCGTTAAGAATATACTTCTTATACTATGTTAAGATTCAGTTTTCTCTAATTAAGATTTACAACACGACCT
Organism: Papilio polytes; assembly: GCF_000836215.1. Classification (NCBI taxonomy): domain Eukaryota; kingdom Metazoa; phylum Arthropoda; class Insecta; order Lepidoptera; family Papilionidae; genus Papilio; species Papilio polytes. The sequence continues at coordinate 2,754,746 of NW_013525180.1, forward strand.
ATAAACTTTTTTTCCAGTTCACTGGGACTTGGTATGAAATTGAAGCGTATCCGAAAGACCAACAAACCGGTCAATGCGTCAACCATCAGTACACGACTGCGACCACCGCGACTTTGAACCTTCAATCGTTCAACGTCCTCAATGAAACATTGAGAACTACCAGCAGCGTTGTTTCTGTTACCTCAACTGACGGTAGCGGCAGATTGTTAATCACGCTTAGAGAAGGCACTCAAAGTAAGTTTGCTAAACATTTCAGTCCATAATGTGTGTGGTTTGAGAAATCAAGACTCTGTAATAGTTAATATTCGAGATGCTGTAGAGTTTCCTTACCAAAAGTTATTTAATAATTTTTTGTCGGAGTGACAAGCGGTTTGTAGAATTCAATTTCGAAAGCAGATCACGGTAACGATCTTCCGTTGTACATTCAGCCAGTACTGAAAATTATTAGTTGCCAGTTACTTACTCGTTCAAAGAGTATCAATAATTTCCCTCGGTTAAGTTTATGAAAATATCATATTTTAAATTTATTGATCTTTGTTTTGTTTCAGCAATCGAAATACCCTTTTGGGTGTTAAGTACGGATTATGATAATTATGCTGTAGCCTACAGCTGTGTCAACCGAGATTCTGACTTCAGAGCAAGTAAGTTTTATTCAAAGGCATTTAAGAAATACATAGACATAATGAACAACATTTTTTCACCGGTAACTTCTTTGAAACGTACCATGTTAGTTGTCAAGTTTAGTGCCAATTCGTGTCCGTGTATAGACGTGTCAAAAACATTATATGAAATTAAAGAAAGGTCCATTTTATGTCAAAAAAAAAATTAAACAGTGTCATAAAAAAAATGTAAACATTTAAGGACATGTCCCACCAAATTGCTAATAGTCTGATAACAATTCAACGTGTAAAATGTGTGATGGAATATCGGATTTAGTTCCCTTATCTGAAAGTGACGTCATTTTTAAGCTATCTGAGCTTCTATCAGCTAGTAATGGGACATGCCCTTAATATTATTTAGTGACACCTTATTATAGTCATTTATTTATTATAGTATTGACATGTTTTGAGGACGTAATAGTGAAAAATTATTCAAGTGAAGTGTGATCTCTGCCTCCTCTATTATTTTTAATGTCTTTGGTTTTCTTAAATCAAAAATATGATAACTGTTCTTTTTTACGCTGTATTGATTTAAATGTATTTCAGTCTACAGCTGGAAACTCAGCAGGAGTAAGACATTGTCAGCGGCTTCAAACACAGCTATTAACACAGCGATAGCCAACATCGAAGTCTTGGACAACAGGTACTATGAGAACATCGACCAGTCAGACCGTGCCTGCTTCTATCTGCCAGACCTCGGCCCCAACGACCCCGTAGTGTTCCCAGGACAGTGCGATCAGACCATTCCAGTTGTGCAAAACTTCGATCCAGTCAGAGTAAGTTGGTAGTAGTCTAAACAGTTTGTACTCGAAATCTAAGTTTGTTGAACTACAAATACAGATAATCTATACATATGTCATAAAGATTTCTATTTTTGGGATTTTTATGTGTTGAAATAACTCAAAAACTACTGATCCGATTCTAAAAAATCTTTCACCATTAGAAAGGTAATTTATCTGTGAATAACATAGGTTATTTGTTTTTTTGCGAGCAAAAGCTACTCAAATATAAATTTATCCAATATCTACTTCTTTAACATTTCTTAGTAATTTCTTACATAACTACGTTGCCTGTAGAGTTGCTTATGTCAACAAGGCCGCCCTTGAACAAATTTTGTATTATCATAGTTTAAATATATGTTTAGTAATTGTTGGGCACAAAGAATTAAATAAATAAATAAATATGTTCACTTTGTAATCAAAATAAACCAAAGAACACAAGATATTATTACAATTGTAATTTGCATCTAAAGAAATACTTACACTCAAATCAATTTGATATATTTCCAGTACCAAGGCAGATGGCGTATGATCGAAACATACCAATCAGATTTCCAAGCTGGAACTTGTAACGAAGCTAACTACATGTTGACTCCCAACTTGACTGTGGACGTCATAAACACTCAAGTCGTGAACCAACAACTGCAAACAGAAAACGGCGTTGCAGTTCTAGCCACTACTGACGGCAGTGGAAAATTACTTGTCACATTCCCTAATGGTAATTATATCACAGAACTAACATGAAAACGAACACACAACAATTGTCCAAAAAGAATAAAACAAATAAATAAATTATGGTAGAGCCATTCTACATACAATTGGTCTGCTCGCTCGGTGAAATACAACGACCACACAAACAGGCGTGAAGTGGAAGCAATTCCGCGTACAGTCTGTATATGTTGGAGACCTAATTTTAAACCTATTCCCTTCCCGCACTTTCCTAATAAAGGAAGGATGGGGAGATAAAGTGGTTTTGACAGTGGAGGTAACGCTAAAGTAGGGGATATATCTTTTTTATGTGCGTCTCCTTATCCCCCGCTTAAGGGTGCAATGCATTTGCAATTGCAGATCTCTTTAGGCAGCGATTGCTTGGCTTTTTCGGCGTATTCAGGTGGTTGAACGCTCGTTTGTCTGATTAAAAATATCAAATCAATGAAAAACAAAAGTGAACTCGTGCGCGATTAAGAATCAACACAGAAACAAATGAATAATTTCATTAAATAACACTGCTGCGTAACATTTGGTTGATGAATAATTATTGTTTTCTGTGTACAGCACCACAATCATCTGAATACTGGATCTTGGACACTGACTACTCCAACTACGCTCTGGTCTACAGTTGCAGAAACATAAACTCTCAGCAGAGGAGAGGTAACTTAACCTCTAAATAAAACTTTTCAATCCTTTACAAATAACCTAATTTAAATCCAGCCCCAAAAGAGGGCCTGTCCTACCACTGGCTGATAAGGGAACAAAATCCGACATTTCCAACACATATATTACACGTTGGATTATTATCAGACAATTTACAATTTGGTGGGACTGGCCCTCAAGATTTTATTGTACTTGAGATTTATATTACTTTATATATCTTAAATAACTAGCACTAAGACGAAAGAACCCTGTCTACAAAACGGGCCTTTTTTTTTGGTGTCGGGGGGAATCTTCAAAAGATACCCTGCCTTCTGGGGGGAAGGCAGGGTTATGAAGGATTTCACCTACTATAACCCTCTCGGTAGCCATCCTCTAGTGACATCGACGAAAGTTCCGGGATCTCCAAGGAACACACCGGAACCTACAAGACGGGCCTTGAGCCTAGTGTAGGAACCATGAACATGACCACTATTTTGTTATAACTTTTGTAACAGCTTTTATAAATAAATCTCTAATGCCCAGTTTCCCAGCTACATTTAATCATTCGTTAGAGTTTTCAATAACTTCACGCAATGCGTTTTTTGAGCAAACTTTTGTCCACCTGACACTAATGACACGAGGTAATAAAATAAATGGAAACTTCAGAAACCCAGCATTAAACTAATCAATTATTTTCAGTGTGGAGTTGGAAGTTAAGTCGCGATAGACAATTATCAGCGGCCTCAGCAAATGCTATTAACCAAATAATAAACAGAGTAGAAGTACTAAACCCGCGCTACTATCAAGCAATCACACAGACAGACGCAGCTTGTTTCTACTTCCCCACGCCAGCGCCGAACAGGCCAGTCGTGTTCCGAGGACAGTGCGACATGAACATACCAGTGGTTACTAACTTCAGGCTAGCTGATGTAAGTGATTCATTTTATTTAGATGTTAAAATTAAAGACTAGAGAACTTTATAAAAGACGAGCTGTTGCCCGCGACTTCGTCAGCGTGGTATTAGAAAACATACAATCTATATAAATTACAAAATCCCTCGGGAATCGGACATTTCTCGGGGATGAAGCTTATCCCATGTGTACTGAAGACTTTGTTTTATATCTGTGCCAAATTTCAATAAGATATGTTGAACCGTTGCAGAATGATCGAGTAAACATTCAAAAACTAAATTAATAATTCCCACGGGAACCGTAATTATTCCCGGGGTAAAAAGTATCCTATGTGATCTTCCAGACTATGCTTTAAACCTGTGCCAAATTTCATGGAGATACGTTCAGCCGTTTAGGCTACAAACGCTAACAAACATCCATCCATCTAAACTTTCGCATTTATAATATTAGTAAGAAGTAAGATTACCATATAAAATCGTTATGAAACTTTGAAAGTCTGAGAATAAAGAGATATCAATGCTATATAGTTATAATAAACTTTAATCTTCGGAGACATCTTTGGATTATATTTTTTTTATTTTATTTATTTATTTAAATCATATAAGATTAATTATACATCATTAAAATATTTACAATTGACAAAAAGAAAATGTCCTAAACACTAGTCCTAATTAAAATTATAAAGAGGAAAGATTTGTATTTTTGTATATATTGAAATAACTAAAGAACTACTGGGCCGATTTTAAAAATTCTTACACCATTGAATAGGTAATTTATCTGTGACCAACATAGGCTATATATTTATTAATTTATATTTATATTAATTTATAATTATATTTATATTTTTGTTAATTTTTTAATTTCACGCGAGTGAAGTCGTTCATTATATTAGTATAGATAAACAGAACATTAATCTAGTTATATTCAATAGATTCTGATAATTGTTTCAATATTAATTACGTTTTAAAATGTTTTCAGTACTTGGGTCTGTGGTACGATATCGAATCTTACCCGTCCCTGTTCCAAGGCGGTAGTTGCAGCAACGCGTTATACACGTTGAACGGAAGCGTCGTTGATGTCTTCAACACTCAAGTCATTAACCAAACTTTAGACACTATAAATGGAGTAGCGACTCTCACACCGGACCCCAATAATAGTGCAAAAATAGTTGTCAGTTTCCCCATCGCTGGGACAAATCGTAAGTATAATTAGATGATTTTGGAAGATTTAATGTCTAATAGTCTAATGGTTAAAGGACTATCAATCTTGTAGACAAAGGTTCGAATCCCATTTTCACTTGTAAACCATATCTTAACACAAGCATAGAGCTTAGTTGAAACGGTAAAGGTAATATTAGAAAATTAGCTTACGCCCGCGACTCTGTCTGCGTGTAATTAAAAAAACAAAAATAAGTAGTCTATATGTTCTTCCAGACTATCCTCTATATCTATACCAAATTTCATCGTGATCCGTTTAGCCTTTTAGGCTGCAAACTCTAACAAACATTCATCCATCTTTCGCATTTACAATATTAGTAAGATTACATAAATCTACTATTATTTTTCTATTAAAAATCTAGCGTGGTAGTCCTATTTAAAAAAAACATTTATTTATAGAAACAACCTCAACTGACTACTGGGTGCTCAGTACGGATTATTCTTCATACGCTCTGGTATACACATGTTACAATTTGGATGCAGAACGTAGACAAGGTAAATCTTCTTCTAATATTAATAATTCCATTTCTATTTGGCTTTAAATCATCTTTATAGAAAACACAAGAACCTAGAAATAAACATTTATTTCTCATAAAGTTAGCAATACAAAAAATAAAAATAGCGCCATCTAGTTTAATGCGCAAGATCTGAAAGGTTTTTATATCGGTACTAGATTTTGCCCGCGAATCCGTTCGCGTGGAATTATAAAACAAAAGCAGTTACAGCACAGCTTATATGTTCTTCCAGACTATCCTCTACAGATATAGCAAATTTAATCAAAATCCGTTTATCAGTTTACGCTATAAAATCTAACATTCATCCATATAAACTTTTGCATTTATAATATTAAAAATAGCGCCATCTAGTTTAAAAAACTTGAGTTTTAATTTCTTTTTATTAATTTAACGTCATACAGTTGCCAGCTGGAAACTCAGTAGAACGAAGCAATTAACCGCAGCTGCAGTCACAATAATCAACAACGTCATTAACACGGTCCCGGTGCTCGACGCGCGCTACTACGAGAACACGGACCAAAGCCCTGAAGGATGCTTCTACTATCCCGAACCACAGCCGGGAGTTCCTGTCGTGTTCCCTGGACAATGCGATAATACTATACAAGCTGTTCCCAACTTTAACTTTACTCAGGTTATTACTGTTTAAAAATTAAAAAGACTTTTTTAATATTTTAGTCCCTTTAGAAATGATGGGAAGGAAAAGTGGATTCGAAGGTGAAGACGCATAGGAAGGGGAAATGTCCTCTGTATGTGCGTCTCTTCTACCGTCAATAAAGGGTAGGGAACGCATCTGCAATTGCGGATGTTTATGTGCAGCGGTCGCTTTCCATTTCGGTGTTTCAAGTGGCCGCTTGCACGTTTGCCACCTTATATTATAAAAAAAATATTGTTTTAGACCAGAACATTGTCTTTTTTAGAGCGTGCCTTTAAAACAATCGACAATCGCACAACTGTGGTGCGATTGTCGATTGTTTCGCAGCTCAACTGTTTTTCTCAACTAAACATCGAGTAGTACCTCCATATAAGCTCATAGGAATCACAGCAAGACTAAACAGTTGTGCGATGGTTTTGTCAAACGTGGCACACGTCTTACTTAGCCACTATACTTTTTACACTATTAGCAATAGAAAATAATAAAAAATTATTTAGAATTATGATAGAACTAGTTTTAGACCGCGACTCCGTCTGCATCGAATTAAAAAAAAGTGTAGCTTATGTGTTTTTCCAGAGTATCCTCTACATCTATGCTAAATTTCATCGAGATCCGTTCTTCAGTTTAGGCTACAAACATCCATCCATCTAAACTTTCGCATTTATAATATTAGTTAGATTATTAGATTGCGACTATTGGTGACTACTACTAGCTGTAACTAATCATACTAGATGGATCGATGTTTGTTGGAGTTTGTAGCCTAAACTGCTTAACGGATTTCGATGAAATTTGACATAGATGTAGAGGATAGTCTGGAAGAACACATAGGCTACTCACTTTTGATTTTTTAAATTCTACGCGGACGGAGTCGCGGGCGAAAGCTATTACTGGATAAAATAATCAACTAATCATAGTTATGTTTTACAAAATTTACAACCGAAGTGGAAAATTTAAAGGATTAATTTTTTTTTCCAGTTCCAAGGAAGATGGTTCGAAATCCAAGCGTATCCTAAAGATCAACAAACAGGCCAATGTGTTATTCATCAATATTCACAAATTAATAGCAGTACTGCGGATCTTGAATCTTTCAACGTTCAAGGACAAGAATTGTTCATGTCCGAAAGCATTGTTAGTATGACATCGACTGATGGCAGCGGGAGACTGTTGATCACTCTCACAGAAGCTTCTGGATGTAAGTTTACATTCTCTTCTTAATTATTATTTTAAAGTATGTCATTGTAAATGTTAATAATAGACAGAACTAGCTGTTGCGCGTGACTTTGTCCGCTTACAATTAGGAAATATAATCTATCTTACTCACAGATAAATTATCTTTCTAACGGTGAAAGATTTATTTAAATCTGCCCAGTAGTTTTTAAGTTATTTCAATACAAATCTTTCCTCTTTATAATATTTGTATGGGTGTATCACAAAACTCACTGAACAACCTGATAGACATATTTTCAAATGTTTTTTAGTTTGATCGAAATATTTGTAATTTGAAAAAACATTTGTTTCAGCAATTCAAATTCCATTCTGGGTTTTGAACACGGATTACGATAATTACGCTTTAGCGTACAGCTGCGTCAACAGAGGGAATGACTTCAGAGCAGGTTTGTATACTTAAAATTCTTAATAGATTTCATATTTTTAATTTTTACAATTCTGTATTTTGTTTAATTTTATATCCTTGGCTCCTTTACTAGGTATTATTACCTGTATTAAAGGAGCCAATGACTTTACTTCGTTTAATATTAATACAAAATTAAAAAAAAAAAGATACAATACTTTATCATCACTATTGAATAACTAGCTTTGGCCCGCGACTCTGAACGCTTGGAATTTAAAAAAAAACTATATCTATACCTAGTTTTATCGATATCCGTTCAGCCGTTAAGACTACACTCTAACAAACATCCATCTAATTTTCATGTTTATAATATTAGTAAGATTATACATATTATTTACAGTATACAGTTGGAAACTCAGCAGAACGAAGCAATTATCTGTAGTAGCTAATACCAGTATTAATAATACCATTGCTAATATTCCGGTATTAGACAACAAGTACTACGAAGACATAGACCAATCCGATGAAGGTTGCTTCTTCTTACCTGAACTATCTCCCGGATCCCCTGTAGAGTTTGTTGGACAATGTGACCCTAACATCACAGTGGTGCAGAACTTTGACCCTGTTAGAGTAAGTATCACTATAAACAAAAATCAACATTTCCAGTAACACACTGTAACTTCTAATATCAAATAATTAAATCCGTAATATCTCAGCTCTCAGATTATCAAAACTCACAAAATTACCAGCGAGAAACTTGTCGACTTTCGACGTTCGTTCGTTTTGACTTTTTACATCTAGGTCCAAAATTATATATAATAGTTTTAGTTGATTATTCCCAACCGTCACCCCGCTCTGTCCCCACATGGAGACAGATTAGAATATAAAGATTTATCCGTCTTACCTTGTGCGACGAAAGGACGGTTGGAACTTATTTAAATTCATAACGGTTACATCTGTCACCTTATTGATCATAGTGGGATTAAAATGTGTGACGGATTGAACTTTTTATTCTCACGTGGGGACAGCGCAGGGTGACGGTTGGGAATAATCCGTTTTAGTCTTCTTTATTGGATAATATCTTGTACGTCCTCGTTGGCATCAATAGTTTTAAATTTATAACTATATGATAATGTAACTTCTACTATTCTTTCTAATCTCAATTCTGTCTTTTGTTTTAAATCGCGATTTGTAGTCGTTGTAATCAAAACTATTATATTTACTAGATGTTTCTTTCTTTACTTCATACTTAAATAACTTTAAGATAAAAATCCATCATTCTTTACCATTTTAATTTCGTTTTTTTAGTACGCCGGACGTTGGCGTCTCATAGAAACTTATGAATCCGACTTCCAAAGCGGAGCTTGTAACGAGGCTACTTACACTTTGACTCCGAACGGCACCGTCGATGTATTCAACACTCAAGTCATCAACCAGACCTTGGACACGATGACTGGCTCTGCAGTACTTGCGACTACCGATAATACGGGAAAATTACTTGTTACTTTCCCTGGCAGTAAGTTCTTTTTTATTAATATTAAAGCTTCATTCTTAAAAGTAACTTTTGCCGGCGATTCCGTCCGCGAGGCATTGATCAAATTGAACAATTGAGCAAAAGTGAGTCTGTTTTTCCAAACTCTAGTTCTAAGCCAAATTTTATCTAGATCTTCGGTTTATAGAGAACGTCCATCCATCCTATGTTGTCTATAGACTCTAGCATTTTAGTATTAGGAAGATGTTATCTACACGATACCAGTACAAGGCATCTTTATAATCTTAATCATATGGGGTAGTAAATTAAGTAGTTATTCCAATGCTTCTTCAAATCTAATCGAATGACTCATATCCAAGAGAAGAATATTAGGAAAATAGATTTTTTGTTCATATATGTATCTTTAATAATGTAAATTAACCTTCGCATTTTGTTTCAGCATCACAACCCTCGGAATATTGGATTTTGGATACCGACTACGATACATATGCACTGGTTTATAGTTGTCGAAATATTAATACTGAAAGGCGAAGAGGTAAGACTGTAGCTACATCAAATTGAAAGAAATACCTATTTTTTCTGCACAAATTCAATAGTGAATGTATTAGGTATACGTCAGTAACATTTAATGAAATTTGACATGTTTTTAAATATATAACCGTTTTGGTTTTATCAGGAAATCTGATGAGGGAAGATTTCAATATATATGCATTGATCTTAACAAGAGTTCAATTATTAATCTTTAAATCGGTGATTTGTCAACTAACCCCACTATTAAATGAGAGTGGTAGAGCCCGCTTTAACATCTTAGCACTGCAGGGCTCGCCCCCAGTAATACCACGACCACACAGAAGACAGGCGTCAAATGGAAGCAATTCCGTGTTTCGTTTGATGAGTAGTGCCGGAGGCCTAATTTAAGTCCCTTTCTCTTTACCGCCCTTTTCTTATAAGGAGAGTATGCGAAGGGGAAGATTTGACGGTGGAGAAAATGCTTAGGAAGGGGAAATATCCTCTTTATGTGCGTCTCCTCCTCCGTCAATGAAGGGTAGGCAACGCATCTGCAATTGCGGTTGTCTATGGGCAGCGGTCGCTTCGCCATTTTGGCATATTCAGGTGGCCGCTTGCTCGTTTGCCATCTCATAATATAAAAAAGATTCTTAAAAATAATAAGATTAGGATAATTAAGATTCTTAAAAAATATTCTTACAAGAAATATTACTCCATAGTTATATCGGTTTGTAATATCATTTCAGTTTGGAGTTGGAAGCTCAGTCGTACGAGATCATTGTCAATTGATGCTGAAAGGAATATTAACAATACTGTTAACAGCATCAATGTGCTCGATGAGCGCTACTACCAGAGGATAGAACATACTGACAACAGCTGCTTCTACTACCCAACTCCTGACGGCAGACCAGTCGTCTTCAGAGGACAGTGCGATGAAACCATACCAGTCGTGCGCAACTTCGATCTTAATGCGGTAATGTTCATTTCTAATATGTTACTAAGGAAATCCGTAAATGTATATTTGTCATCTAAATTAATATTATAAAGTGGAGAGTGTATTTTTGGACTTTTTGTACGTATTGGAATAATTAAAAAGTTAAGTTATCAGTAACATAGTCTATATCTTTTTAATTTTAAGTGGACGAAGTCGAGAGCAACAGCAATGCTATCTATAATAATATTATAAAGAGGAAAGATTTGTATTTTTTGTATGTATTCAAATAAGTCAGAAACTACTGGACATATTTGAAAAATTCTTTCACAATTAAAAAGCTACTCTAGCAATTATTAGTAGCGTAGTCTGTGTTTTTTTTCTCTAATTTTAGATATTGGAACTCCTTTAATATTGCTCTTTTATTTCAGTATATGGGTCTTTGGTACGACATCGAGAGCTATCCTCAGGAGTTCCAAGACGGTACCTGCGCCACCGCCACTTACAACCTCACACCCAACGGCGTCGACGTCTTCAACACACAAGTCATCAACCAGCAATTAGACACTATCACTGCTGTCGCTGTACCCGCCTCCAACGACGGTTCAGCCAAGTTCACCGTCACATTCCCTATTGCTGGCACCAATGGTAAGAAATCATCAGGCCATACGAGTTATTTCCTACCCATTGGACAACGCAATGTTTATTTATTTAAAAACCACTCAGCACATATGCTGGTCTTCCTTGGCAACCAAAAGTAGTCGATTTTACAGTTACAATTTACACAAAGTTAAGTAAGATTATTTGTCATCATTCCATCATCATCATCATCTTCCCTGCCTTATCCTACTCCCGTAGGGTCGACGCACCGGGTTTTCGTCCTCCAAAGCACTCTATCATCCGTCATCTCAGTCATCACTCCCTTGATCATGTCACCTTTCACGCAATCCATCCATCTCTTTCTAGGTCTTCTATTCATCATCATTTATTATTTTGTATTATTCATAAATGTTTAAAACTCATAGCAAGATATACGTTTAGTTACTGCTCTTATTTAGCAATATTCGATCAAAAATTGTAAGGGTATATAATTTTTAATTGTACATTACTTCTAAGTATCTATTTCTTTAATTCCAGCGACTATCAGCACTCCATACTGGGTATTATCAACTGATTACACCGGATTTGCCTTGGTGTACTCCTGTTCCAACATCAACACTGAATCCCGTAGAGGTATGTATTACTATGTATTACTACACTCTACATAATATGACTACATCGTACCCGCGGACAAACCAATTAAATGGTTTTGCGGGGCTATAAATTGTGTTTTTTGCATAATTTTCAATATATAATGTATTCTGCTAGTAATCCAGCAAAATCAAAGGAAAGTTTATCAACAATTTATCCAAATTAATGATTTGAGTAAACATTCCATGTTAGAAAAACGATCTAACTAGCATTCGCCCGCGTCTGCGTGTAATATAAAAGTAGCCTATGTGTTCTTCCAGCCTATCTTCTACCTCTATGCCATATCGAAGAAGCGCTTATACTACAAACTCTAACATCCATCTATCCATCCAAACTTACATATTATCTTACTAATGTTATAAATGCGAAAGTTTAGATAGATGGATGTTTGTAAAAATATGTAGCCTAAATAGCTAAACGGATCTCGACGACATAGTAGAGTATAGTCTGTAAGAATAAAAGCTACCTAATTTTTTTTAATATCACGTGGACGGAGTTAAAGTTGTAATAAGTATGCTAATCTTAGTATCTTACAATAGTTTCCAGCTGGAAGTTAAGTAGACAGACGAACCTCACAACGGCAGCAGAACAAGCCATCAACAACGTGATAACAACTATACCAGTACTAAGCAATGATTACTACGTCTCAAGAGGTCATACTGAAGACGATTGCTTCTATTACCCTGAGAACAATGGTGGACCTGTCATACTGAACGGAGTTTGTGAGGAACAGAACCCTGTTACTGACTTCAATGTTAACGCTGTTAGTATCATTTTTTTTTTGTTCGAAAGATGGTACGCGTCATCTCAATATTGTTCAATCTTGAAGGCCCCAAGAAAAAGAAATAAGTAGGAAAGAGAAAGTCAATTGATTTGTATTTAGCGGTTTAACGCCATCCTGTTTCCTTTGTTGGACTTTGGGTGGGAATTCTCAACTACCATTTACGATTTTCTTATTGCTAATTTACATTTCATCTGTATATCATATCTGAATTACTAAAATCGTTAGTATAATTCTAAATAACCATAAAAATGTCAACTTTTGTTCAGTTAGAAATTTTACTATTATGGTTTCAGTGATTTTCAAAATAATTATGAAAAAATAAACCAAATCCTAATGATCAATAGTATAAATAATTTGGAAAATCATTGAAACCGTTAGTCATTAGATTTGGTTGCATTTCAAAAGGTTCTTAACACTACATTTTATGACGAGACAAACGAAATCTACCAATGTTAAAATAAATTTTCAATCAAAAGCATCACAATGTATTACTGTTAATATTTCAATAACAATCTTAGAAAGTAAAAGTAGTAGAAATAATGGAAACAGAGAAACATTCAAGTATTCATAATATCGCTTCTCTTTCAGTTCAGCGGAACATGGTTTGAGGCTGCGAGATTCCCATCAGAACTGCAAAGAGGAGAATGTGCAGCAAAGACAATTACCAGCAGTTTGAATACTTTAACGATCAATGAAACTTACGTAGACAATGAGAGGCTTAATACAATCAATGTTAGAGCTACAATTTCTGCAGACGGGAGAGGTGTTCTGAACGCTACACTCACCGATACTACAGGAAGTAAGATTGAAAATAATCCGAGATTTATTACCTGTCCCATCAAATAGTAAATTGTCTGACAATCCATCACAAAATACATGTATAATATGTGATAGATATAACGGATTTTGTTACCATCTGACAGCAATTATTAAGCTATCTAAGCATCTATCAGCCAGAAGTGGGACATAAATATCTAAAAATTTCTATTTGCAACTATACGATACTAGCTTCTATAACTTTTAACGAACATTACGTCTTGTCACAACTGGATTTATATAAATACTTATATTTGGAACATGTTTTAATAACTATTTTTTTTTAGCTTCCTTCGATGCTACCATCTACGTCCTGGCAACGGATTATACTGACTACGCTTTGCTATTTACCTGCAGGAACCTCGGAAATCAATCTAAGCAAAGTAAGTATATTGATGTCTATATGATCTTACTAATATTATAAACTAGCTGTTGTCCGCGACTTCGTCGTCTTCGTCGTCGTCGACGACGTGTTCGTCTTTCATGGTATTAGAAAACATACGAACGATATAAATAACAAAAAGCTACGTATCCCTCAGGAACCGTAACTATTCCCGGGATAAAAAGTTAGCCTATGAGTTCTTCCAGACTATGCTGTGTGTGCCAAATTTCATGGAGATCCGTTCAGCCGTTTAGGCAAACGCTAACAAACATCCATCCATCTAAACTTTCGCATTTATAATATTAGTAAGATTAGTAAAAAGTAAGATGCATGTTATGAGGGATGAATCGTATGTAACAAGAAAGACGTTAGCTATGAATGTGGATACACCGGTAGAGGTAGACCTAGAAAGAGATGGATGGATTGCGTGAAAGGTGACATGATCAAGAAGGAGTGACTGAGATGACGGATGATAGTTATTTGAAGGACAAAAACCCGGAGCCGACCCTACGGGAGTAGAAAAAGATACGCGAGATGATGTTAAATGAGAAAGTTTAGATGAATGGATATTTGTTAGAGTTTATAGCTCAAACTGAACGGACCTCGATGTAATTTAGCATAGATAGCAATTTGAAAGAATATATAGGCTACTTACTTTTGTGTGTTTTTAACAATATTCAGATGGATTCGTAGGCGAAAGCTAGCATTAATAGTTTCTTTGTAAATAATTTAATAATTACTAAAAAGCTCGTCTTCCAGCACTTAATATTCAATTTTGTTTTAAACCGTGTATCTTTATTTTTGCAAATTCCAGTATACAGTTGGAAATTAAGCAGATCTCAGGCGGGATTATCGCAATCTGCCAACAACAGTATAAACCAAGTTGTTAGTAATACAACCGATTTGTTCGAGAACTACTACGAGAGCAGCGACCAGAGTAACGCAGCTTGTTTCCACTATCCGGTGTTCGACGAGATGCCTCCAGCTATATTGTTGCCAGGACCTTGCGATCAAACTATTCGTGCTAAAGCCAACTTTAATACTGCCAGTGTGAGTAAATAATTTTGATATTTAAACGATCGTAGTAGAAGATACCTTTGTCGAATTATCTGAATCCTTACTTACATTACAATGATGCACAAAACTCAAAACTGTACACAAAAATTATAGAAATCGTCTTGGTATTGAAACTATATCAAATTTTGCATTTTAAACAGGCACGAAATAAAAGAGGAACTACTAAAAGTACTGTGTTGACAATATTCTTAGATTTAAATAAAAGAATCTTCCTAATATTATATATGCGAAAGTTTGGATGGATGAATGTTTGTTAGAAATAGTTAGTCTATAGGAGATTAGATGTTCGTTAAAGTTTGTAGACTAAACGACTGGACGGATATCGATGAAATTTGGCATAAATGTAGAAGAAAGTCTGGAAGAACACATAAGCTACTTTTTTTTTAATTCCGCACGGAGTCACGGGCGAAAGCTTTTATTTAATAGTTTATCACATCTTTACCCTACAGTTCGCTGGAAGATGGATAGAGATCGCTCGTTACCCGCAAACATCGCAACGTGGTCAATGCAACAGACCGTTCTACGATCTCATAGACAACAGCTTTGAGGTCATCAATTCTCAAGTCATCAATCAAACTTTGGACACTATCATCGGCGAGGCTTTTGTAACCTCAACTGATGGCAGCGGAGTAGTTACTGTTACGTTCAGATTGCCTAATGGTGGTGAGTAATTTAAAAAAATGTGTAAAAAAACACCAAAAATCAACCACCAAAAAAATACTCCAGTTGTTTGAAAACTACTAATTTCAAATTAAACTGTTACCTCTTTGGTAACTAATTACATCAAGCAAATTATTTAAAATTTCCTATTTTAGAAGAAAATACGATTGGTACGGAATTCTAACTTTAACACCAACTTAACCGGATCGTAACTTCACTTTTAAGTTTTACAGATTTCTATATGAAGTGACAGTTTTTTAATTGATACATTCTTTGTTTCAGATGTAAATGTAGCGACTCTTTACGTGCTGGAAACTGACTACACAAACTACGCCCTTCTTTACAGCTGCCAAAACATAGCTAATAATAGAAGACAAGGTATGATTACATTTGTCAATTTTTTAATTACAAATGTCAAAATTACCGTTACCATAATAACCTTGCTTCTTTGATGTTGGCAGCTTGTAGTTTATGGTCCTTTTCCCATTTGACGGTTTTATCCAAAATATTTACGTTTTAAACTAAGTTTGATAGCGTGAAAATATATAGCCTTAATCGTGTCGTAAGTGTAAGGCTTTTTATTAAAAAAAGTATTATTCAAAAATATGCTGTAATTTCTGACATCTTAGGCAACAAAGAAGTGTGTGTTTACGCTTTATTATAATAGTATAGATAGACAAAGATTTGCTAACTGTACGCTTTCTCTTCAATCTAATGCTGTCTCATCCATTCTAAAAATATCTAAGATGTTTTTTAAAGAACATTGCCTTAAATCTGAATTTTCTCAATTCCAGTGCACAGTTGGAAGCTTAGCAGAACTACAACTTTGAGTAACGAAGCCAATAACGTAATTAACAATATAGTAAATAATACAGAAGGTCTTTTGAATGATTATTATATGACCACTGATCAAAGTGAAGAGGCTTGTTTCTACATACCCGATGTGTTCCCCAACATGGCTCCGACGTTCAGAGGACAATGTGAGGATATTGTTGGTGTTCAAGGATTTGATATGCAAAGGGTAAGATGCAAAAGTATTCACAAAATAGTTGGAGCGAAAACAGACAAATAAATTGTAATTCACAGCACCAAAAATAGATTATAAGGCATAATCTACTACTTTATACTAAGCTTCATCATCAACTTGCCCTTATCCCTTATGTAGGGTCGCAGTATGTGCTGCTCTTCTATACATCTCTATCAGCCGTCATATCTGAAACCACTTCTTTCTTAAGCATATCCTCTTTCACACAATCCATCCATAATTATTTTCAGTCGTCTTCTCATTTTGTGGTCTTTCCTTTGTACTAAGCTTATTGAGACAAATGCTTATTTTTACGAATTTACTGCATATATTTTCTATAACTGTTGCTAGCGACTTCACCCGCGTGTAATTAAATAACGTAGCTCTCTATTGGTGATTTTTTAAATTGGCAATTAGTTTTAGAGTAATTTCAATACATACAAAAATACAAATCTTTTCCCTTCATAATATAAGTATAGATACGTAATTGTTATTCAAAATTTAATAAGATTGACTGATTGAAGCTAACCTGTACTACTCTTTGATCACATCTCCATTTAAATCTAGGTGGGATTGTCAAGCGCTGGTTTATTTATAACTAGATGTTCGCGACTTTGTCCATGTGGATTTAAAAAAGAAATAGTCTTACGTTAAGAAAGTCTTACGAAATTCTTTCTAATGGTCAAAGAATTTTGAAATCCGCCCAGTAGTTTTTGTGTATTTTTGACCGACTTCCAAAAGGAAGGATGTACTCAATTCGTCTGTATGTTTTTTTTTAATACATACAAGAATCCAAAAATACAAATCTTTACTGTTTTAAATATTAGTATAGATTTTAAAAAGCCTTCTAGGAGTACCTACCTTCGGGAATCGTATGGTCAATACTTTGTAACAACATTTAACTTTAATTCTAGTCGTTTTCAAACTTCTTCTATTTTCAGTACTTGGGCTGGTGGCATGAAATCGAACGTTATCCATCTGATGACACTCTCGGAGATTGCATCAGTTCCGTGTTCAGTTCCTCCGGGAACCAGTTCCAAGTTGTCGACACAAACGTGTTTGGTGACAGCGCAGTTGTGAACACCAGCACGATCACTGTTACCAATAACGGCAGACTTAGAAAGACTCTAAGCAACGGACGTGTTATTGGTAAGTAAACAATTGGATAAACAAGTTTAATAGAAAATCCACAGTATAACAATGGAACAGATTTACACAAAAATGTATCTGCTAATCTTCATATTTCTCTTACAGATATGTGGGTGCTGGCTACTGATTACGAGACATACTCTCTCCTGTATTCGTGTGAAAATATTAATGCAGAATATAGACGTGGTACGTATTAATTTATTTTAATGACGTCATCGTAGTTGTTTTCAAAACTTTTGGTGTCCATTGTCCATTTTTTGGTTCTTTTGCGAAAAAGAAGTGTTGTCAATGCA
Organism: Papilio polytes; assembly: GCF_000836215.1. Lineage (NCBI taxonomy): Eukaryota > Metazoa > Arthropoda > Insecta > Lepidoptera > Papilionidae > Papilio > Papilio polytes. Next base: position 2,772,768 of record NW_013525180.1, read on the forward strand.
GATTTCTCTTGTACTCATTAAATAACTAGTTGTCGCCCGCGAATTCTTTCTCGTGGAATAAAAAAAAATCTAAGTAGTCTATGTGTTCTTCCAGACTATCTTCTAAATCTGAGGCAAATTTCACCGAGATCCGATTTTTTTTTTTTTAATATAAGGTGGCAAACGAGCAAGCGGCCACCTGAATCCACTAAAATGGAAAGCGACCGCTGCACATAAACATCCGCAATTGCAGATGCGCTGCCTATCCTTCATTGACGGAGGAGGAAACGCACACAGAGGAAATTTTCCCTTCCTATGCGTCTCCTTGACGATCAAATCCACTTTTCCTTCTCATCCTTTCCTCTCAAGAAAAGGGTGGAAAGGGAAAGGAACTAAAATTAGGCCGTTCAGCAATATAGGCTATAAATTTTAATAAACATCCATCCATCTAAATTTTCGCATTCATAATAGTAAAATGTATAAAAATCCTCCTTATTTCCAGTATGGAGTGCCAAACACAGCAAGTCCCGGCAACTGACACAAGCAGCTCAGAACGCGATGGCTCCAGTCATTGCTTTCAACCGCGTCTTGTACCCGCAGTTCTACCTGCCAGTGAACCAGACTGACAATGCCTGCTTCCACTACCCCGTGCAGACTGGACGACAGGTCATCTTACCTGGTCAATGTGATTTGAACATACCCGCGGTTATGAACTTCGATCCCGCACAGGTTTGTATTTTGATAAAGTTCTACAATTACACAATTTTATTTAAAAGACCTGTCGCCCGCAAACTTCGTTAGTGAAGAATTAAAAAATGGTCTTCTGTAACATTCCCGCGTGCATTCATCTACCTAGCAGTTTAAATAGTAAAAAAAAGTAGCCTATTACATGCCCATCCATGTCAGCTACCTACATATAAAGCTCCGTCAAAATCGGCCAGGCCGATTCGGAGTTTACTCGAAACAAACTTGGGGACAGACAAATAGGAAAAAAATTACAAGCAGTTTATGCTACTTATAACGCAAATACACTCTCTTCGCGAAATCTGTAATTTCTCTTTTGATATTACAGACACTATAATTTTATTACAATATATGTATTTTTAGACAACTTATTTTATTGATACTGTCGCTTTAAACTCAGAGCAACACTTCTCGTCCAGACCCAGGTTGCGCGCCAATCTATCCATACTTCTAGTGACATTGACAGCTGTCAGCTAGGGATGTGACGTTTATGCCGATAATGTAGAGTTGCGCTAATTCTATAGCACGGTACTAATTTTGTTCCTAACAGTATAGATAGAATAGATTTAAGCACAAGTTCTTACCACTCCAAGTGGATAGTAACATGCAAATTCACATTACGCAATATTCTAACGCGTCCAGTCAACGATATCCTCTCCTTGTCCATTATGAATATGGTAACCATAAAAAAATAATTTCCCAACAGTACACCGGTACGTGGTACCAAATAGAGCGGTATCCACAATTCCATGAGGTGGGGGGCTGCACTGGCGCTCGCTACACATTGAACGAGGCCACCGGCGTCGTGACGCTCCTCAACTGGGAGGTGGTTGAAGGAGTTCTTGACACCATCGAAGGGACAGCGACTATCAACTCCACAGATGGCAGTGCCAGATTAGTGGTAACACTACCAGACAGATTGAGTGATGGTAAGTTGTATTTTTTTTATGAAAATACTAGTTTTCGCCCGCGACTCCGTCCGCGTTGAATTAAAAAAAATAAAAGTAAGTAGCCTATGTGTTCTTCGAGACTATCCTCTACATCTATACTAAATTTCATCGAAATCCGTTCAGCCGTTTAGGCTACAAACTCTAACAAACATCCATCCATGTAAACTTTCGCATTTATAATATTAGTATGATTAGTAGATTTCCTTTTTATACCATTCCAACTACTACACAACTAATAAAATATCGCACAACTGTTTAGTCTCGCTTTGATTGCTATGATCTTATATGGAGGTACTACTCGTTTAGTTGTGCAACTAAATAGTTCAATTGTTTTGCGAAACAATCGACAATCGCACAACAGTTGTGCGAGAGTTTAGTCAAAAGACTGCGCCTGCACTTACTGTAGTACTAATTACCAAGATGTCTTTGTTACTATATTTACGGTAGCCAGACAAAAACATCAGTAGATTACCATAGATTACATTAAGAGTCTGTCCCACCAAATTGTAAATTGTCTGATATGAATCCAACGTGTAAAATATGTGATGAAAATATTGGATTTTGTTACCTTATCTGACAGTGACGTCATTTTAAAGCTATCTGAGCCTCTATCAGCCAGTAGTGGGACAGGGCCTAATAATCTAATTTCATCAGATTCTCAAAATTTACAGCTAAATGTAATAAGATTTCTGTACCTAACGTATGCATTATCTTCTAGACCCAGCAGCGACAGTGACCACAAGACTGTACGTGCTCACCACAGACTATGTATCCTATTCTCTAGCGTACAGCTGCGTCAACGTCAATCAGTTCCAGAGATCTGGTAAGTTTTTAATTTGTAGATAGCAACACTAAAAACACATGTGGACTCTATACTATTCTAATAAAGCGTAAACACACACTTCTTTGTTGCCTAAGATGTCAGCTATTACAGCATATTTCTGAATAATTCTTTTTTTTAATAACAAGCCCTACACTTGCGTCACGCTTTAGACTATATATTTTAACGCCATTAAACTAAGGGGGTAAATATTTGAAATAAAAACCCTAATGTGGGAAAGAGACCATAAGTTGCTGCCAACATCAAGGAAGCAAGGTTGTCATCATGTCATTTTGACATTTGTAATTTGACAAATGTAAACAATGAAATAACATTTTTACGATTTGATGCGGATGAAGTCGCACGGGAACAGCTAGTATGAGATAAAAGACTGAACGCTAATGAAGTACAATCACTTCGAAATCGTCACAAAATTCATTTTCACTGATCTGTGTAAATAGATAGGTCATTTTGAAAATAACAACTTTAGGTTAAACGTGTCTGTAAAAGTTGGTAATATGAATTCATTCTATATTATTATTTCGAAATCTCACTACCATTACTACATTGCAATTATCACTTTAAAGTCTCTTAACAACGAATGCGAAACCTAACTCTAAAACACCTTGTAGATATCTCATTTCTAATGGAAAAAAAATGCACAGGGTGTGAAAAAATAAAAAAAATTTGCCGATTTAAACGCGTTAAAACTGTTTCAATCGAAGCTCGCAAATCCTTTACACTTAATTTTGTGTTTCCAGTGGGTGTATGGAAATTAAGTCGTGCCAGGGTGATGCCAGCGGCTGGCACGACCGCCATCAACGAGTACATGACAACTAGAGAGGAACTACACCAACCATACTTCGTACAAGTCCAACAGAACGATGACTGCGAAGAACCCAGCTCGGCTATATTAGTCAAAAGCAGTATTATTGTGATGCTTGTTTGCGTCGTTTTACAGATGTTTGTATAAGTAACCTTATATTTGTATTTTAAGTAGTAATTTAATTTATATTTGCATTATTTTTTGTAAGGAAATAAATTTTTATTTGTAAATTGCATTTTATTTTATCTTCAATGTTGTTAGTTCCTGGTATATATGTGCTGATTTTTTACTCTAGTATAATACTGGCAAATGAAACGATATCAAAGTATTTTTTTTTTAATTTTACTAGCTATCATCACAAATAATATCGCAATGTAAGAGCCCGATTTAACATCTTCGCACGAATGGGCCGGCTCGCCCCCAGCAATACTACGACCACATAGAAGACAGGCGTGAAGTGGAAGTAATTCCGTGTTTTCCCCGATGAATGGTGCCGGAGGCCTAATATTAGTCCCTTTCCTTTCCCACCATTTTCTACGGAAAGGATGAGAAGGGAAAGAGGAAATATCCTCTTTATGTGCGTCTCCTCCTCCATTTTTTAATGGTAGGCCACGATCTACGATTTCGAATGTCTATGTATGGGCAGCGAACGCTTCTATTTCTATGTGAATTCATGTGACCGTTCAATCGTTTGCCATCTTATAAAATAAAAAAATACAATGAAATACTAGTAAGCTAACATGAACGAAATAAGGGAGACGTCCTTGGCCTTATCCTACTCACCATGTTGGAAAACGTTTAAGATTATTTTTTACGGCTGGTCGCCTGTGAATTTATTGCAGTTATTAGAGTATTTTTTTTTGCTTATAGGTGCACTACTATAATGATAATAGAAATATCGGACAAGCGCCATCTCTGATGTCTTATCTAAAACGACTCATAGCCAGTTTTGTTTTTAAAACATTGTCATGCTTTCTACTAATGAAAAAAATACTACTCAATTATGTTAAGGGCTCTGTTATAATTTTTTAAATGTGTTCTTCCCCAAATTAACATTTTAACTGAATGTTATCTAATAATTACATCTTTAAAGAACTTTGCAAGTTAAAAGAAAACTATTCTAATTGTTTTTTATCTGCGCTAAACACTCAAAATTATGGCAGCACTCATTTTATCAGTCATCCACAAATTCGTTCATCATTCATTACTTAAATTTTCATGAATTACGGATTACATTTTATGCCTATTAAGAAAATCACGTTAATTATCGATGATTGATTAATGTAATTGTAAACTGCTTTAATTTTATTATTAATTTAATTGATTAAAATATGGCTACAAACGCTGAAGTAACCGGGCCAGTATCTCAAGAGGATATAGAGGCAGCAGAAAAATTGAAAAATGAAGCTAATGAATTCTTTAAAAGTAAGTTTAATTCTGAAAAATAACCATATTAAATTACGTAAATAATTAAAAGTTTATATTACAGCGGATATGTGATAACTTTGACAAGATAAAAAAGTATGCGATAACCTAACCTCAATTTTCAGAGCAGAGCTACGATGCTGCTATCGAATTATATACAAAAGCAATAGAGAAGAACCCGAATAATGCGGTTTTCTTCGCAAATAGGAGCATAGCTAATTTAAGATTGGAAAACTTTGGGTACGCGCTCGTCGATGCATCCATGGCAATAGATTTGGATAAAAATTATACTAAGGCCTATTATAGGCGAGCGGCTGCTCACATGTCTTTAGGAAAGTACAAATTAGCCCTTAAGGATTTTGAATTTGTAAGTATCATAATATTTTATCACCATATGAGTCAGGGATACTAAACTACTAACCTAACTTGATAAAATTTCACAATTATATGTAAATTTTTCTTATTTACCCGAGTTTTGAATATACGCTGAACCTTTATGTACTTGGACCTTAATCATACTAATATCATAAATGCGAAAGTTTAGATGAATCGATGTTTTGTTAGAGTTTGTAGCCTAAACCGTTGAATGGATCTCGATGAAATTTGGTATAGATGTAGAGGATAGTCTGGAAGAACACATAGGTTACTTACTTTTTCGTACTATGCGGCAGGAGTCGCGGGCGTAAGCTAGTATTTTATTAATTAAGGTATATGACTAAGAATCAATATACCTTTGTAACTTCTAAAATTGTACTTAACTTCACATAAGTCATTCAGAGTCTTGCAGAACAATATTTTAGGTGTAACATACAGGTAAAGGACCCGATGTAGTGCACCAATGACCTTGAGTTGCCAAGGTATTTCAAAAGGATACCATACTTTGCCTTTTGTATTATCTTATCTAGATTTGATAAATCTATTAACATTAAATTATGTTTTTCTTTGATACAATAAAATTTAAAGTGAAAAAATTGTCTTTAGATGACTTAAAATAACATGGGTTTGAATCACATATAAAATATATTATCAGACCTTTCAAATATTCATTAAATAATATATATTATATGTATGTTGTAAAATGTGAAATTATTAACCAATAAGTATAGTTGCTTGGAGTTTTACAACTTATCTAAAATACATTTGCTGTCCGAGTTTATCTGGTCGTATTGGATTTAAATATTATTTTATCAACTTATGAAACACTAGCTGTTTCTCACCACTTCATCTGTGTGACATTAAAAGATAATAAAACATATAGCCTATGTTAGTCACAGATAAATTGTCTTTCTAATGATGAAAGATTTTTTGAAATCGGCCCAGTACTTTTTGAGTTATTACAAAACATACAACTACAACTCTTTCCTCTTTATAATATTAAGTATAGATAAAGTACTTATTTATTTATTTAGTACATAGTTTACTTTAAACAGTTTTTCCTTCTATATGTAGCATTTCAGTTATATTCCAATATAAGGAAAATAATTAAATTTAAATACTAGTTTTATGTTATAAATAAACCGGATATTAAAATTAAAAAAGATTTATTTGTTATGAAGAATATTGTTTTCCACAAATTAACTATCTTCACTTGTATAGCTCTGGTTTAAATTGGTTTAGTGGAAAAAGGGGCTAATGATTTTCTCAATTTTTTTTTATTCACAGGTAACCAAAGTTAGGCCAAATGACCAGGATGCTAAGATGAAATATAATGAATGTAATAAGATTGTTAAGAAAATTGCATTTGAAAAAGCAATAGCCGTTGACAAGAAGGAAGTGAACATAGCCGACTCTATCAACTTAGATGCTATGAGTAAGTCTTTATTTTATCTTACTAAAATTATAAACTAGCTTTCTGTCTGTCTACGTTAGTTTATCCACGACCCGGCAAGGGGGAGCCACCATGCAAGGGACTCGACACATAGGAAGGAGTCAGATGATAAACCCCTCCCAACACCCGACAATGATGCCCCCCTCGGAACAATTGTGAGGGCACATGTACCACACAATCTTTACTATTATAATAAAGCATAAACGCACACTTCTTTCTTGCCAAAGATGTCAGCAATCAGCATATTTTCGAATAACACTTTAATAAAAAGCCCTACACTTACGTCACACTTTAGGCTATATATTTTCGCGCCGTTAAACTTAGGAAATGTTTTGGATAAAAACCCTAATGTGGGAAAGAGACCATAAGTTGTTGCCAACATTAAGGAAGCAAGGTTGCCACGGTTTGACATTTGCAATTGATAATTTGACAAATGTAAACAATAAAATGATTTTTTATAAATTCATGCGGGAGAAGTCGCATGGGAACAGCTAGTGATTATTATATGTGTATATTTGCAGCAATTGAAGATGAATATGAAGGACCAATGTTGGAAGACGGCAAAGTAACTGTTAAATTTATTAAAGATTTAATTGAACATTACAAACAAGAAAAACATCTACATAAGAAATATGCTTATAAGGTAAATTGTCTTAATGTTTATTTGGATATTTATTCTTGTGTCTGTTTTTACGGAAATTCTAAAAGGGATTATGATATGCCATACTCTCATTTTACTAATAATGCGAATGGATGAATGGATGTTTATTACAGTGGTAGTGGTAGTGCCCGCTTTAACATCTTAGCACTAGGGCTGGCACGTCCGGTGTAATACCACGACCACACAGAAGACAGGCGTGAAATGGAACCAATGCCGTGTTTCGTCTGATGAGTGTGGTGCCGGAGGCCTAATTTAAGTCCCTTTCTCTTTACCACCCTTTTCTTATGAGAGGATGGAAAGGGGAAGTGGATTAGACGATGGAGGAGATGCATAGGAAGAGGAAATATCCTCATTATGTGCGTCTCCTCCTCTGTCGGATAAGGGTAGGCGACGCATCTGCAATTGCAGATGTCTATGGGCAGCGGTCGCTTCGCCATTTTGGCGGATTCAGGTGGCCGCTTGCTCGTTTGCCATCTTATGTTATAAAAAAAAAACCATTTATCTCCATAACAGCCAGAGATCTTAATGAAATTTGGCCCTAATGTAGATCATAGAACACAAAGGCTACTTAATAAGTCTTTTTAATTCCACGCGGATGAAGTCACGGGTATAAACTAGTGTTTAAAAAGTGCTTTATCTGTCAAATTATATAGTATTCAATATTGTGTAGTTTTTAAGGCATTTTTATTCTATTTAGTCCAGATATACAGTTTTTTTCATTGTAAGTGATATATGGAAAGGGGAGGTGATTTGACAGAGGAAGGGACATATAAGAATGCGATATATACTGTTGCTGTCCTATATGTAGAGTAAAGATAAACAATTCACTGCAAATGTAACTATGGGCAGTGATCTATTCACTACTTTGAATGAATAAAGTGGCCATTTGGTCTCTTGTCTTTTAATCAAAAATATTGTTATTGAATAGTTTATTTTAATACTCAGTGCTTAAAATCACATGTACCATAGAACCTCGATACCCTTAAAACCTCTATAACTTCAAAAAATAATATGTTCCTTTCCCCTCAGAGCCCAAAACCTCAATAACATAGACCCTTGATAACTTAAAACCTCTATAACTTCAAAAAATAATATGTTCCCTTCCCCTCAGAGCCCAAAACCTCTATAACATAGACCCTTGATAACTTAAAACCTCTATAACTTAAAATATTTTGTGTTTCCCTTGGACTTTAACTTATCGAGGTTCTCCTGTATTAAGTTTAAATCTTTTTTTTTCAGATCCTTATTGATGTGAAACAATATTTAAGCAATCAGCCAACTCTTGTTGATATAAAAGTGCCTGATGACAAAAAGTTCACAGTATGTGGAGATATTCATGGACAGTTTTATGATCTTATGAATATATTCAAGTTAAACGGACTACCTTCGGAAGAGAATCCTTATTTGTTCAATGGAGACTTTGTTGACCGAGGATCGTTCAGTGTTGAATGCATATTTACACTGTTTAGTTTTAAACTTTTATACCCCAACCACTTTTTCATGTCGAGAGGTGAGTTGGTAATTTTTTTTTAGTTTTGATAACTGTTTGGTAATATTTTGGGGCTTTTTGGTAATTCATTCTTTGTAATAGTTGTTTTTTTTAGCATTGTAAGACTGTTTTTTAAAACTACTTAGATGCGAAAATGTTTTAAATTAAAAATGGGTTTTTTAAAGTAACATTTTACCAATACTCAGCCATTTTACAGTAATTTCAAGGGTAAAGATTTATATGTTTAATGAAAACTTAGAACTATTATACTTTTTAACTAGTTTTTTTTAGCATAAATGCTGTTTTTACTTTGTAACATAAGATATAAAACACTAGCTGTGACCCGCGACTCCGTTCGCATAGAATTAAAAATAAATTAATACCCTATGTTTTGTAGACTGGTAAATTTCGTAGAAATCCGTAAGCAGTTGTAAAGATACATAACAAACATCCATCCATCTAAACTTTCGCATTTATATTAGTAAGATTGCTAAAAAATTTCCACAGGCTAAATTTTTTGTAATTTTTTTTAAGACAATTTTCATACATTCCAGGTAGTTTTTTTTAAGACAATTTTCATACATTCCAGGTAACCATGAATCTTTAGATATGAACCGTATGTACGGTTTCCGTGGCGAGGTTACATTCAAGTACACCGCACAGATGGCTGATCTGTTCACGGAGGTGTACAACTGGCTCCCGCTGGCTCACTGCATCAACGGCAGGGTGCTGGTGATGCACGGGGGACTGTTCTCCAGCGATGACGTCACACTCGAAGATATAAGGAACGTGGATAGAAATAAACAGCCACCGGAAGATGGTGAGTATTAAAAAATTGTTAAAGTAAATGCCGTGCGGTCTCATTATAAAAACTTCATTTTGTTGTTTACATTTGTCAAAGTGTCAATTGCAAATGTCAAAATTACCGTTACCATAATAACCTTATTTCTTGATGTTGGCATCTTGTAGTTTGATTCCATTCCCACAAGGTTTTTTCCAATTTTAACCCCCTAAGTTTAATAGCATGAGAATATATAGCCTAAAGTCGTAAGTTTAGGGGTTTTTATTAAAGAAATATTTATTCAAAACTGCTGTGATTGCTGACATCCTACGCCACATAGTGTGTGTTTACGCTTTATCCTACTAATATTATAAATGCGAAAGTTTGGATGGATGGATGTTTGTTAGAATTTGCCGCCTAAACGGTTAACAGATTTTGATGAAATTTTTCATAGATACGTAACAGTCTGGAAGAACACATAGGCTACTTACTTTTGTTTTTTTAATCCACGCGGAATGGTGAAATCTAGTCTATACTATTATAATAAAGCGTAAACACACACTTCTTTGTTGCCTAAGATGTCAGCAATCACAGCATATTTTTGAATAATTCTTTTTTTAACAAAAAGCCCTACACTTACGTCATGCTTTAGGTTATTTTCACGCCATTAAATTTAGGGGGTAAATATTTTAGATAAAAAACCTAATGTGAGAAAGAGGCCATAAGTTGCTGCCAACATCAAGGAAGCAAGATTACCATAGTAAGGTAGTAGGTATTTTGACATTTGCAATTGAGAATTTGACAAATGCAAAACAATCTTACTTCTTACTTCTTACTAATATTATAAATGCGAAAGTTTAGATGGATGCATGGATGGATGGATGTTTGTTAGCGTTTGTAGCCTAAACGGCTGAACGGATCTCCATAAAATTTGGCACAGGTTTAGAGCATAGTCTGGAAGAACACATAGGCTACTTTTTATCCCGGGAATAGTTACGGTTCCCCTGGGATTCATTAATTTAGTTTTTTAATGTTTACTCGATCATTCTGCAACGGTTTAATATATCTTATTGAAATTTGGCACAGATATAAAACAAAGTCTGGAGTACACATGGGATAAGCTTCATCCCCGAGAAATGTCCGGTTCCCGAGGGATACGTAGCTTTTTGTAATTTGTATAGTTCGTGTATTTTCTAATACCACGCGGGCGAAGTCGCGGGCAACAGCTCGTAAATTTATAATTTGATGCGAATGAAGCCGCACGCGAACAGCTAGTAGTTAAATAAAATTTGCAGGTATAATGTGCGAGCTGCTGTGGTCGGACCCGCAGCCGCAGGCGGGGCGCTCGCCGTCCAAGCGCGGCGTGGGCTGCCAGTTCGGGCCCGACGTGACGCACAGCTTCCTGCAGCGCAACTGCCTCGACTACATCATCCGCAGCCACGAGGTCAAGAGCGAGGGCTACGAGCTCGCGCACGACGCCAAGTGCATCACGGTCTTCTCCGCACCTAATTACTGGTGAGTCACCAGCTCCCCGCTGGAGGAGCCCACCCTAGGGGTAACTAGGCTTCAAATAAATACTGTTCGTAGAAATCCGCAATTGTATAAAAGAGAATATTTCCCCTTCCTATACTCTCTCCCCTGCTAAATATGTTTCTTCTTTCCTTTCTCAATACGGAAGCAATTCTGCTGTTTTAAGTGCAATTTTCGACTTTAGAAGATAGTGGCCCCATCCCAAGGTACTCAGAGATGCTTAATGGACACTTTTAGAGGCCTAATAGATTTTTGACGTGAGACTCATTAAAATGTACTCGACTGAAATTTCTTAGTTATGTTTTCTTTAAATTATGATTATTGCCAAATTCGGTTGCTGAGAGTTAAAGATGTCCCTTAAAATTCACGCACTAAACCTATACTAATGGACACAACTCTGAGTGCGCCAGTGAAACTAATGTTTTATAATTTCCAGTGACACGATGGCGAACCTCGGAGCGTTTATAACAATGAATGGGAAGGATTTGAAGCCCAACTTCACCACATACGAGGCTGTGGTATGTTATTTTACGTATACTAGCTGTTTCCCTGCGACTTCACCCGCATGAAATTATGAATATTGTTTTATTGTTTACATTTGTCAAATTCAATTGCAAATGTCAAGATGTCATGGCACGATGACAAAGCATGGCAGCAACTTATGGTCACTCCCACATTAGGGATTTTATCCAAAATATTTACCCCCTAAGTTTAATGCCGTGAAAATATATAGCCTGAAGCGTGACGTAAGTGTCGGGCTTTTTATTAAAAAAAGAATTATTCAAAAATAATATATTAGGCAACAAAGAAGTGTGTGTTTACGCTTTATTATAATAGTAAAGATTTTTTTTAAGATAAGGAAATCCATACTTCTATACCAGTTCTATAAAAAGGAAAGATTTGTATTTTTGTATGTATTGAAATAACTCAAAAACTACTGCGTCGATTTCAATAATAGTTTCATTATTAAAAAGCTTCGTTATCACTAAGTAACAGGCTACGTTTTATTCTATCTTTAATGAGACGAAGTCGCGAGCAACAGCTAGTACATAATATCCACAAAATCTGGAAATTTATTCTTGATATTACAGACACTCCAATTTTATTACATATGAATAAACCAGTTGCATTTAATGTTTACTTGAATGTTGGGTAGATTTAATTTAAAAAATCCCTACATTATTCTGTTTATAACATTCTGAGTATGATATTTTTAATATCGTGTTTGTTCCAGCCTCATCCAAACGTGAGACCTATGACGTATGCACACCCATTCTTCAGTACTCTCGTCCAATGAACGTCCTCCATTCAAAGGATATCCACATTTATACCTAAATGTTACAAAAACACATCACAAATGGAATTCCAATACGTTTGTATGGATTTGTATGAAATGTATGGTCGATGAAAAATGTCACGTTTTTCCAAGGTACGTCTTTTATGTGATATTCTGTCGGTTTTAAATGTCGCTTAGTGTGGATTGATACTAAGGGACTATTGAGTATGTCCGGAGAGTTTTTTTTTTTACTTTTTTTTCCTACATATATTTCATATTTTTATCAATAGTATCTTGGAATTTCTTGGTAAGTTATAGTGTAACCAGAAATAAAACATTCCTATTACAACGCAATATTTTTAATATTACGTTCTATGTCGACGTCAGGTAGCACGAAAATTTACGAGAAACTATCCGACATTGACAAAATCTGTACTTTACGGCCGATTGTTGCACAAATCTTACAAATTTTTTTCAATGACGAATACTTTGACGCAAATTTTCGTGCTAGACCCTTAGTATTTCTAACTTATATCGTCTACATCTAAAGATTATATGCCATGGGTTTTTTATTGAAATTGTTGCCATTATAAAAACTAGCTGTTGCCCGCGAATCTGTCTGAAGGAATTGAAGACAAAAAGGTAGAGCCTATGTTTTCTTCAAGATTATGCTCTATGTCTATGCCAAATTTCATCAAGATCTGTCTAAAGACTACAAATGCTAACAAACGTCCATCTAAACTTTTGTATTTATAATATTGGTTATGTCAATTCCGAAAGTTTTAAAGAAAGGTGTTATTCTGGTTACGCTATAAATAAAAATTCGTAATATCATCGACCATAGATAATATAATAATAAATAACCACCGCGGCGTAGAGCCAGCCATAAATAATTGCTCATTCATTTTTAATTTCAAATTCTCTGAAATACTTGTATTTGGACCAAATTTTTCGCATTATTTAAAGGTCGTAATATTTCAAAATAAATTAATTTAATGAGATTTTGTTATTGACAATTTTTAATAACGTTGTATCAAATTTGAATTTTAGTTCATGTTTTTTTATTTAGTTAACACTTGCCAGTTGTAAAATCTCGAAAAAAAATTGTAAAATTTGTTAAAAAAATTGATGTTTTAAAAATTATGTTTTATTTTTATGTAAAAAGTACATTAAAGATTTGTACAAACGAATGTGTTTAAAATATTCTGTTCGAGTAAAGGCGCATGTGCGTAATTCGGAAAAAAAAATCAAACTAAAAAAAATCTGATTTTTTATTGATTTTAAACATGATTTGATTCCATAAAAATGTCAAATATTTCTTTATTTATCTCTTTAAGATTTTACTGTTAAAACTATAACTCGTCAAAATTTATTATTTTTTTCTTATGTTCTTTTTTCGTATTAAAAATAAGCAATAACATATTATTAGACGAAAATGTCAGAAAAATAATCTAGAACCAAGAAAAATATTTGATCAAAGGTCCTCTAGATGTGGCATGCCAGTTTAAGTATTTTTTACTTAAAGAAAATTAATTTTAAAAAAATTATTAAAAATACGTGTGGTCGTTGTCGATTTTTTGCCATAAAAAACAAAATATTTAACAAAAAAATTGACACACATGTAACAAAATCAATTAAAACCCATTTACAGTTTAAAAAAACTTAAATGAATTATGAATATATATTTTTTTAATTAAAAATAAAATATCAGTTAGCAAAAAACCATTGCTCACAAAATTATTGTATTACATTTTTAGTGTTCGAAAACGTATATAAAATTATAATTTGTCTATATCCGTCTAAATTGCTAATTTCATACGGACATAGCAAAAAACACCATGTTTCTGACCCAGTGGTTGCCAAGTGGTCTAAAATCGACCACAAGCCATCTTTTAAATCCCTTTGCTGGCGTTTATGTGATAACCTAAAAATAGACTTGCCCTCTAGACCCAGTCTAGACTGGGCCTACGCCATCGGCCGGTGCACATACTGTGCTATATCCAAAAAGATTACAAAAATTTTTGCAACTAAAAGCCTTATATGGGAAGAATTTGACACTGAAAGTACTAAAATTAGGCTTTTTATATTACTTAGGACTTATCCAGGGTAAGTTCGTAGTCTTACGATAGTTGTAGTGGCCTTAATTAAAACACTGCCCAAACCGACACTTCAACCCATTCGACTATACGACGAAAATAGTTACATCTAAGTCCCCATACGCATGAGCGATTTTACGCGCGTTAAAAAACGTTGAAAGAACAAATGCGTGATGTTTTTTATCGCGCAGTTGATACAAGAGTAGTTTTTAAACGTTTGTCGCTGAGCGTTATTTTTACGCGGCGTCAAAAAATCGCCCGGGCATATACCCTCTTAAGTGATAACTCTTTTCGTCGGGTCGTGTGCTTATTTCACTTGACTTGAAGCCAAAATAGGGTTGTGAATTTATACATATGTATGTAAATTATAAAAAATCTGTTCGCCTTAATAACCAAGAAATTACAGTTTCACGTCAATAGATTTGCTTTGGATTTTCACATATTTTTTTCTTGATTTGGTGCTCCTTATAACTTTTATCAAAATGAGAATTATGTCAATTACAACTTAGTTTAGCATACATAAAGAAATGGTCGATTACGTATGTATTTTAAGACAATAATACGCGGGTTTCGATATAATGTAAGCGATTGGTGCTAATGGAATGCGGTAACTATGTATAGAAAATTTGGCTAAGGGCCATACACGGACTGTTTAGTACTCTCAGGACCTGTCCCACCACTGGCAGATAGAGGCTAGATAGCTTAAAAAGAGAATAAAATCATTTCCATCGCATATTTTACACGTTCGATTATTGTCTGACAATTTACAATTTGGTGGGACAGGCCCTTAATATTGCGTAATAAAGTATTTCTTGTATATCGACCGCATTTTACGATCTGTGTATGTGTCCTTACAGCAAAAAAAATTCAATACCACATAAATGTGGGAGCGCCAAATCAAATGAATTTCGATTCCTGAGATGTACAGAAGCTTTTGTCCTTGTCATTCCCTTAGGAACGAAAGAGATAAGAGATATTCAGCAGTGGAACATATTTACAAAACACAATCTTTATGAAATTGTTACTCACGCCATAAAATTTACAACTACGTCTGTCCTTTTCAACAATTCCTATATCCACATCAGTCTGTTTCCACTAAGCGTATAGACGTAACACGCCAGTGATAAATGCAATTTAATAAAACAAAGGCCGAACGCGTGATCGCTTTGTGGAAATAAAGGCTAAATGTTGAATCGCGGGCGCAGTTTGAAAGACACATCTAGGATTACTAAGTCCCTTTGCAACAAAATAAGTCGTTTTGTGACTAAAATCACAGATTTGTGTAACTTTGCACGAAAGGGATAACTGGTATGAACTGGGTTATGCAAACGTCAGTTGAGAACGCGCCCGCGTGATTTTACAAGTTTCTACTCTAATTGTAGTTAACAAAATACCGGACTTGCTTAGATTAATACTGGCAAAGGAAGCGTTCACGTATTCCGGGACCCATTAGATTTAGTATGCAATGAATGATTGTCATATGTCGATGTTTGAGCCGAGCATATCAAATGTAGATAGGGTTTGGTGTTGATGTAATAAAATTGTTAAATTTATACATTGATTTGTTTTTGTTCACCTTAACCTTAACAGTGGTAGTGCCCGCTTTAACATCTTAGCACTGCAGGGCCGGCACGCCCGGTGAAATACCACGACCACACAGAAGACAGGCGTGAAATGGAAACAATTCCGTGTTTCGTCTGATGAGTGTGGTAACGGAGGCCTTATTTAAGTCTGTTTCTCTTTACCACCCTTTTCTTATAAGAAAATCCTCTTATAAGAGGATGGGAAGGGGAAGTGGATTTGACGGAGGAGTAGATGCATAGAAAGGGGAAATATCCTCTTTATGTGCGTCTCCTCCTCCGTCGGATAAGGGTCGGCAACGCATCTGCAATTGCGGATGTCTATGGGCAGCGGTCGCTTCGCCATTTTGGAGGTGGCCGCTTGCTCGTTTGCCACCTTAGGTAATAAAAAAAAACCTATTCCTGATATCCTGGCTCACGTAGCCGGAGCCTTTTTTGTCAGAAGGGAACGGATTATGCATACACCGCGTACCGGGAGAGATACAGTAGTTATGTGGGATTCTCTCCGTAATGGGGCATACCCACTAAACCCCCCTGTTCCTACGACATAGCCTGAGCCTAAGAAAACTCTTGTCTTCTAGAAAAGTTTATTGTTTAGAAGTGTTCAGACCAGAAAATAGAGCAGTTTCCATGCAAATAAAATTGAGCTTTATGCTATTGAAGTAAGGTTTAAAATTATTCACATGTGTACTCTTTTTCTTGATACGAAAAGATGTGCAAAGTAAAATTGATTCTTATTACAATCGTGTAAAGCTCAATTTTATTTGCTATAAAAATCGTAATTGATTAAAATGTCTCAAACGAGATAAATAAAAACCATAATTCTTTTTTCACAACTTTTTATTTTCAGTAAAAATCGAAGTAAAACAAATAAAAATCACGTAAATTATTGCATTTAACATAAAAATAACTACACTTTTACGAGTTATTATGATGGTAATAACTGAGACATTATTTTAATAACTGTCTTCTTATCTAACTTGCACTTGGGATATTCCACTTGACAATCTGTATCCAGAGATTTACCGACTGACATCGCTTCGAACACCGACGTGCCGTCTATCATACGACGCACCAGAGAATTACTGAAATAAATAAAATAATTAATAAAAAAGATATACCGACTAGAGTCTTAAAGCGTGCGTCACCAGAAACTAAACTATCGCACAACTGTTTACTTGCGCTAAACAATTTAATGGTCTGAAACAATCGACAATCGCTCTAAAAACCCGGAATACACAAATTGAATGGAACCTCACTTCGAAATCAAAACAGACAGTCTACAAGCCACTTAACAATAAACTACCAAGGGCGTAATTTCGAGCGACCAAAGAAAATGATGGATCGATAGAAAGCATCGTGCGGGGACTGGAGTACAATGAGTAAGATCACGCGGTGAACGTAGGCGTGAAGTATGCATCATACGTCATCACTCCCTTGATCATGTCACCTTTCACGCAATCCATCTATCTCTTTCTACCTCTACCTCTAACGGTGTACACTAATAACTAACGTTTTGAGAATAAGAAATCTCACGCACCGTACGCGGATAGTACCGACTAATAAAACTACCTTCACATACGTGCAAAGTACATTAAATTGCGCGAGGTTTAGGCTAAGCGACATCTGCTGCCACCTCAAGCTCGGTGAATCTGTAAATGCCTCTTCAAGGCAAACAGTGACCATTCAGTCACCAAAAAAAATACATCCAATTTAACCGATAGTTTTCCAAATATGGCATTTACCTCGACAAAGAAGCAAGCAGTACATCAAAATCGCTCGCATTTCCAGCGGCCATGTTTTCGTTGGCGAGTTGCACGTAAGAACAAGTTAAACGCTGCATGCAAGCCGCTGTATCGACATTATATCTACTTAATGTTTCATCTAACTTGCTGAACATGTCCGATACGTGGTTGAAATCTGTCTCCACACCTAGAACGAGACATAAAAGTTAGTCGTTTTCGACTAGAGTGTTCCGGAAAGTTCTGGAACGACCATAGAGCATAATAATATACTATATTTAAACCTATGAACTGTATGGCATTTATCTTCCTAATATTATAAATGCGAAAGTTTAGATGGGTGTTTGTAGAGTTTGTAGCCTAAACGGCTGAACAGATCTCCATGAAATTTGGCTTAGATGTAGAGGATAGTCTGGAAGAACACATAGGCTACTTTCTTTCTTTTTAATTCCACGCGAACGGAGCCACGGGCGAAGGCTAGTAAGTAATATTCAATACTCACTTCTACCGTAACCACCGCCATATCCGTAAGAAAAGGCATGTATAATTTTAGGCAGTATTATAACCGCGCCAAAACCTAAAATGGAACCAAGAAGTACTCCGCCAAGATCTATCTTCACTGGACCGTAAATGCCTGGAGCGGTACCGCCATAAGGAGACTAAAATCACATTATTTAACATAACAGATATCTTATATACTAGAGATTACTACAACACATATACGGCAAAAAATCCTACTCATTATTAGTCTGTCCTGTCGTCTAAATATAAACGATTTCCTGGATGTCAGCATCTAAAGTAAGATTAACATTTAAACTAAATTAAATTTAAAATCAAGAGAATTTTCTACATATTTGGAAGCCAACTTCTAACATGAAATAGCACAAAAAAATCATTAACCATGTCATAGTATCACGGCGCTAAACAGAACTTACCCCGGTGGTCCCGTACGCTGAAATGCCGAACCGCTGCGTTCTATCAGGCTGGTTGTCCCTCTCCTCTCTACTGCCTTTCTCTAGCCTGGAAGATGGCTCTGCTAACTGATCTTCTGTACGTTGGTATCCAGAACTTGGCATAAAACCTCTGAAAATTGTAGCATTTTACGTAATAACGATAATATGCATTCACAATATTAGTAATAGCTTGCGACTTCGCCCGCGTAAAATTTAAAAAAAAATTGGCTATACTCTCTGATAACGTAGCTTTTTATTGGTGAAAGAATTTTTGAAATCGGCCCAGTAGTTGTTGAGTTATTTCAATACATACAAAAATACAAATCTTTCCCCTTTATAATATTTATAATAACCTTTTTGTGGTTAGTAGACAAGTGAATCCTTAAAAGTATAAACAAACATACCCATCACTCCTATACTTAGCTGCTGCAAAACCTATAAAAGCAAAAAGAAATGCAAAACAAACATTTCCACCCATTTTGAAGTTAGAAACCAGACTGCCGGATTCCACACATCCATTACATACTTTATACGAGGCGTTCCATGGCTTGGCTATAAACAATGACTTAGGAAACAGTATTGTCGTGTGTCGAGACATCTTCTAGTTGCACAACACTTTTACTAAAGTCGTTACGGTATTTAGCCTGATGGTATCGTAACGGGAAGATTTCAAAGACACGTCATCTATGTTAAATTATCAGTTCATTTAGGAATTTTTTTTGAAACCAATGAATTGGTTCCCATTGCGTGTAGCAATGCATGAATGTTGTCTAGATAAAGATTTCGAGCGATATTTTAATGAAAAGTGGTTATTGTGCGACAACCTTAATAAATAGATATATGCTATCGCGGACTTTTATTTAGCAAATTTAAAGGGCTACAATTCTTCCATATGTCATTTTTATGTAAGTCTTATAGTTTAGGCTACGTAAGCAGAGAAAGCAAAAATGACCCTAAATTTCGTCGCGCGATTTTGAGCTAAACTATTTAACTACGTCGTAGTCTTTGACTCCAAAAATCAAACAAAAAAAAGAGACCCACCTAAAAGCATTACCTTTCGAATAAAAAAAGAATTATCAAAATCGGTCCACTAGCGGCGGAGTTATGCCGTAACACACATAAAAAAAAACATACAGACGAATTGAATACCTCCTTCTTTTGGGAAGTCGGTCAATTATGATGGATATCATAAAATGCTTATAAACTAACTGTAACCTAATAAGTTAAATTGCATAAACGTTATTCTATTTAGAAGGTGTAAAATAAACACATCTTATTTTACTCAAACTTCTAAATATTAGACAAAAAACTTTACTGAACATTTTTATATGTATAATAGAAATTTAAAAGGTAACTTTTACATAAAATAAAATTTAAAATGTCGAGAATACATTTCTTTGGCAAAAAGACGTTTTATGCTCCAACTGTTACAATTAAGAATTTGTTGAAAGCAGTTAACTCCGTTTATGTAATGTAATGTGTGAAAAATTATTAGATGATTGTATAGTAGTGAATAATGTGTAAAAACACAATCTACGAGTTATTAAGATAAGTTATAAAAGATGAGACGTAAAAAAATAATTTTCATCGAGTTCGAATATCAAAAACGCATATACCTTAGATACAAATCTCAAACTCTGGTTAAAAGACTATCTTTCGCCCGCGAATCTTCCCGCGCGGAACTAAAAAACTTAGTAAGTAGCCTATGTGTTTTTCCAGAATATTTTTTATGTTTGTGCCAAAGCTCATCGAGATTCGTTCAACAGTACTATATCTAACAAACATCCATCCATCCAAAGTTTCACTTTTATTAATTAGTAAGAATGTATTCAAATGTAATAGTCAGATTTCAGTAAATAAACAAAAAAAAATTTCCCGTACCGGGAATCGAACCCGAGCCTCCTGGGTGAAAGCCAGGTATCCTAGCCACTAGACCATACGGGAGATATTGTTCGTGTCAAATTTTATATTCATAATCATAAATAACGATTCGATTTTTAAATTAATTCACTAAATTTTTGTAAATTATACTAGTTTAACGATATAGAAATACAAAATATTGCTACAGTTGTTTTAACAAATTTTGTTAACTTAATGGAAGTCCATGGTTGCCTATCCCACTGTGTTAAAGCGTGAGTCATATTGTTATAAGTACGTAAAAAGAAATAAATAGCTGCAACGTCAACAATGTAATGTGAAAATAAGTAAAACACTCCAACCAGTGTGAAATTGTCACAAATCACCTACAGAGTTACAAAGCGATCAGACATGTTTTATAAAAAAAACTTTTTAATAATTATTACAGCTGTGTAAAAGTTATGGAAGTTATATAAGTAACAAAGGGATTGCATTCGTAAAACTTATTCATAAACATTCCGGAAATATCAGCAAAGAACCTGTAAAAAAAAAACTCCACATTGTTAGTTACCTTTTTGGTTTTTCTACAGTTTAGAAATAAACGTAGATCTGTTATTTATTTAAAGAGTGATTTGCTTATAGACAGTATGGCATTGGGGTTGCACACGGTTGACTGCCTAAGGCACCTGACAAGAAGGGGGGTTCTCTGCAAATTTTTATACGCACAGTAAAAGGTTGAGAAAGAACGATCTATGGTGCAAGTAGGATAATACCGGCATTGCATACTGCACGATGCTCACAGAATTATGTAAATGTTTAGTTTGATTGTTGTATTATATAATGTATTTACTAACATAGTATAAGAGACTCACTAACATTTTTATGAGCTATGTTTAGACTTTAAATAAATAATAATGATTATTATTGCTTGTTGACATTAAAAATTTTGCTACTTTAGGAGCCATGTCTATTAGTTTATGATTCTATATCCATGCGCTCTCATGCAAAGCTGTCGAATCTTCCTAGTCATTTCGTTATTAGTGCACAATGAAGAAAACTAAGGTGACAACTTCAGTAACTTATCTAAGTCACAAGCCACAAGTGACAGACGCAACATTCTGATACAAAGCTTTTTATTAGTTCATATTTTAAAAATGTCACCTCAAATGTTGTTATTCTTTTGTTTCTTAACTTTAATCTCCTGTGACAGAAGTGAAAATCAAAGATCACCGAAGATAATCACTTTTAATTCTTTCTCCGATGGAATTGGTGTACGTATTTCGTTGATTAAAAAACATTTTTCTATGTTTTTTTTTAATCGGACAATCAGATTATTACTTAAAAGAGAACTGTTGACAATGTTTTATGATATGTAGCATTTCTGTGTAAATTTAAATCTTTAAAGGAAAATAAATTTAAAAACTTTAAATACTTGTAAAAATGTACATTTTGAATTCTGCCATTTTTCTATTTAACCGACGATTTAAAAAAATTTTTTTAACTTTACGTATGTTCTACAAAATTTTACAAAAAGTAATTTATATGTTTTAGGTGAATTTAGATTTTTCGATTCCATTTTTAAAAATACCAATCAAAGAAAACGCTAACTTCCATCCAGACAATACTTTGGTAAGTGTAATTTTTTCAAAACTTTTTTTACTGAAATGACCTAAGTCTGCCGTCTATGGGATCTTAGTCTATTACAGAATCCCAAAATATATCTTCCTTTTCAGATCAGAAACAATAATTATTTTTCTTTTCAGGGTTTGCCTAAAATAAACTTCGACCCAAAATCACTAGCGTTTGGCGGCGCCCTCGTAATTGTAACCAGTTTACTTGCCTCGGTGTTCAGTAAGGGCATTACTGTACAAAATCATCGATATAACAGACGTAAGTTTTAATCGCATAGCCTTTACAGAAATATTCCACGAAAGTAAAAAAACCTTGGTTGGTATTAGAAATAATTTATTTATAAAAATATTAAATAAAACGCTCAATCGTCCAGTCCTTTATAAAATGTTAACATCGCAGCTAAATTTTGTCGAAACAAATGACTTAATTTTTTTGGTTAAAATAAAATAATATTATTCGAATTATTCGGAATGTTAAATTCATCTTAACCATTTAAAAGCCACTTTACGACCAAACAAGCCAATATTTGTGGACAAGAAACTTGAAGTCTTCTTTTGTTCACGGCATCCCAGGACATCCTGCATATACAAAAATATTTCAAACAAAGGACATCTTATAAGTATTTTATAGTGTGTCTAAATAATTTAGATTAGTTTGACAATTCACTTCAAATTTAGTAGGGATGTTGTGTAAAATCAGTCATGAATCTTATCGATTTTCGATTTTTATTCTTATAGAAGTTGGAATCGATAGATTCATATTTATAACTTATGGATTGAAAAAAAAAACACTGTTATCTCAAATTAATAATGACCATTACAAATAATGAGACTAAATAAATGTTTATTACTATTACAGCCGTACGTAATCGAATTGGATTTCGCTATTATTTCTGTCATCGCTAAATTCTCTACACTATAATCAATAATAGAATTGTCCTCTAAATTAGTTAATAAGAAAATAATAATTTAGTTGAGTTCGATAATTATTTAAGCCGAATATCGATAGTTCATAATTGTTCGCTGCGTGTTTGTTTCGTCACTACGATACCTGTCTATTAAGTACGCCTTTTGCCTTCATACAAATTGAATTCGATACTTCATATACGTCATTTATCAAACTAATCTAATTTATTTAGACAAACTATAAAATATACTCTAATAAGACAAATAAGTTGTCTTAACACGAATTTTCATGTAACATACATTGCATAAAGATTTGCTCTTTCAGTTTTTTGTTAAAAAATAAAAGGACCGAACATTTTTACTACAAACCAAATTAAAAACAAAACTTACTAGCACACGGTGTACAAATCTTTCTCAATTTCCTAGGACCGCAAACCCTCTTCGGCTTAATTGAGGTGAAGGATTTCTTATTGACTTTCGTAACCTCTACAATGCCGGCATCTTCTGGCAAATATTGGGTCTCAACATGAATTAGATTCTGACGCTTTCGTGGAGCCAAATCGAAACAACCAAAAGGCGGAGTATACTCTATATCCCAAGTAGCATTACTTGATAAAGAACTGAGAGATTCTTCTTTGCATATACAATCTGGTTCTTTAAACGCAGGACAACTTTCAATAACTTTATCTATAGCACTCAAATCGTTACAATATACGTCCATGTAAGCACATTTGCAAATATCCTCAGTTGCCTCGGCTAATGCTTTCCGTATATCAGCGTCTCTTTGCTTTTTTAGTTTCACCATTTTACGAGCTTCCACCTTAGCCTGTTCCTCTGGACTGCGCTTTTTTATAATCTTAAAGACCATTGGATCGCAGTCAACGTAGGGATCTTCATTAGGATCGATCTCAGTAAGGTCTTTTAACGGATTTACCTTGACAAAATAATTTTACTTAGAACAACCACATACAGTTCAATATTACTGAGTTATACTTTACAAATGCTTAACCTTTTCAAAGGCATTCATTTTTTAACAGAGAGCGGTAAACTGAATTTGCCAAAATAGGCAATCGACAACTGCCCATAAAAATTACAGAAAGGCGGAGGAGAAGCACAGAAAGAAGACATTAGCCATTTCTAGGCCTCCCCTCTGTTAAATCCTGATTTAAAGTAACGTTTCTTCAAGGGAAGATATAATCATATCGAAATAAGCTTAGGTTATTTACCTGTATAGTAAAGATATCTCCCTTTCTCTGTACTTTCAACGCTGGCTTGGGTTCAAGTGGCTCGTCGGGTTCCGAATCACCTCCCCCCATGTCGGCACCAGGTCTCTGCCCTTTCTTCTTTTTCTTTTTACTCTTATCCTTGTCTTGGCCACCTCGAGGGCATTTGAAAGTCATCATTTTAGCGATACTTTTGCCAATACCACCCGGCGTCCAGCCACGCCTAGGCTGGAAAATTATGTAAAGTGTCATTAAATGTTATTATAATTCGACTTTATAAAGGTTGAAATATGATAATGAACTAAGAAAATCTATCAATGCCGGATGACATGAGGCTTCATTATGTCAACAGATTAAAAAAATAAAAGAGTATCCCGTCAAACTAAGCTGATTGATTAGTTTAAACGGTCTTCATTACGTTATTCAAATTTACCTTAAGGCCGGGAATATCAGTTGCATTCCACAGCCAGCCCATCTCCGCAGGCACAGGGAGGCCGGGCTGGAACGGATTGCATGTCTTGTGGCCGATCAGGTTCCCTTTGAAAAAGACAATACGATTGAACGACCTGACGTCTAGAAGACACAGTTGAGTTACAGCTTTTAGATAAAAAAAAGTCAAGTAAATACCTGGATATTCATCTCCGAAAGAATAATTATATTTAGATGCATTCTTCTTCTTCTTCTTCTTCTCGTTTTCCTCATCCTCGCCCATTTCAGGTCTTAAAACAATCCATTATATAAATCATGCACTACACACTACAAGCCACAAGATACAGGACAATTTCCGTCGCAGGTTTTTCACACAGATCATTTGTTATGAAATTACAAAGTGCGGCCTTTTAACATTATTTAGTAGTCTCCAACACTACTTTTAACTACATTTGTACTATTGGGAGTTTTACATTCTTTATTCTGACTATACATTGGAGGACTTATGTTGTGTAAAACAAAAAACTCCAGAGGTGTTAAATATTTATTATAAGTTAAATGAACGTTACTTATTACATTAGGATTGTTAACAGAATATAAATATGACAGAGATCATTAGATGAACGCATTATAATTTTCTTCTTTAAATAGGAATAGAATAGGTGTTAAATTGACCAAGATTTACAACGCATGTAGATTACAAAATAAAATGTCAATGAATCATATCCGAAACTACTTTTTATCGTTGAACTTTTCTTGTATTGCCATCTTGTGGGCGCCGCAGCAGCCTTTCCCCATCAGAGCCATTAGCTGCTGCTCCTTATCGCAGCAACGTCTTTCAGTGTCCACGTCGAATTTATTAACACATCTATAGTCATGGTCTTTTTCATATTTCATATACTCCTGTAACGCTTTCTTTACCCTTTCATACTCTTTAGAACAGCAAACCTTACCAGCATCGCTATAACTAGGCGGTAGAGCTGGTAACGCCGCATTCTTGTACATCTTAGCGAAACCATCTGGAACGCTACACGGTCTTCCCATTACAGGACAGGGCCCAAGACTTATCGGAGGTAGCCCGTAAGGTAATGGCTCGGTTTCGTCTTCATCGTCCTCCTTCTGAGTCTCTTCTTCATGAATCTTTGTTACAGGACAATTATGCTTGTGCTTGTACAAAGGACAAAAAGGTTTGTGATTCTTCCTTGATGCGATTTCTGTCAATTTACTTAAGCATTCGCAATCAAATGTTCTGCATAACGGAGCCGGTTTTGGGGGATTACAAGAACAATCTTTCTCATCACGAACTACTACGCAATTGTAAACATTAATATAGCATTTGGAGTCATCAGTATCGACATTTTTCTCTTGCCCCTCTATTGTAATATCCTGATTTGCTAAACACTTTATATCTTCAGAATTACAAAATGTCTGCTCTTGAGAACAGGAACATCCACTTTTGTTGGTCGAATCAGATTTTAAATAGGGTTCCATAAGTGAGTTCTGTATAAACTCATCTCTTAATTGAGCACCGCCATTAAGGCCTTGAAATTTGACAGTACTAAATAGGAAATTGACTTGCGTTTTACTGCCTCTCGGAGTAACACCTGTGCCCATAAACTTTTTCTTTTTATCCTCACATGTTTCTCCTTCTTCAGTGACTCCCTTACATCCTTCGCATTCAACTTTAGGCGCAGCTTCCTTCTTTAGTGGACAAGTTTCCCTGTGCCAGCGATCATCTTTACAATCACACTTGCCACATATTTTCTTCGTCACATTGTCACCTTTATTACTAACCACACCTACTTTATTTTTATAACTATCCAGATTCCTAATATAGTTTTTAACTTTATGTGCTAAGGGGCAGTTAGTGTTACCACAAGGTCCACGTATATCTCCCATTCTAATCTTATCTATCGGATAAGGTCGTTTATCCTTTTCTCCGTGCTTACAAGTACTTTCTGGACCTAATTTGTCCATGCCACAGGTTGAGGCTTCTGTACAGATTTCTATTTTCGTGACAGCGTTCTTTATAATATCTGGGTCTTCCAGTGTTGTTGTCTCATAAAGACTACCTACCATACAGAAGTTAGGATTGTCGCCTTCGATTCGTTTACATTCGAACATACTCGGAGCTTTATTTGTTCTAAATACAAAGGAATCAGGATCTCTCATCGGCTGTTGGAATTCTGTTATTATACTATTACCTAATGCGCTAAGTCTGAGAATAAATGAGATTTCTCCCACTTGTTTGCAATGACATTCTGCCAGCAAACGCGCATTCTCTTTAATGGATAAAGGTTCATGAACCTTGCAAACATCAGCGGTTTCTTTCAGCATGTGGAAAAATTCTGTTTGCCAATACATAGTACCGACGCCAACAAATATATTAATTTCCGTATCATCATCGTTCCATACTTCTATTTCCAGTGGAAATTTACTAAGTATCACTAGTAACGTATCTGGGTATGATGGAAACAGATACGATTTACCCACTCTGATTGTTCTCGTCCATTTCTTTCTCCCTCTCTCATCAACGTCGATTACATCATCATCTTTGCCTTCGTTTATCGCCAGTTGTCCTTCTTTTATAATAAATTCCGCATTAGGTCCAAATTTGATTTTAACAATCAGTTTTTTATTGTTTGCGCTTTTTTCATCGTCATCGGATACAAAAATTGTGACTTTGTCAATGAACATCTCAAGCATATACAGTTGCTCCATGACCTGCCGAGTTCAATGGTTTTGTATCAGATTCAGACCTCTTCAAACATTTGAATCTTGACAATTTATAGGTTATAACTCAAAATCTGTGTTTGCTTCATAATTTAAACATATTACGAAACCAAAATAGTGATTTTCATTGCAGTTGTGCACTTTAAATTGATCTTTGAAAAATTTAATTATGAAACAAATATTTCTTAAAAAGTAAAATCAAGGTTATACTTCGAAATTACCTAGCCTCTTTCTCGCGGATGATAAAACACGTTACACGTATCAATGGAAATTAAATATGTTATCGTCAAACACGCGAATGAGACGATGTGTCCTTAACCGATATTTAGAATTTTGACCACATTTTTGGTAGAATTCTACCGTTTTCCTTGCCTCTTTAATGCGAAATCACAAAGAAAGAATGTTCTAAAGAGCGACGTTTTCATATGTTTGAGATTTATATATTTCAATAGATACTTACTGATTTATTATTTGCCGGTTGAATCGGATATTATCACTGAAATTTTATTTTGTAATCCTTAAAACGACTTTACGCCATGACTTTTATGTGACTGACAATTTTGTAACAGTTTTGTTATTCAAACATAGAACGTCATCGCCCACTCGATGGTCGTTTTCTTTCTTTTTTTTCAGTTTTAATTCTATTTAATGAATATAACACGATTAATGTAAAAATTATTCCCATGCCTTAAATACAATGTAAAGAATAATAATATTTCGACCGTTTTATTTTTATAAATAAAGAAAAAAAATAGGGTAAAAAGTAGCTGGCCGAATAGAATCAGGGTTGTTGCCACATAAAAAAATAGACATCACGACTCGTGTCACACAAAGGGCTCTAGATAGAGATCACAAAAATACATTTTTCGAACTATTCGTCTATATTATTTTAAACGGTTGTTGTTTTCAGGTGATGATTATTATTTGCCTGATGGATTTATGGACATTGCAAATATCATAATATCTAAGGGTCAAAGTTGTCCAGCTCGACTTGCGTGTTTGGCTGGTCGGACTACCAACATTAGAAATCTAAATACTTGGAAGAGAATTACCAGGTAAAATAGCTTTGTAAAACATTCCTCCAGGCTTGTTGTATTTTTAAATATACAGGAAACTGCATTTTAAAGTATTTTATAGACCATAGATTCTTATGTTTATCTCCCTTTTAACATTCCAATGGCGGTTATTGTGCGTCATTTTTATGATTTTTTTCAAACCCTAGTGAGTTTTAGAACTCTTTGAATCATTAAATTAAATAAATTGTACATTTATTCCAGAAACAAGTTACTATCGTCGATGTTCAACACCACTGCAGTCGAAGATGCATATAGAGTTGGCAGAACTGGAGGTCACTGCGAAAGCTTCAGACCTTGTCCAATAAATGAAAATCAGTTTACACAAATCATTGAAAATGTATGTTATAGAAATACTTCATCGTCGAATGTTCACCCTTAATAAATTAACAATTTAATTTTAAGAGATTTTTTAATCCGCCTTGTCCTGTTAGGTAAAATATAGTCTATGTGTCAATGAGAGTGCAGTTTTTTAATCTGTGCCGGTTTTAGTATTACCGGCGCGCTAGCCGATTTCTACGGTGCCCCCTAAATGCAATACAAGTCTATACGAAAAAATTTCACTTTGTGTGTCGATGGCGCCCTTTTATAAGTTTATTGCACCGTTTTATGACTTTGTGGCGCCCTTTTATGTGTTTGTGGCGCCCTTTTATGAGGTTGAGCCGCCCTTTTATGTGTTTATGGCGCCCTTTTATGAGGTTGTGGCGCCCTTTTGTTTGTGGCGCTCCTTTCTGTTCGACGCCCTGAGCGATCGCCCTACTGTAACGCCGATAGTTTCTGAAGGTAATTTTTTTAAATACAAAACACATAATCTTATCTTTACAATATTGCGCGAAGAAGTCGCAGGCAAAAGCTAGTATACAATAGTATGAAGTCTATTGCAAAACTTAACTTTTACCTTTGAAAGTCTGACAATGTAAAATAAAACAACTGAATTCCACAAAAAATATTATATATTCTTACAATAAAACAGATTCTAAAAAAAATATTAAATACAATTTCAAACAAAAACATTATTACTAAAGTTCATTCTGTATGTAACACGGAGAGTACTGCTCTATTGCTTAGAGTTCTTTTAATTTTCTCGTGGCCCAACTTCTCGGCGTAAGCGAGCGCGGTGTAGCCCAACACGTCTGTCGAATCCGTCCTCACGTTGTTGCCGATCAAATATTGTACCACACCTTCTTGATTACAAAGTACCGCCTAAAACATAAAAGATAGCACAAGGTATGAAGATTACTTTACTTTGTAATTCTTTCTTCCGCTTTCAGTCATTCACTACTCATCTCGTAGTCATTCATAATTCAAGTAATGTCATCTCTAAATATCATTTATCACGTAATCTCATCCACCATTGATCGCGTAATGTCATTCACCATTCATCATGTAATATCATTCACCATTCATCACATAATCTGTGGCCATTCAAATATTCATGTATAGTCATTCATCATTCATCGCGTTGTCATTCACAATTCCACTAATGACATTCATCATTGACCACATCATTTCACTCACCATTAACATAATATTTGTCACGTTATCTCATTCACCATTCACGTAACCATCAACCACTCACCTGATGCAACGGCGTCTGCTTCAACTCATCACAACCACCGAGATTGGCTCCCGCCATCCCCGCTCCGCGCCGCCAGCGACAGCAGCGCCATCACCACGTTAGAATCGGCGGTGGTGAGGTGCGCTCCGCACTGCAGCAGCAGTTTGATCACCGACTCCTCGTCGTGCTTCACCGCCGTCAGGAGTGGGGACTCCCCGCATCTTCGACCAGGAAAGTTCGACCGATTAATCTTGATACGTAATCGATAAATGTGAGATATTTATTGAGAATTTTGTTTGACCGGTTTTAAATAATGGTGGTAGTCTTTTTTACAAATGTTCATCCGAATTGAAGATACTTAGTAATAAACCTCAATTCAAATCCAAATCGCGTTTATAATAGTACGAATGGATATTATACCTTAGAAGAGCCGATAGTATGTCTCTGAATTTAATCTTAAAGTTATATTATACTAGCTTTTGCCCGAGACTGCGTCCGCGTATATGGTAATTAAAAATAAACAAAAGTTAGTAGCCTATATGTTCTTCCAAACTATCCTCTACATCTATACCAAATTTCATCTAAATCTGTTCAGCCGTTAAATCTACAAACTCTAACAAACATCCATCCATCTAAACTTTCGCATTTATAATATCAGTATGATAGTATCAAAGCATAAAATAAGTTTATTCCGTTTCGCAAGAAATTAGTTATTTCGCTCAATACTTCGTCTGCGGGGAATTTGAAAAAAGTCTAGTAATTATAGCCTATTTAAATTAGTCATAATGTAGCTTTTAAATAGTAAAAGAATTTTTGAAATCGGACCAGTAGTTTTTAAGATTATTGGATACAAACAAAAATACAAATATTTTCTCCATATAACAGTAAAAGTAAAGCATGTGAAATAACATTTCTGTAAGCTTAAGGAACTGTCCCACGAAACTGTAAATTGTCTGATAATCCAACGAGTAAAATATGTGATGGAAATATCGGATACTGTTCCCTTATCTGACAGTGACGTCATTCTTAAGCTATCTGAGCCTCTATCAGTCAGTGGTGGGACAGGCCCTTAAACTAATATAACAGCTCAGACACGTAACAAATTCCTTACCTAGTTTTCATATGAACACTGGCTCCATTCTTGAGGAGGTATTCAATAATTTCAATGTTTCCTTTAATAACTGCTTGATGTAAGGCGCTCTTACCATCAGAGTCTTGCACGTTTACATCAGCACCCATATCTAAAATATATAACTACTGGATTACCACATCATCATCTCCCCTGCCTTATCCTACCCCCGTAGGTCGGCGCACCAGGTTTTCGTCCTCCAAAGCACTCTATCATCCGTCATCTCAGTCATCACTCCCTTCTTGATCATGTCACCTTTCACGCAGTCCATTCATCTCTTTCTAGGTCTACCTCTACCGATGTCCCCCTCCACATTCATAACTAACATCCGTCTTGTTACATGCGATTCATCCCTTCTCATAACATGCCCATACCACTCTAATCTTTTACTCCTTATTTTCTCAATTACCACACAAAATAAATTTAAACACTGTTTAAAGATATTTTAACTCTAGCCGCTGTTATAATGCCCGGTATACACTAATTTCTGACAGCGTTCAATATGACATGACATATTGAACATGTAATTTTTTATAGTGGCAACACTTTTCAATTCCTTCCAACATGTTGCTTCTTGTCTAAAATAAAATTGTGACTGTATCTAACATTTCATGGTATTATATTACATTAACAGAAATAAATATCTAACATATAAAACTCTTTCATTTAATAAACAGTTTATATGTAAATATGTAGATATCAGTAAGAGAGAACAGCTGTAGAAGATGTATAATTTTTCAAAAATCTTTACTTACCTAGCATCTTCTTAACTCCTCGGAAGTCATTATGATCTATAGCATAGAAGAGAAGAGCGGTAAACACCTTCTCTGTTACTTCAACTAATTTCCTTGGACATGTTATATTTAGACTGCTAGCTATTGCATCTATTAAGGTATGGTCCTACAAAAGAAACATTTTGAAATACAATACTAAAAAAAAATATTTGAAGGTTTTATTAATAGCCGTCGTCCGCAAACTTCGCAGGATACTCTGTTTGCATCTACCTTTAACCAGCTACCTTCCAGTCAAAGTCCCATCCAACTCAGTCCACCCGTTCCAGAGATAGCGGTGGCCATTTTGACAGCATGGATTAAAAAAATAAAGCCTATAATATGCTCGTCCATATCAGCTAACCTACAGAGGCCCGTTAAAATCAGGCCAGTCGTTTCTGTAATTATCCGAAAGAAACGCGACTTGCGGACATGCAGACTAAAAAAAAATCGATTTTCGTTATCAGCATCGCATTTGCGATGTATGAATGCGATGTATTTACATCATCTTCCCGAAATCTGGATTTTTTTCTTTTGATATTACAAACAGACACTCCAATCTTACTAAAATTATCTTGCTTCTTACTAATGTTATAAATGTAAAAGTTTGGATGGATGGATGTTAGAGTTTGTAGCCTAAACAGCTGAACGGATCTCGATGAAATTTGGTATAGATGTAAATGATAGCCTGGAAGAATGCATAGGCTACTTTCTTTCTTTTTAATTCCACGCGAACGGAATCACGGGAGAATGCTGGTATTATATGTATAGATACAAAAAAAAGATATAGGTTACCTCAATAGCTATGGTCGATGTATTTGTCAACTCTCCTCTTATATTCCTAGACATAAGCTGTAACAAACACATCATTTTATATGCAAAACTAAACCTTATTAGAATACAATACAGTGCAAAATCACCTCCGTCTTCTTTTGTAGCGTGAGGTCAGTTTTCGACAGAATATAGGACAGTTTCGTCAATGCAGCTTCGGGAGTCATATCGTAACCTGACACGACACCACATTCTGATATCATCTGTAAGTACATAGGAATAGAGTTGTAATTTAAATGCACTATTATGATAGAGAGATATTTGTAAAAACTGGATTGAACTGGTTTCATTCGCTCTCTTTCGGATTGAATAAATGCAAATGGTAAATGCTATAATATTTATATAATGATTAGCTTTCGCCCGCGACTCCGTCCGTGTGGAATTAAAAAAATACTAAGTAGCCTATGTGTTCTTCTAGACTATCCTCTACGTCTATGCCAAATTTTATCCAAATCCGTTCAGCCGTTTATGCTACAAACTCTAACAAACATCCATCCATCTAAACTTTCGCATTTATAATATTAGTATGAAGTATGATAATAAATGGTAATCTGTACTATCATACTATTATAAATGCGAAAGTTTAGGTGGATGAATGTTAGAGTTTGCAGTCTAAACGGCTTAACGGATCTCGACGAAATTTGGTATAGACGTAGAGGATAGTTTGAAAGAACACATCGGCCACCCACTTTTGTTTTTTTTTTAATTTTACGCGGTCGTTATCTCGGAAATATTATAACCTAACAATATTGTAAAAAAGTAATATTTGCATTTATATATATCTTGGAATAATTTAAAAAACTACTAGGGTAATGTCACAAATTGTTCCACCAATAATCTACGTTATCAGTGAGGTAAGACTTTATATATACTCGTATTTTTTTAATTCTTCGCGGACGAAGTCACATGCAACAGCTGGTAAATTCATAAAATAACTGTATTTCATACTTTTGTAAATTTTATTTAAGGCAGTTTATATGATTTAACCGGGCAGATAAGAAATGGGCAACATTTACGATTTGCCGGAGACCTGATGAATGATGAATGATGAATGGTGAATGACTCACTCTTCCAGTCTCATACAGAGACGAGACACCGCCAGTATTGCACTGCGTGATATTAACAACAATAACGCCTCTGTTCACCGCTTCTTTAATTTCTTCTAGAACATCCTTTCTGTTCGATGGTATATTACCAGCGCCATAACTCTCCAATACCACACCTAGGAATATTGAATAATCATATACTAATAATCTTTTTTTCCTAATGATTCTTAGGTCCACTACAGACGCTAAGTTCTGTGTAGACAAAGTTTTAACTGTCAGTTAACCTCTAAATTTAAGTTAAACGGTTAAAATTGTCAGAACTGAGCTGATATAGTCTTTACAAATTAATAGTAACCAAGTTAAATAATGACTTAGCACAAGATTTCAAAAATAAATAATTTAACATGAATAGGAAACAAAACTCCAAAATTATGTTATACTTAAGGTAATTATTTGCTATTGGACGCTCAAAATAATAAGGGAAACAATAAAATTACTAAACATTAAGATCTTTGTTTAACCGCCTCTAGTACTTCAGCAAATATTACTTACTTACCCTCAATAGGAGGCTGACAAAATGCCTTAATAACTGATGCATTAATGCTCGGGAATATCCTTAATAATCCCACATTCTTGGACATCTTAGCGTGCAATTGAAATTTGTCGATAACATTTGGCTTGAAGATCAACTTCTTGTTGACCACGAAATTTATACCCACTTCTACTAGCGGTGGGCAGTTCGGGGAGTCGAAAGCGTAGAAATTATTTACCGATATCTTACGCGTTCTGGAAAGAAAATGTTTATCACCAGTTTATAGTTTGTAGTTTCTAGTTTGCCTGTAGCATTGTAGTTTGTACTTTGCCAATAGTGTTGTAGTTTGTAGTTTGCCTGTAGCATTGTAGTTTGTAGTTTGCCTGTAGTTTTGTAGTTTGTTTGAGCAAATGGTATCGTAAATTAGTTACAGCGTCTTTTCCAACTAATTGCTAAGGCAAACTACGAATAGGCAGAGTTCACAAATTATTAAAAGTATATTTTTTTTAAGTTAATACTTTTAATTTGTATTGAAATGACTATGTTATTCATGTATAAACAATTAGATACATTTTGTACATACCTATTTCCCCTAAAGAGTTTACTGCCAAAGAATATAGTAACTTCGGGGATATGCAAGGTTCCTGCAATCATGAGAGATGACACGAAATTGTCGGCGCCATCGCTACGAGGCTCAAATATTGGGATCTACAAAACCATCAAGAGTATTATTTGTATACTTATACTAATCTATCTATACTATTATAATAAAGCGTAAATACACACTTCTTTGTTGCCTAAGATGTCAGCAATTAAAGCATATTTTTGTTTAATTCTTTATTTAATAAAAAGCCCTACACTTGCGTCACGCTTTAGGCTATATATTTTAACGCCATTAAACTTAGGGGGTAAATATTTTCGATAAAAACCCTATTGTGGGAATGAAACCATGAGTTGCTGCCAACATCAAGAAAGCAAGGTTGTCATCTTGTCATGTCATTTTGACATTTGTTATAAATTAACAAATGTAAACAATAAAATAAGATTTTTATAATTTCATGGGGATGAAGTCGCACGGGGACAGCTAGTATATCCATAAATAATTCCTATTCTCCATGAATTAGGGTAGACAACATTTACAATTGCAGATGTCTGACCAGCGGTCGCTTCGCCTGTTTTCTAAATTCTGATGGCTGCTCCTGTTCCCTTGTTTACCACCTTATAAATACAATCCCATAATGAAATGTCCCGATGGAGAGAACAGCAGTAAGTCCTATTCCGTTAAGACAATGATTGTCTAGAATTAGGTAGACTTATCGATAAAAATTAGATAGTATTTTAACTTTCGTATTTGCTGTCGACAAAAACATCTACGTAGGCAGACGGTGTTAGTTAACTTTAGGTAGGGTAACTATATATGCAAAGTTTAGATTGATGGTAGAATTTGTAGCCTTTAGGCCTTTAGCAGTTTACTGCTGAACGGATCTTAATGTAATTTGGCATATTAAAGCATCGGGAAGAAGGGAGTGGATTCAGATATGACGGCTGATAGAGATGTATGAAAGAGCAGCACATACTGTGCCGACCCTCCGAAAGGGATAAGGGCAAATGGATGATAAAAGCAAAAAACAAATAGGCTACATATTTTAAAAAGCTGGTACAATATAATAAACGAATTTACCTGAGATCCAGTTAGTACCACGCATTTGCCAATGTTCTCAAACATGAAGGAGAGAGCAGAGGCCGTATACGACAAAGTGTCCGTGCCCTGAAGTACTACGAACCCATCGAACATTGAGTAGTTTTTCTATGAAAAAAGATATTATTTTCCAAAGAGCTTCAAATTACTAGAGAAGGCATAGTTGACTTTATTTGACACGTTTTTCACCACTAACACTATCATTGATAGAAACCACATGTCAATATAATTTTATTTAAATTAATTGCCAATAAGTGTCATTACTTAAATATAAATTGGAACACTAGTTTATTTTATAACGAAAGATAGATTTACTATAATTTTGTAGTTTTATTACATGTCAAAATACACGAGGTGGCACTAAACTTGACAACTGATTAGTACCTTTCAGAGAAAGCACCAATGTAATTTTACTTTTCCTGTCTACCATATTAAATGTCTGTTATTTTTATAACACAAGTTCATTTTAAAATCAACCGGTGGACCATCGGTATTCTTTCATTGAACATGTCCAATTGTGATCAATCAAAATAATATCTTGTTTAAATTATTAAACATACATATAGAGTACAAATTACCATTATATCTTGAGCTATTCGTATCCATTCCGCCTCAGTCATGTTAGAAGAATCCAATAATTCTTCATACTCCATTATTTTGTACATCACTTTTAAACAAGAATCCTTAGCATCTATAATATTTAAAAACATTATATCTCATCGTGAAAACCATAGATCTCTCTGTTATACCTAGGGCTACCACCTCTTCGGTTTTCGTTTTCTTCGTTCATCACCTCCCCTCCCTTATCATACTCCCACAGGGCGCACCGGGTTTTCGTCTTTCAAAACTCTATCTCAGTCATCACTCCCTTCTTCGTCATGTCACCTTTCACGCAATCCCATCTCTTTCTAGGTCTACCTCTACCGGTGTCCCACACTCATAACGTCGTTCTTGTTACATGCAATTCATATCTGCGCATATCATGCCCATAGCATTTTACTCCTTAATTTCTCTACCTTCGTTGTTTACTTAATTGTACTGATTGACTTTATTGGCACCAAATTTAAGTCTATATTGACTAAAAGGTGGTAGCCCTATTACAAGACAATTGTATTTTCTTTACAAACCTGGTAACACCAAAAAGCTGGTGTCGTAATTATTCTCCGATAGTTTTTGCTTCCATGAGGCATTATCGTGTAATTGTGGATACGTCCTAATCAGATTTTCGAAAGCACCTTTTTGCGGTACCAATACTGGAACCAAATGATAATTAAAAAATTTAATAAAGAAACAAAGCCGACTTCCAAACGAAACACTAAAAGGTAATGACATATTTATTGGAGTTACTTAAACCTAATAACATGGAATAGTGTATTTTTAAACAGGATAATAAAATTGAATTTTTCTGCGTGTTTGTAAGCCACTATCCTAATGGTTTGGGGTACGGACTACCGATCTTAAGGTCGAGGGTTCGAATCTCGACATTCGACTACTGTCTTGAACCATATCCTAGCACAAGCCTAGAGCTTAGTTGGAATGGTTAAAGGAAATATTAGTTCAACAAAAATCTACTATTATTCTATAAAATAAAAATAAAATAATCGCATATTAGTTTCAAGCAGACTGTTTTCTTTCTTTCCATTGTAAGAGTCATAAGAACGAATGACGGAATGAACGTATGAATGACTTATCTCGTATCAAATCAAAGCTATTGTTTCCCTTATTTATAATCTACGCTCCACCGAGCAAGGAGCGTGCAATGTTATCAAAAACGCATTATAAAATTGCATTCGCGCTTGTCAATTTTATTTATATTCACTAGTAAATTGTGCATTTCCTTCGATCCGGTACTTTCCCTAGATATCATTTGAATTACTAGTTTTTGCGACTCCGTTCGCGTGGAATAAAATAAAACAAATTGTATAGTGTGGCCTAAGTGTTCCTTCAGACTATCCTCTACTTCTATGCCTAATTTTAGGCTACAAACTCTGACAAATATCTATCCATCCATCTAAACTTTCGCATTTATAGTATTAACTAGCTGTTCCCGTGTGGCTTCATCGGCATATAATAATTTTATTTTATTGTTTACATTTGACAAATTAGCAAATAGCAAATATCAAAATGACATAACATGACAAATCTCGGCAATTTTGATTCCTTGATGTTAGCAACAACTTATGGTCTCTTTCCCACATTAGGGTTTTCATCCTTTTGGATGTTGGATTTTGAATAAAGCCTAAAGCATGACGTAAGTGTAGGGCTTTTGATAAAAAAATGGTTATTTAAAATATGCTGTAATTTCTAACATCTTAGGCAACAATGAAGTGTGTTTACGCTTTATTATATTAGTTTTAGTAAGAAGTAAGATATTAAACGAAGAATTTGACAACGTAACTGTTAACATTGCTTTGCTTTTGAACCGATGTACTCGTATTCTTAAATTTCAGTATTTTTTAAATTCTCTGTATATCTGGCCATCATCACAATGCTTATTATAATCTTTTATTTAATTATATTTTTTTCCTACTTAATAACTACGTCATGTTTGTTTTTCTTTTGTTATTTCTGATTATGTTGTGTCGTTAGGGGTTAAATTTTATATTATTATTTTTTTTTGTATTTTATATTATTATAAAACCAGTTTCTTTGATTTTCGTTTTGTTCCTATAGCTATTATGGTACAACATCTATCATCATCATCATCTCCCCTGCCTTATCCTACTCCCGTAGGGTCGGCGCACCGGGTTTTCGTCCTCCAAAGCATTCTATCATCCGTCATCTCAGTCATCACTCCCTTCTTGATCATGTCACCTTTCACGCAATCCATCCATCTCTTTCTAGGTCTACCTCTACCGATTTACCCCTCCACATTCATAACTAACATCCTTCTTGTTACATGCGATTCATCCCTTCTCATAACATGCCCATACCACTCTAACCTTTTACTCCTTATTTTCTCAACCACTGGGGCTACTCTCAGACTTCCTCTAATATACTCATTTCGTATGGTACAACATCTATACATGTTATAAAACTGGAGTGTTTGTTTGTGATATCAATAGAATAATACTAGATTTTAGGAAGATGACGTATTTGCGTTGCTGATAACGAAAATCGCATTTAAAAAAGTTTTTGTCTGTCTATACTCAAGTCGCGTATGTTCCGGGTAATCTCCGAAACGGCTAAGACGATTTCGAACTGACTTTCTCTGAAGTAGCAGACGGCATATAGGCTTCTTTTTTATCTTATTACTAGCTTTCGCCCGCGACTCCATTTTCGCGGAATTAAAAAAGAAACAAATAGGAGTAGCCTATGTGTTCTTCCAGACGATCCTCTACATCTATGCCAAATTTCATCGGAAACCGTTCAGTAGTTTTGGCTATAAACTCTAACAAACATCCATCCATCTATACTTTTTGTATTTATAATATTAGTATGATGATTATATACCGTAGGACTCTGTTTTTAAGGTCGTAGATTAGTACTGATATACGTGATCGAGTATGTACAGAGTAAACAATAAACAGAGGCGTTGTCTCATACAAACATACGTCATGTATTTACATCAGTTAGGTCAGTCACGATAATCTATTACCGGATTATCGTAACACGAGCACGACGTAATTAGTCTGTACACAATGGTACGCTGTGCAATTTCATTAAAATTTCACTAGATAAAAGTAATTTACGTTATTGCGTGCGGATTTAAAATTTCGTGATATTTAGGAATAAATCGAATTTACAAAAATATACTCTTTTAAATATGAATCTTATACCATTTAGTTATAAGACTGTATTTTGCTAATCCATGAAAAATCCAAAACTTTTGTTTCGTTTTTTTCCATTGAGAATGAAAGAGATGACTGTACATTTTTGTAAAACATTTTGTGCGGGAAATGTTAAATGAAAAAAAACTACATAAGCTAATTTACGAATACAGAATGTATATAATCGCGCCAATTGAAAACTCGTAATCTGCCTACCCCTCTGTGTTAAGATGCGTTTATGTTGTTTCTGAATGAAATATACAACAACATAGTTTAATCATGAACGATAATGAATGACGCAAGACAGGGCATTCGTTCCATAATACTCTTTATTGATACAACTTGTTTTACACGTGTTTGAGGCGATGTGAGTGCTCGTGAGTTATTTTAAAATCTTGTTTTAAATATTAAAATGAATTATTTAGATTAGCTAAATATATATTTAGCTGGTGAGGCGAAGTATTTAAAATGTCAAGTGTATAATCTTACTAATATTATAAATGCGAAAGTTTGGATGGATGGATGTTAGAGTTTGTAACCTAAACGGCTGAAACTCGATAAAATTTGGCACAGACGTAGAGGATAGCCTGGAAGAACACATAGACTACTCACGTTTGGTTTTTTTAATTTCACGCGGACGGAGTCTCGGGCGACAGCTAGTTGTTATATATTTTGTTAAAATAAGCCTATCATTACTTAACGAGGTAAACTTCTTAGAAATAAATTAAAAATAAGCCAAGTTTAATATTCTTGTTTGTGTCAATTGATCTAACAATATTTATTTATGTTTTTTATTTAATGAGTAAAATATGAAATACTTACCTCCTTTAGCATTTTTTACCATACCAATAGTACCGCCTGTATAAATAACCAGTACCCTTCTCTCCATCAAGTTCAAACTTTGTACAGAACTCATGTTACTAAGTTCAACAAAACTTCGAGATTTCTTAAATTTCCCGCTAACTTTCACATCACCAACATACTCCGTCGAGTCGAATTCATATTTGGTGCTGTTTTTCAAAATAAAATGTCCCAATGAACTGTCAACGTTGTTGCATTCCGAAATGCCGTTTGCTTCCATTTCTATTTTGATATAAACGTCAAAAGTCAAAATTATGTCAAAAATTGATGGAAAATATCTCTGGTCAAGTGAAAAAGATTTTTTTAAATTATTTTTTTAATCTGTCGCAGCGAGACGCAAGCGCGGGCTCGACATTGAACCGCAGACTGAAGCGATACGCGAGATTTAGACTGAACTCTCACATAGGGAAGCCCGCCTATAGATGTTATAAATGACGCAGACTGGACGGAATAAAAATATGCAAATATGTCTCGTTATGAATATAAATGTAAAATTAGTAATATAAGTTACCCGAATTAATTTTTATTTTGTTTTTAGCAAAAATCAAATGGCGTATTCAAATCCGCGACTTTCGTTTACTTACTACTCTTGTACGAGAGCTAATAACGTTGTTAAATTACGATACAAACACATAATAATTCCATATAACACTTTTTTTTATTAATTTCAAACAATTCTATAACATTTATTCTCTACATTTTACAAATAAATATAGAATATCTCCTGAAGTGCACCTTTGCTCACAACGAAATGGACAGACTATTATTATTGAACATATTGACAGTTTCAATGTATTTTATTATTAACTGGAACTATTACTTCCAATGACCAACATAATATCTTACATTCAACACATTTTATTATCAATGAAAAAAAAATCCCGATAGCGGAGCGACTGCTTTCCCTTCGTTTGCGTTGTCCCATTCCCACATTTAATACTTAAGCAAGTTAACACAACTAATGTAACTATATTTAACTATCAGAAACTTTTATTTATACTGTACTTGGATGCTGAGCCGGTTTTACCATTGCCAACGCCCCCCGCATGAGCCTGTGACGCCCCTGTATATCCTGCGCCCTGGGCGGACGCCCCATCGTTCTACCCTAAAGCCGGTATTATCACTACAAAAATGTTAACTGACTACAGTACCTAATGCCTAGTATTTTAGCTAAATTTTACTAATGTTATAAATGCGAAAGTTTAGATGGATGGATGTTTGTTAGAGTGCAGCCTAAACGGCTGAATGGACCTCGATAAAATTTGGCATAGACGTAGAGGAGTCTGGAAGAACACATTGGCTACTCACTTTTGTTTTTCAAATTCTACGCGGAAAGAGTCGCGGGGGAAAGCCAGTGTATAATATAACCACGCATTAAAAGATGTGTTATCACATATCGGAGACTAAAATAACTCTCGGATAATTTACATTATCTTCTTTATTTGATGAACAATTACGACTGTTTATACACGCTTATAAAAACATCACAATTTCAAGGTGACTCATATTTAGATTACAGTGTTAATTTAGACTTCCATTTTCACACTCTAATTTAAACTATGTACAAAAATAGTAAAGACTACGTCAGGCTAGCAACGCATTTTGTCTAGGAAACTATCCGTTTTTTATTAGGAGTTTCTCGTAATCACTCCTCCAAAGCTATAGGTTTGTGTTAGGTTATGTTCTGTAGTAATGTCTACAGGGCGGCACTCTCTTTATTTATCATATTAATAGTTCCTGAACATAAGTAATAATAAAGTATAGCCTATGCTACTCACAGATAAATTACCTTTCTGGTGGTGAAAGAATTTTTAAAATCGGTCCAGTAGTTTTTACAACAAATCAACAAAGCCTGTGTTCTTCCAGACTTATTAACGTAAAGATCAGATGTTCCACATCTGTGCAAAACTACATCGGTCCGTTCAGCATTTACAAACTCTAATATCCTTCCATCCTTCGTGTTAATATTTTTGGTAAGATAACTAGGAAAAGGGCATAACGTCCTTTTAATTCGCAGACCTGTGGCACCCCTTTCAAGACCCCCTGGGCGGTAACCCAACCGCGCCTTATCCTCACGCCCCGCTTCACGTACAATCGTATTTTACACCACACGTGTAAAAGTTTCGAACCACCGTGGTTTTTTAGTATGGTATATCTTTTAAAGTCAGTATATGGGTTATTGCTTATTCCATTCATTGGGAGGTTTAAAATAAAACAAAACAATTATTGTAATTTTTTAATTTTAAAACATACTTTATATATCGTATGTAAAAGATAAAACCTACACAAATAAGTCAATTATCCTTGGTTTTAAAGATATTTTACGTTAAAATTTATGAATAAATAATAATTTACAAGCGTCTAACAATTACTAGATATTAGCAATTTTCCTAGACAAAAATTAGTCCAAAAAAGCATAATACGCCTAATTCTCGGCATCACAAGTCCTAAAACTCGGTTGACAATCATGAAGCATTTACAAACTTCATTTTAGCCGCTCTTTGGAAGAGTAGGGGATTATTAGGAAATTTAAATAGGTGAATGGAAAGGAGATCGGAAATCGACGGAAAGAGAAAAG
Organism: Papilio polytes; assembly: GCF_000836215.1. Lineage (NCBI taxonomy): Eukaryota > Metazoa > Arthropoda > Insecta > Lepidoptera > Papilionidae > Papilio > Papilio polytes. Next base: position 2,816,074 of record NW_013525180.1, read on the forward strand.
GTAATTAAATAGATATTAAGAAAGGTAAACATGTTAGTCTACTTTAAGTAAGTAATAAGTACATACTTTGACTATATAAGTCATTATTATTATATGTCATTATTAAAATAATAACATTAACCAACACTAAAATACACATCACTATAACAGCTGACGGAACTATTCATACACATTAAATAAGCAAGACAAAAAACACGTATGTCATAAATGTGAAAGAGACAACACGTCTCGCTCATTCGCTTTTAAATTCGCTTCTCTTGCTAACATCAGTGTAGTTCCGTCAATCATTTTCGTGACTAAAATATCGATTTATTCAAAAATTAAAATTTGTATTTTTGGCATAATATTTTTAAATCTTATTTTGAGATCATAAAGTAAATCGTCTTGCAAATTTATTAACCACGATGATTAAAAGTTCGATTTTCGAAAAAATAAATTATCTAAACTGAAATAAAATCAAACATTGGAGTTTGATTTTTAAATTGTGTGTTTCTTATCTTCTTTGGTCTGCCAACTTTCCTTTTTTGTTGTGCCTGAAAATAACATCAGGTTAGCTTTAGTTGTGACTCATGCATTAGTTTATTTTCGATCTGCAGATGCATAACCACACCTTTGACAGGGAAGGGGACACAGAAAGATATTACTGCATCCTATGCATCTATTCCACATTCCCCTTCCCATTTCTTACAAAAGGGTGGGTAGGTTAAGGGAACTAAAATTATGTGTCCTGTTCAGTCTGAAGAAAAGCGGAATTGCATCCACTTCACTATGCCTGATCACTAAATAATGTTTCTATTAGTCTTAGTTTAAGAAGCAATCAAATTATTTCCTTTCCTTATACTACAGATGTATTTGAAATAACTAAACAATATTATAAAGAGGAGAGATTTGTATTTTTGTGTGTTTTGAATGAACTCAAAAACTACTGAACCAATTTTTAAAGTATTTTCACCATTAGAAAGGTAATTTATCTGTGAGTAACATAGGCTATATTTTATAAATTCTTGTAGGCGAAGTCGTAAACAACAGCTAGTATCAAATATATACATACCACATTTATTTTCTTTTGTGCTAATAGACTTGCCATTAGGTTTTCAGGTAATCTTTCCAATGAAACTTGCAGACACGGCATTGATTTCATCCATGCATCCTGCATTAGTTTTGTTTTTACTGATTTTAATAGCAGAGACTGTGAGGATTCATCTGGTAAAGGTATCTGAAATAAGAATAAAATAACAGCTTTAACATGCATTAAATTTAAAAACTTGTATATGGATTTCAAAATATATAATCACTAGCTTTCGCCCGTGACTCAATCCATGTGGGAAAAAAATAAAACAAAAATTATTAGCCTATGTGTTCTTCCAGACTATCCGTTAAGCTGGTTAAGCAACAAACTCTGACAAACATCCATCCATCTAAACTTTCACATTTATAGTGTTAGTATGATATTAACCTTGTTTTTTTATTCTGTGCAAATGAAGTCACAGGCTAAATTATGATATATTACATAGTTCAATCAAAAGAAAGCTATTTTAAATACCTCTTGCAGAACTCTTGTAGGAGCTATTGCAGAATCTATAACAGCTTGTGGCAATCTCTCTAATAACACTTCCAGTGTAGGCATAAATGCAGTTTGTTTTTTCATATTTCTTTTGCCAATCCTATAAATCTGAAATATTTTTAATTTTTTACTACCTTAGAGTGTAATTGCTTGATAATAAATAGGTTATTGTTAATTTGGTCATAGCGTCATTTTTGTTTGGTTTACACTTTTATAGTTTTCTAGTAGGGCTAAATAGCTGGACTGGCAATATACTAGCATAATGTAAAAACAAATTTGTGCCAGTTTGTCCATATAATATATACCTGGCTAGTGCAACTGGCCAACTGTAGTGGTAGTGTGAACCAGACAAATTTTTTTTTTAATACATAAAATTGCGTTACTCTTTTGAGCAGTGGTTGCTTTTGTCTGTTCTTTTGAGGTATGAAAATAATTAAAAGTAAAAATTAAAAAAAAAAAAAACAAATTACCACACAAATCTGTATTTCGCAACGCAAATGACGTAAATTACTGCACTACGTCGCTGTAAAAGATAACTGATAATTTTAAAGGTTTTATAAATGTTTATTTTAGTTTATATTTTGTATAGCGTTATGTATTTTTTTCTTCATATTTTAAGTAACTGTTTTTAAAAGAAGACATTCGCGCAGAAATCTGTGCACAAGTGAATCGCTAAGTACTCACAAAAACATCTACACAAAGCACTTAAATACATTTTAAAACTATACCTATTTAAGTATAAAACCAGGATAATTTACAATTAAACTCTTGTCTTACCTCAAATCGGCAAACAAGACAAAAAATGTCAAATTCAATTCAATTACAAAATAGAATTGAAATAAAAGACGGTAGAATAAAGACAATATAACTTACATAAAATATAGATTTATATCTGACAGATTTTTAGTTTTTACAAGGGCAGTGGCAGCTTTTTGTAGCAAGGGGGATGGAAGGGTACGAGCATTTAGGGTTACCCGTAAGCAAAATTTTCCACATTTTATGGAAATCCTTCCCTTTTATATACAAGACACGCAAATTATACTAGTCATAAATCATTTCCTAGTGGAAATGCCCTTGACTTCGTTTGTTCAAAGAAATAATTTATACTAAATTTGAAGGGCTTTTATGATAAATGTTGAACTTGTTAACTTAATATCATGTAGGAGATGCTTACATATTACATTTGTATAAAACACGTTACAACTTAGGGTTCGTGCTCGTGTGGATGTGTTAATTTAACACCTCGGTATTCCCGCCGTTAATAAGAAAATAGTAGTTATTTTGCTCAGGCACTCAAGTTATAAATAGCAATTTACTTCCATTTAATCTATTTTTATGTTCAAAATACAAGAATTTGAGAAAAAATTAGGATCATTTTAATTTTAACTAGTAACTCTATTTCTCTTATTGTCAAAAACCTAAGATCTGTCAGATAGTCCAAAGAAAAAAGATGAAAGATCAATATCGGACTGGAAGCCCTATTTAATTTAAGATATCTGGTGGTTTACACCCAAAAGGGGGAATAAGTATATAAAATTGCAAGAAGCTATTTAATTCCGTAAGGAATTTATTGTTGTAAAATGAATAAAATAGTGAGTGAACTAAGCATGAACGATCTCAATATTAAGTTCTTTGAAATAATGCAAAATGAAAATAATGCGGAGGAAGCAGCCAGCTTTATTTTCGATAGTGTTTTTGACGATGTTACTTTAGGTTTAATGTTTGAGTTTCACCATGGACTTAAAACTGGTCTGACAGATTTAATCGAGGGAGAAAAAGAGGAAGATGATAGCTTTAAAATAGTAAATTCACCAGAATGCGATGTTTTTGGTCTATCAGTGTTAAAAAAGACTCAAGATACGAACTGCGTCTGCCCGAACTGCGAGAGACCTGTTTCCGCCACCAGGTTCGCACCTCATTTAGAAAAATGCATGGGTAAGTATCTTACTAATGATAAATGCGAATGTTTAGATGGATGGATGTTATTTATTTATCTCCAAATTGGCTCAACAGATCTTGATGAAATTTGGCATAGATGTAGAACATAGTGTAGACGACTTAATCTACTAATTTAGGCTTTTTTTAATTTGTGGATGGATTTGCAAAAAATACCTAGTCTTACTATATTACCAACTCATTATCTTGAGCACATTTTATCATTTTCAGAACTTATTGTATACTATTCTATTGGTAGTAGAAGTTTACAATTTATAATTTACTTTAGTTCACCATCAGCATGGAATTATAAAAAAAAACAAAAGTCTGTAGTCTAAGTGGTCTTCAGGACTATCCTCTATATCTATACCAAATTTCATCAAAATCTGTTCACCCGTTCAGGGTACAAACTAGCAAACATCCATCCATCTAAACTATCACAATTATAATGTTAAAATACCAGTATGATTACTATAATTGATTTTGAAGCTTGTATAATTTCAGTAGAGCTAGGAGTGTTAACCTTATATGAAAGTGCATCTATAGTCTGATATGTTTAATTTCAATCAGGAATGGGTCGAAATAGTTCCCGTATAGCATCACGACGGATTGCATCAAACAGCCGTGAACCAACTTCATATGCTGGACTCCTGAGTGATGATGAAGATGATGCTGACTGGGCTGGTGGCTCACTTCACACGGAGCGTAGGAAACGCAGGATCAAGAACAATGCTAGTAGAAAACCAGCAAAAGTTCATAAGTCAGTTGTTTTTGTTGTTTTATATAATACCAGTTGTATATTGTTGCAAGGCTTTAATTTAGTCCCTTTCCATTCCTACTATTTTCGTTAAACGGAACGGATGGGAAGGGATTTGCCGGTAGAGAAGAGGCATAGAAAGGGGAAATATCAACTTTATGTGCATCTTCTTTACTGTATTAAGGGTAGGCAACACATCTGCGGATGTATAGAGGCTGTGGTTGCTTCGTTTTCTCGGCAAATTTGGGTGACAGCTCGCTTTTTTGTCACCTACTATATTAAAAACATTAATGTAGCTAAATTTTCAGAAAACGTAGATTATTGCAGTTTAAGATACAATAATATTTAAAAATCGAACTTTGAAGGTTTAGTTCTGTTGTGAATCTTTTTGTCTAATTTGTAAAGAATGTATGTTTAGTCCAGTGTCAATATATTTTTAAAATAAGCTATCACTAGGGTTATTTACAATTATGACATTTGAAAAAAAAAAAGGGAATTAGCAGATATTTTAAACAAAATCTTTGTAACATATTAAATTTTTCAACAGAAACAACAGCAGTCGGACCAACAATGGTATCACAAACTCCGACACTAACGAAGGTGGCGCCACATACGAAACTATGTCCGCTAACGAGAAGAAAAACCTCCTACTTCAGATATGTGGCGTTGTTTCTGAACATACCAAGAAACTTTGCACAAGGTAAGCTAAATGCCATTTCTTGCCTTTTTTAATTTTCTTTGTATAGATTTATGAATGCTCAAAAGTTTAAAACCACTTAATGCTATCCACATGTGCAACAAGTGAATGAATATTTTTAGTGTAACCAAGGCTAGAGTCGAATTTTAAGTATGGCAATGTTTACAGGTAGGTCTAAACGAAATTAATTTGCCCTCAAAGCAAGGCAATGGCTTAAAAGTGGCTTCCCCTGGCGCATGTCACAAAATGTTTAGGTTCTTAAGGATACAGTTTTTTTATAACCTTAGTTTTGGTATTTTAAGGGCATTTCCCCTAACCCCCATAGCTATGGCCATGAGTATGATATAGAAAGTAAATATGCTTTCATCACCATCATCACCAGCTCACTATATATTTTCCCAAGGAGCTCGTATCCTACCCTAAGTTAGAGTGACTAGACCATAGTCAACCATGCTGACCAAGTGTGGGATGGTTGACTTCACACATATCTTTGAATTTCTTTGCTTATATGTGCAGGCATCTTTTTCCTTCACCATAAGAACTTCAGGTAAATTATGTACATAAGAAAATCTAAAATCACATTGGTATATGGCAGGATTCGAACCCAAGACCTATAGATTACAAATCAAGTGCTTAAACCACTGAGCCACCGACGCTTTTATTTTTTCATTTCTATGTTAATGGTCTCCAAATATTCAGATCAACACGTTGCCCACAACACACGGAGGAACAGCGACGCGCTCTCCGCAACAGTGTTCTAGAACCTTCTACACCGGAGTCTACTATATTGACAGCTGATGACGCAGGCTCCCCGCCTGACTCCAGCCCCTCATCCTCTTGTTCCTCCTCCAGCCGCAAGCGGGACAGGCACCGAGCACCTCCTAAAATTAAAAGTAAACGCGAAAGGAATATATCACCTAACGCAAGGGATTAGAGTTCATTTTGCTTTAAACGGATAAAATTGTATATCACTTTAGTAGTATTATTTTTGACTGTAATTTTTTATGTGAAAATGACATTTTGTTATTGAATTTTATGCATTATCTATGAATTGATATTTTGGTTTAAAATATCGGCTTTGACTTAACTAGAGGAATATATACTAAAATTGAAAGATTTTTTGTATTTCAGTGTTAACATTAATATTTTTTTTACTTAAATAAAATTGTATTAACTTAAAGCTTTGTGTATGGACATATTTCTGCAATTGCGGATGTCTATGGGCAACGGTCGCTTCGCCATTTTGGCGGATTCAGGTGGCCGCTTGCTTGTTTGCCACCTTATGATATAAAAAAAATCTGACTACAATATATAGCTATTGAATGTAGGTTATAATGAAAAAGCTTTTTTTATTTATATATGTATGTGCCATATGTATAATTGACTCTTACTGACTTGTCTATAAATTTTATCAATTATTTATAAATGGGTATTTCCTTGAAAATATAAAATGCTTTGAGGTTATGATCTTAGTGGTATTTATGTTTTAAATAAATATTTTATACTCAGAATCTTACTAATATTATAAATGTGAAAGTTTAGATGGGTGTTTGTTAGATTTTGTAGCCAAAATGGCTGAACGGATCTCGATGACATTTGGCAATGACGTATAGTGCTACTCGCTTTTTTTATTCCACGGACGGAAAAACGCTAGTGTTATATAAATATTTGAATTACTTATGTGATAATCTCTTATTCGCTTTGTATGTTATAGAAGTAATTGGAATATTGTGTAATCTGACTGATGTAAATACATTATGAATTAAGAATTTCGAATAAATATGTAAAAATGTTATAATTGTTTTATTTGCTGTACCATACTTCATACTAATATAAATGTGAAAGTTTAGATGGATGGATGTCAGAATTTGTAGTCTAAACGACTGAACCCATTTTGATGAAATTTGGTATAGATGTAGAGGATAGTCTGGAAGAACGTATAGGCTACTCATTTTGTTTTTAATTCCACGCTGACGGAGTTGCGGGCGAAAGCTAGTTTAATTATAATCATGAGTTACTTGACAAGCCATTATCTTGTGATCGCACTGGAAACTTAACTACTATATCTCACTAAAACGATTTGACGCCAGAGGGAGCTTATTACAATATGTCGAAGGTATTTAGGTATCTTACGAATTACGTAAATTATGATTCAAATACTGAGAAGAAAAATTGAGGTACTACCATAAAGACAAAGTACCATTGAAAAAATGTTCCTGTCTTATCTATATACCATATTTGTTAAATGTCTTTTTTATAGACCATAAGGTGGCAAACGAGCAAGCGGCCACCTGAATCCGCCAAAATGGCGAAGCGACCGCTGCCCATAGACATCCGCAATTGCAAGATGCATTGCCTACCCTTATCCGACAGAGGAGTAGATGCACATAACGAGGATATTTCCCCTTTCTATGCATCTCCTTTACCGTCAAATCCACTTCCCGTTCCCATCCTCTCGTTATAAGAAAAGGGTGGTAAAGAGAAAAGGTCTTTACCCACTTGATTGAAGATTTTTTTGTTTGTGATTTCCTTACTGTTTTTTGTAAAAGGTTATGGTACATGTTCTGAACTACCCAAATAAAAAAAAATCTAAATGCGTCAATAGAATGTCAGAGTATAAAGGGGCAAATAAAACAACACATAAAAGAATAAACCATTATTTTATTGGCATAGTATTAATGAAAAATATTTACATTTAAAATATTATAGATATCACATAAAACACGCCGTCGAAATGTCTGTAAAAAGCGAAACAGTGAACTTTAAGTAAGTACATATAAAAATGTAAACGTCAATCGGAATGACACGCATTTGCTAGTTTTAACTACAACCTTTAAAGAGGGCGCTAAAATAGCATTTGCCTCAAATTTTACTACGTTCTTTAAATACTAATTGTACCAACACTTATATACTGACTTCTGATTGCTATAAAATATTTTAGATTAACTTAAGCCACGGCGATGGCGAAGCGAAGCGAATAGCACGAAAATTTGCGTGAAAGTGTAGTCATCGACTTTATCGGAGTAATTTATACCCGATGGCACAGTCTTACAAATTTTCGTGCTATCATTTTTCGTTTCGTTTTCTATCTTCGCTTTAGCTTCGGTTCGCTTTAGTTGTTAAAGAAAAGTCAGATACCTCATAGAAGTTGGTTTCTCTGATCGCGTATTACGTAATCCACAAAATGGCCGTCAGTTTGTGCATTGCTTTACTATTTAACTATATAGTTTCTTATAAAAATGAAGCACATTTTGTATGTAAAAACCATACCAGGAAAATTAAAACTGCAATGCTTAGAAAAAACATAATTAAAAAGATTATTAACGCAGATAAAAAAATGTGACATTTACGAAATATTGGTGTTGCCATCTATGATAAAGTAAGTGACGACATCTATACGAGATTTTTATTTTCCTGGTTGATTTTCACACATCTGTAGGAACGTAATTTAGTCAGTAATTTACACATTTTAAATTCAGTACTAAATATTTTTTTAAATTGTACATTTTCACTATTTAGAGGAAGAATCTATCCGCTCGCAAAAATGCTAGGCCTGGTATTAAATTACGTTGAATAAAAAAACTGTTTTAAACCAAAATATCTTCAATATCAAACTGAATTAATAAATTACAAAACCACTGTAAAATATATTTATTTTTTTTTAATTTTGCAAACCTCTGTAAAATAGTTTTTTTTCACTTTGCTGTCAGATTACGCACTAATTTAAGCCTGATACATATGTACAGTTAAAACTGAACACATCGACTTTTCAGTTAAAACTGAACTTTACAGTCATGGGTAGTACACATACGATGTACTAATAATGTTACTCGACACTGTACTATAAGTAACAGTATCGAACGGCTTCTGTTAATCGGACATTTGGTACTTTTAGTACTACACGATATCAGTGTTCGCATCTTCGTTTGATTTGATTGTATATTTGTTAGAAGCATCCACCTTCGGTAATAAACAAAAGTGGATAAAATTATTTATAACTTAAATTTATTTTCGCTAATAACATATGTTTGACACTGCTTAAAATTTGATGTGAAGTAATTTATAACCCTCGTTATATTCATGTATTGTGTTCTCACAAACCTGAAGTTACTAAAAGTACTAAAAGTGTGTACTAGTAAGTTTTTCCAATTGTCCGAAAATGTCCGATTAAGACCAAGACTATGTAGTTGGTTAGAACTTAAAATGTGTAGTTCTAATACAATTAAACGTTGTTCAGTTAAAACTGAACGTATGCAGTTCAGTGAAAACTGAACACAGATAGTCAGTTAAAACTGAACACATATAGTCAGTTAAAACATAAAACTAGTTAAGTTAAAATTCAAATTCAGTTAAAACTGAACATATATACCTGGCTTTAAAACCCCATCTTTTCAATTAATACTAAAAGAAATACTGTAATATTAAGTATTTCTCTAATACGGAAAGAATTATACTACTTAGGAAGTTGTTTTTGTAATTAACATTTATAATGCCATTTTTTAACTAAATAAATGGCATTGAATGTGTTAGAATGCGATATCTAGATCCCATGTTTAATTATCGCCTTTAATCCTTAATTCGACTGAGTTTTTTGTTGCCAAAGATTATTAAATGTTGCCAACACTAAAAAAATCGCACGTTAATTCTCTAAATTTTTGCAGTAGTTCTTTTAATTAAAATGTCAACTAAAACTATCGAGTTAAGGGTTAAAAGGAATATTTTACATTTTTAAATATTCATTTTTTATATTCAACATGATTTTCGAAATTCAAGACAAAGAAACTTTTACAGACATAAAAAAGAACCCAATATTAAAATATTACAAACACAAAGATGTAAATAATGGTAAAAGAAAGTTGCTGGAATATCCACTAGTATGAAAGTGTAATTTGATTTCAATTCTTCCACAGTCGAAGAATTTAACTCCCTACCCATTACTGTCAAATGCAAACTAAACTATGCTTGTTTAATGATTCTGGTATATTTTAAAACCATATGGATTGAAAAATATTTGCTTTTATACGTTATTTTAAAGAGCTTTTTAGCTCAAGTTTTTGACAAGTATATCTGACCTAAGACAAAAACTAAATTGAAGCTCACTAGCGCCATCTATATTTAAAGTTTTATAAGATTTCGTAATAAAGCTGCAGAGATACAAAAAAATAGAGGAAGCATAATTGCTCTTCAATGAAACATTTTTCACATAGTCACAAACAAACAAAATTGTTGTTTTCACTGTTTAAATAAATACTGAGAAACGTCTCGACGTCTTTCACATTGAGAACATACAAAGAAGTTACCAGTAAAAATGTTCCGTCTTGTCTATACATGTCCTAAATATTTGCGCAGCTGTCATGTTTTTTCGACATTTTCTGTACATTTTACATATTTCCGACATAAATATGGATAGAAGCGTCTTCTACAAGGCCAGATATTTTATTCGATCAATAGTATTGAGTTTGATTTCAAATGGGTAGGAAATTATCTTCCTCGACTATACAGTCTGTGTTAGTCTACTGTGATATTATCTAGTGCGCAATGAGCGGCGCGTCGTGACGTCATAGGGTAGGGGGTGCTAGTCCGCCCTGATGATGGACTCCCGCCCCTGACCCACGCCGATATACTTCACTGGAATAAAAGAGATAGCTCAACAAATCTGAATCTATACTTATAATACTAGCTTTCGCCCGCGTCTCCGTCCGCGTGGGAATAAAAAAAACTAAAGTGGGTAGCCTATGTGTTCTTCAACACTATTCTCTTCATATACACCAAATTTCATTGAAATCCGTTCAGGAGTTTAGGCTACAAACTCTAACAAACATCCATCCATCTTCGGGAAGATGAATTTTTTGCATTGTTGATAACAAAAATAGTATTTAAAAATGTTTGTCTATATGTCTGTCTTCAAGGCGCGTTTGTTTCTGGTCCATCTCCGAAACGGCTGGGCCGATTTCGACGGGACTTTCACTAAAGGGTTGCTAACGTAGACATATTATAGCCTACTTTTTAATTTCACTCTGTCAAAACGGCGTAACGGATAAGAGTGTCGGTGGCTCAGTGGTTTTAGCACTTGACTTGTAATCTACAGGTCTTGGGTTCGAATCCCGCTGTACCAATGTGATTTTCGGTTTTTCGAATTTTCATATGTACATAATTTAGCCGACGTTCTTACGGCGAAGGAAAACATCGTGCTGCCTGCACATATCGGAGAAGAAATTCAAAGATATGTGTGAAGTCAACCAACCCGCAGTGCTGGTTGACTATGACCTAGTCACCCTAACTTAGGGTAGGCTCTGAGCCCCTCGGTGGGGACTTATAGTGAGCTGGTGATGATGATGATAAAAACGGCGTAACTGGTAATTTACGCTAACGAAGTTTGCAGACGATAGCTCATTTTATATATAAAAATATCTTACCCGGTATCTGTAGGTAGTCTTCTATAGTCTTGACGTACTGCCTGGCTTGCGGCGGCAGGTTCTCCATTTGCCGCACATCCTCTATCTTGCAGTCCCAGCCTGGCAGAGTTATATATTCCACCTGGAAGTTAATCATATGTTTTCATCATTTTCTGTTCTTAAATGCAAGAGAAATTCAAGTCTTAATGGATTTAATGTTACTAGTACAGTAGCACCTCGGTAACATAAAAACATTTATAACTTCAAAAAATAATGTCCTTTCCTATCAGAGCCAAAAACCTCTATAACATAGACCCTTGATAACTTAAAACGTTTTTGTTTCAATTCCCCGCGGATGAAGTCGCTAGCGGAAGCTAGTATTTAAATAACAATGATTCAATGGTCCAGATTAATCCCAGCCCACAGTCCACCTATTATAATATTTTGAACACTAAAGGATCGTTGTAATAAATGTAAAATCAATGAAATGTAAAAAAAAGTTTTTTTTTAAATTCAAATGTAAAATTATTTTTTTATTTATTTTTTTTTAATTTAAATAATAAAGTTTCTGTACCGAAACTATCAAAACTTTGAGATTTCCACAAGAAACAAAAGTTTGGGAGTCTCTACTTTAAACAACGCAGTTGGCACACCACAAGGAGCTAAACTCTTATAATCCACGTGCCAAGTAAAACCACCACAGTCTAAATACCCCTTAGGGTAGATTCCTAGCCCCTTAGTGGGGACGTAGCTGAACAAACCTCAACATTGCTGAGCTCCGTCATAGAGGAGGGGAAGTAGTCTATCTGTTTGCCGTCCAGTTTGTACGCCACGCCGACCTTCATCTCCTTCAGAGTGTCCAAGATGTCCAGCTTCGTCAAGCAAATACTGAAAAATATTACTTTATCAAAAAAAGTCCGTGACGTGTGAAAATTACAAAATTAGCCTATGTGTTCTTCCAGGCTACTTATTTAGGGTAGACTCCAGCCTCAGGTGACAATATTTTTGTGATCACAAAACATTGTCATATCTCGTGTTTGTATTGATTTAACATATTTTTGTGTTTTTCAAAAATTATAGGTAAATATAATCGCTTTTCGACTTTTGATAGCTTTGAGAACCAATGAAATACTTTGTGGTTTACATTGAAGTGACATCTGATCGGAATGACTACTGACGTCATAAGTCTCCGGCCACGTTTTAGTCGCACGAAAATGATCATCATGTCACCTTTCATGCATCTCTGTCTACCTCTACTGTACTTCCACATTCGCACGAAAACAATCGTGACTTTTTTTAGCTCAATGGTTGACTTTTTCATGTCAATATTTTTTTCTGGATATCATAACAAGTAGAAATAACAGAAAATATAAAAACACGCATATTGCCTTTTGTGAAGAGATACCATTACTTTTTTTTTCTTTTAACAATATAAAAACAATTAAATCTGGCATTATCTAAAAAAAAACGGTAAATAAACCTCAATTGCTTTTCACTAGCTTTTCAGTGGCTTGCGTATATAAATATTGTTTCAGTTTATGCATGTTTTTTTGTGTTATACATTTTATTAAACATGAGGGTAGTTCATTAACTAATCTCCCGGTGAAAAGATGGAGACAGTGGGGTTTTAGTTGGTATGTTCCCGCTTATCGGGAGTGAGTCGAACATAACCTCCGCGCCTTTCCCTTCTTAGGGCGCGGGGGTATGCGTAAAGAATTACCCCACTATAAAAAAAGGTACAATGTATGATGCCGTGCGCTCGCTGTACACATTTTTTGCGCCATTAGTGTAGTACCGTCTTTCTGTTATCGGCCGCATATAGTTCCTTTCTTTTCTTACTTACGAGGTGTATCCGTTAACGAGGGCGGTGTACTTGACGACGACGAGGTCGAGCCAGCCGCAGCGGCGCACGCGGCGCGTCGTCACCCCCACCTCGTGCCCGCGCGCCTGCAGCGCCGCGCCCACCTCCTATTTTTTTTTTATAACATAAGGTGGCAAACGAGCAAACAGCCACCTGAAATCGCCAAAATGGCGAAATGACCGCTGCTCATAGTCATCCGCAATTGCAGATGCGTTGCCTACCCTTATACGACGGAGGAGGAGACGCACATAAAGAGGATATTTCTCCTTCTTATGCATCTCCTCCACTGTCAAATCCACTTCCTCTTCCCATCCTCTCCTTATAAGAAAAGGGTGATAAAGAGAAAGGGACTTAAATTAGGCCACAACACACAAATACATTAAAAACATAAACACTCATCTACACAAAACTTCGTCCGCTCAATATTTAAGAGGAACGGATAAGAAATAAAAGTGGATTTGACCTCTTTATGTGCATCTCCGTTTAAGGGTAGGCAACGCACCTGCGTCGGTGGCTACAGGTCTTGGGTTCGAATCCCACTGTACCAATGTGATTTTCGATTTGTCGAATTTTCATATGTACATAATTTAGCCGACGTTCTTACGGCGAAGGAAAACATCGTGCTGCCTGCACATATCGGAGAAGAAATTCAAAGATATGTGTGAAGTCAACCAACCCGCAGTGCTGGTTGACTATGTCCTAGTCACCCTAACTTAGGGTAGGCTCCGAGCCACTCGGTGGGGACATGTAGTGAGCTGGTGATGAACGCACCTGCAATTGCGAATGTCTATAGGCAGCGGTCGCTTCGCCATTTCGACGGATTCAGGTGGCCGCTTGCTTAAATAAATATTAAAAAAAATACTAACATCATGCAACTCTGTAGGGAAGGGTCCGTCGCCGACGCGCGTCGTGTACGCCTTGACGACGCCGATGACGTCACCGATGACGTTGGGCGGCAGCCCCAGCCCCGTGCACACGCCGCCGATACTGCAGTTCGATGACGTCACGTACGGGTACGTACCTTAAACATACGTAGCTATATAGTCGAGGGTTCGAATCCCGCCTCGACTATTGTAAACCTATCACAAATCCTATCACAAGCCTAGAGTTTACTAAGTACTACTTATCTGTTTATTTTTAAGTTTGTTATTGTATGATTCACTTTGGTCTGTGGGGCGGGGGCCTGGTAATCCATTACACAAGGCACCACACTAGTTTGGACACCAGTCCCCTGCCCAAGGGGAAAATTAATAAACTATTTTTTTAGTTAGAATGATTATAGAAATATTAGTGTATTTACAAAAATCTACTAATAAATAAACAAAAGATGAAAAGAGAAAGTGAATTCTACGGTGGAGACGCATAGGAAGTGGAAATATCCTCTTTACGTGCGTCTCCTTCTCCGTTTAAGGGTATAAACGTCTACAATTGTGGATATCTCTAGGGAGAGGTTGTTTCGCTTTCTCGGCGAATTCAAGTGCCCGATTACCACTCTATAACAGTTTACTTTATTTAAATGTCTAGCAAACTTACTGTAGACTACTGAAACGACATTTAAATATGAAACATAATCCGAAATGACAATAAAATTGAGGTACATTTCAGCATTTATCAGTCTAATTGGGATTACATAATTTCTCGTATCCTTAATTCAAAATCCGACTCAAAGGACCAAAAAATCTTCTCTATAAATCCAAAGTTGACACTTTTCTGTCTGTTTTTAAAGAATACATACCAAAATCAATATCCAGCATAGCAGCATTAGCTCCTTCAACCAGCACTTTCTTTCCGTTGTGTATCTCCGTATGAAGGTAGGAGACAGTATCTCGTACCAGTGGACGGATGCGGGCCGCGTACTCTCGGTACCGGGTCAATTCACTCTCTATATCTACTTCTAACGCTGGGAACATCCGCTTGTAGCCCGCAGCTAGGGTACGGAATCTAGAGAAATTAACATTATGGAAATCATCAGCTCAAAGTCCCCACGGGGGCGAGGAAACTCTGAGTTACGGGTTAGGCCTTAGTAACTACGCTAGCTAACTGTGGGTTAACTTTACACATATCTTTGGATTTCTTTGCCAATATGTGCAAGTTGCATAAGTTAGTGAATTTTCATCTAAGGGTAAAATTTGTTGAAAAATGTATTGAAATTTAATCCTTATTGTTTTCAGGAATAGAGACACATAAGACACTAGACAGAGAATAGATTTGTCATTTGCTTAGTTTTTTTTTTCATTTTCATTTTCGTGTTAGTCCGTTCATTGTACGCAATTTTGACAAATAAGGGGTATCGAATCGTATTCTTTACAGTACCATCCAGGTAATAGTTTTTGTACTCACTTTTCCTCAAATATAGCGAAATCACCGAGCAAATCTCCGATCCTGACTCCATTCCGAGTCGCCTTCGACGAGTAAGTTGGGCCGATGCCTTTCTTGGTAGTGCCTAGCGAATTTTTGCCCTTTTCCGCCTCTTGCAAACCATCCGCCTGGAATATTAAAATCTACATAAATAACAAATTCATTGCAATAAAAATACATTATTAAACATAACAAAACATGTAAAAATAAGGAACAGATGGCAAACTCAGACTCAACAAAAAGGCTCAGTTTAACCGATACTGGTTGAGATCCAGTGTCGAGCTGGTTAACAGCCCCCTGGGCCCCCTAAGGACAAATCTAGACTCTGAAAGTGTTTCACTCAATTAGTGTTCGTTAAAGGAGTAACAGACGACTACGGTAGTAAAGATATGGCAACACAATTGCATTAAAAAGTCGACTTCTGGCAGATTGTAAGCGTTTAAAGAACGAAGTATTGGAGACTCGTTTAACTGTCTACAGAAAAAAAAAGATTGTAACAAATGTGAGATTTTGATTTTTGTAACGTATCCCTTATTAAAACTATTATGACTAGCTTTCGTCTGCGACTCCATCTGCGTGGTATTAAAAAAAACAAAAGTGAGTAGTCTATGTACTTCCAGATGATCCTCTACGTCTATACCAAATTTCATCGAAATCCGTTCAGCTGTTTAGGCTACAAACTCTAACAAACAAACATCCATCCATCTAAACTTTCGCATTTATAATATTAGTATGATTACGGACCATATTAAATATTTCCCATGAAATATTTATCGATTAATAATTAAGTAGGGACTCTAACTTCTGACTAGTTTAGTAATGCACATAAAATTGTCTAAACGATTTAACCTTGGAATATAATAACCATAATCTTTAATGAGTCACGTCTGATGACGTCAGCTGTTATAATCATCGCTGTCAAACAAAACAGCTATATCAGTTTTGTGTTGCATTTTACATGTTTATCGTCGAAGTTTGACGTTAATAAACCACTAAGTGAGCCCTTAAGCGTAGATCTCTCATACTAAAACAAAGTGCGACGAAAAACGTTCTTGAACTTGGTCCTCCAAGCCGGATATCGTTAACTACCTGTTGGTGTAAATCAAACACGATGTGCGCTCTGTCCGATATGATGAGCCGCTCCTGCCATCCCTGCATTCCTTTCAGCTCGTTCTTCTTCAACTCTTCGAACAGTCCCGGAATGTGGATCACCACGCCGTTACCTGCAAACAGTGACCACTGAATAGCCGACCGTGAAAAGTTTTAAATTGAATGAATTTATAGTAAAATATATAATAATAAGTTCTCTTCGATAGCGAAATATATTTTATAATTCAAGGTTTTATGTATAAGGAGCTGTCGAATTAGTCTAGTTTATTTTTTTAAAATAAGGTGACAAACGAGCAAGCGGCCACCTGATGGAAAGAATGGATCCACCGAAATGGAAAGCAACCGCTGCCCAAAAACATCTGCAATTGCAGATGCGTTGCCTATCCTTAGTTACGGATGAGGAGACGCACATAAAGAGAACATTTCCCCTTCCTATGCGTCTTATCCACCATCAAATCCACTTTTCCTTCCCATAGTTTCCACTTAAGAAAAGGGTCGAAAGGGAAAGGGAGTAAAATTAGGCCTCAAGCACCACACTCATCAGACGAAACGCGGAATTGCTTCCACTTCACGCCTGTTTTCTGCGTGGTCGTGGTTATTACACCGGGCGAGCCGACCCATGCGCGCGAAGATGTTTAAGCGGGCTCTACCACTGTTATGTCTATTTAACGCTAAAAATGAAGAACACGTGTGAAGTCACCCTTTTACGGCAATGATAATCCGGTTTTTGTTTTGTCAAATACTAATCGTCTCTTCGCCATAAAAAGTTACACATAATCTAGCTATACTAGACTAGATGGACCATTTACAGGCTAGACTAGTAGCTGGCTACATCCAGATACAATAAGTACTCGTAAATATGAATTGAATCGAAATGTGACACACGTTACATTATCATGGTAATCGCGCAAAGTTAATGAATAATATTACCGCTTATCTACCCTCTGCAATGTATATGCGGAGCTAATTTAGTTGTATAAAATCTATGTTATGTTTTTTTTTTATTCAGAAAGAGGCAAACGAGCAAGCGGCGACCTGATTCCGCGGAAACGGCGAAGCGACCGCTGCCCATAGAAATCCGCAATTGCAGCTGCGTTGTCTATCCTTATTTGATAGAAGAGGAGACGCAAATAAACAGGATATTTCCCCATCCTGTGCGTCTCCTCCGCTGTCAAATCCACTTTTCCTTCCCATCTTTTCCTCTTAAGAAAAGGGTGGAAAATAATGTGTATTGTTGAAAATGGGGTTTCAGTTACAATAACTGTCCTATAACCATAACGATAGATCGAAACTCGAGGTCCTAACTATTACCTAATAAAATATGAGACACTGTTCTTAGGGGTAGGTAAAATATATTGTTTTGTTGCTTAGAGCGGGAACACACTTGACTAAACTATTGTACAACTGTTGTGCGATTGTCGATTGTTTCGCAGCCAATTCAACTGTTTACCACAACTAAAAATCGAGTATTGCGCGCACCTTTATAACCTCATAGGAATCAAAAAGAGACCAGTTGTGCGATACTTTGGTTTCAGGTGTATGGACGCTCTTATATTACAGTCAATCACATAAACGACAAGCCATTTAGTACGATTTTTTTAATTCGACATTTGCATTAACAAGCGTACCTTCTTGTACAGGGTACGGAGTCGATCTCGGTTAAATTTTCCTGTCATAATTTTTACTGCAAAACATTAAGCTGCATGCGATATAATGATTTATAAGTAATGAAACGACATTTAAATTTAGAGCACAATATAAATAGGCTCTGTCTTAATACGGCTTGAGGCACGCAACGTGTAATGTCAGTAATAGCTCATTAAAGTAAGAATTATTTTATCACGAACTAGCTGTTCCCGTGCATCTTCATCCGCATGAAATTATGAAAATTTTATTATATTGTTTACATTTGTCAAATTATCAATAGCAAATGTCAAAATGACAAACCTTAGCAATCCTCCTGTCTTGATGTTGGCAGCAACTTATGGTCTCTTTCCCACATTAGGGTTTTTATCCAAAATATTTACCCCCTAAGTTTAATGTCGTGAAAATATATAGCCTAAAGCATGATATAAGTGTAGGGCTTTTTAATAAAAAAAAAAGTAAATTAAAAATATGCTGTAATTGCTGACATCTTACGCAACAAAGAAGGGTGATTTTACGCTTTATTATAATAGTATAGATGGATAAGATACGAATTGAGTATATTAGAGGAAGTCTGAGAGTAGCCCCAGTAGTAGAGAAGGTAAGGAGTAAAAGGATAGCATGGTTATGTCATGTTATGAGGGATGAATCACATGTTACAAAGAGAACGTTAGTTATGAGTGTAGAAGAGTACACCGGTAGAGGTAGACTTAGAAAGAGATGGATGGATTGCGTGAACGGTGACATGACAAAATTTGGTGCGCCGACCCTACGGAAGTAGGATAAGGAGGAGGAGCAGGAGGAGGAGGAGGAGGAGGAGGAGGAGGAGGATGATGATGATGATGATGATGATGATGATGATGATGATGATGATCTTTCTATGTTGAGAGCGTCAGTGGCTCAGGGGTTTAAGCACTTGACTTTAATCTACGGGTCCTGTCTTCGAATACCGCTGTACCATTGTGATTTTCGAATTTCATCTTTACTAATATTATAAAGAGGAAAGATTTGTATTTTTGGATTTTAAGCTTTTATGTATTTGATTCAAGCAAAAACTACTGGACCGATTTCAAAAATTCTTTCACCATTTAAAAGCTATGCCATCGCTAAGTACCATAGGCTATGATTTTATTATTTTTTTTTAATTCCACACGGACGGAGTCGGGGTTGAAAGCTAGTTAAATATAATTACAACAAGCCATTTGAAAAACATTTCAACAATGTTTCGCAGCAAGATGTTTGTCTGGCGCGATTTACATCTACTCACGAGCACCACGCCCTGCTCATTGCCTAGGTCTTGTTTATTTTTATCCGATCTATCGGTTGTAAATTTCATTGAGACTACATTGTTATGTTGTTACAGCTTACGTAACGAATGATGCAATCTTTTGGCGCCAAATCAAGGATAGAGGGCGTTATCGGTCAAAGTAAATTCACTATCATTTTCCCGAAATAAAAATATAGTAGAGTTCCAACAGTGGTAGAGCCCACTTTAACATCTTCGCACTGCAGGGCCAGCTCGCCCGATGTAATACCACGACCACACAGAAAACAGGCGTGAAGTGGAAGCAATTCCGCGTTTCGTCTGATGGGTGTGGTGCCGGAGGCCTGAGTTTAGTCCCTTTCCCTTCCCACCCTCTTAGAGGTAAGGGTGGGAAGGAAAAGTGTATTTGGTGGCGGAAGAGACGCATAGGAAGGGGAAATTTCCTCTTTATGTGCGTCTCCCCTTCCGTCAATTAAGGGTAGGCAACGCATCTGCAATTGCGGATGTTTATGGGCAGCGGTCGCTTTCCATTTCGGTGGATTCAGGAAGCCGTTTGCTCGTTTGCCACCTTATATTATAAAAAAAATGTAAACTATGAAATACAGAGTATTATTAAACAAAGAAAATCGAAAAATAAACTGTTTTCTTTTAATTATCAATATTAGATCTACAACTATCGCACACAGAGTATCCTAATGGTTAATTAAGTATGGGATTCCTCATGAATATATACTAAAGATCTTCTTGAACAATAAACGAGTGGACCTAATCATGGAATATTTAAACGACATTTATACATGTAATCCGATATTTCCATCGCATATTTTACGTAAAGTTTGAACCAAAGAAAATGAAAATTTCAAAGCTAGTCTAATTATTTCTCTAGCAAATATAGTCAAGGACATAAAAGTGCAAGGTTTAAAGAAATCCTATTTGAAGGTCGGCACTGCAGTCTTACTTGGGTTTTTGGCGTTTGATCAAAACAGTAAATTCTGCATCGCATAATATCGCATCGCAATCGTTTATCAGTATAAGGCTATATTTTATAGTTCATTTTAACTTTATCTTCGGAAGAGATTTGAAATATGACAAGACTAGCTCACGACTTCGTTCGCGCGGAACTAAAATAAGCCTAGCCCGTGTGTTTTTTGACCCACTTCCCAAAAGAAGGAGGTACTCAATTCGTCTGTATGTTTTTTTTTGTGTGTTACGGCATAACTCCGCCGCTAGTGGACCGATTTTGATTTGTTTTTTATCCGAAAGGTAATGCGTGCAGGAGGGTCCCATTTTTTTTTTATTTTTGGAGTCAAAGACTACGTAGTTAAATAGTATTGCAGACTATGTTCTACATCAATCCATCCATTAAGATGTACGATAAGAAACCAAGATAGGCTTAAAAATAGACGGGCATGGAGTTACTAAAAAGTTTAGTAAAACTATAATTACTACAGTAGAGTTACTAGATTCTACAAAAGCCCTTATCTCAGAAGTTTCGGGAAAATTGAAGAAGTATAACAAAACGGCTAACAAATATTAAATCAAAGTCATTAAAAAGTACTTTAGTTAACGCAACAAACGCTTTATAATCCCAGTTATAGTAAGCTATTAAACCATTTTAACCGACTTTAAAAAGTATTCAATTCTTCTTTGTTTAGTAATATTCTCGTATATTTTTAGTATCGTTTCTATTGTGTCGAAGTGTAATACAAAACTGTCAACGTCCGAAAGCAATTACACGGCAATTGGTTTCGCTGCCAACAGTGGCAAACATAGTGCTGATTCAAACCAGTTTACACTAACACTTGTTTCGACAAGCGAAGAATGTGTAAGAGTGTGGCCACACCTGACACTAAACTATCTCTGTGTAATCTCGCTTTGATTGCTAGCTTATATTGTGGGGGCACACTACTCGATTGTTAATTGTGCTAAACTGATGAATTGGCTGCGAAACAATTGACAATCGCACAGCAGTTGTACGATGGTTTAGTCAAGGCATGCGCCTACTCTAAGATGACAATAGGTAAATAAAACTGAGCCAGTTAACTGTCTGAAACGTTCAACTGTTTATGACTACGACGAAGTTATTGTGAATTATAAACAAATCTTCAGAGCGTCGGTGGCTCAGGGTTTAACCACTTGACTTGTAATCTGCAGGTCCTGGGTTCGAATCCCAGGAACCAATGTGTTTTTCGAATTCCATATGTACATTTACCTGACGTTCTTACGTTAAAGGAAAATATCGTGATGCAAAATGCTCCTCTGTGAATAAATTTAAAGATATGTGTGAAGTCAACCCGCATTGGCCATGTGTTTGAGTAAGTCGCGTCACCTCTAATGTAAGGAAGGGTTGATCCCCTCATTATAGACGTATTTGATACCAGTAAAAAGCAAATAAGGTTATTTTACTAACCATAATTAGGTTAATAGCAACAAGAGTTAAGTTTACAGAATGACTTTGATCGTTAAAAAATAAACATTAACCTACTTGAACTCTACGAAAACATAGTTTTACAGTTGGGAAACTAAACTAAACAACCCTGAAATTATTTGACAATGAAAAATTTCATCACAATCAGTCCTAAAAATTCGTACCAATGCCGAAATATTATTTACATTAGAAAAATGTTATGAGTAATATATGAACTCACCTATCACGGATGTACATTTTGTGTTGATGATGCCACTAGGCAAGAGGTGAAAGTCAAACTCCTGGCCATCCACAACCACCGTGTGACCGGCATTGTTACCACCCTGGGAACAAAAGATTAAGTTTTTAAAAAAAGAAACAAAGAAGACTACCGTGCATTTTACTTTCGATCTCGGGATCTGGCACGTAAATTTGCGATGTATTCGTTAGTCATCTACAAACGATGTATTACACTAGTTTTCGCCCGGGACTCCGTCCGCGTGGAATTAAAACAATAAAAATAAGTAGCTACACTACAGCTATGTTAAATTTCATAGAGATCCGTTTGGACCTTTACGATACAAACTATAACAAACATCTATTCATTCATCTAACCAATCTAAACTTCAATTATAATAAAGTAAAACCTCAAAAAGTTAAAATCCAAGGGAAACACAAAAAAAATTAAGTTATACGAGGTTTTAAGTTATCAAGGGTCTATGTTGTAGAGGTTTTGGGGTCTGATAGGAAGGGCATATATTATTTTTTGAAGTTATAGAGGTTTTTAAGTTACGGAGGTTTGAGTTATCGAGATTCTACCGTAAGAAGTAAAATTTAACACCGACAAATGTCGATGACATTACGAATACTTTCCTATAAAACGTGCTAGGTTCTGTACATAACATTCTTAACTCTGTACTTATTTTTTTAAATACTATTAAAACCACATCAAGGTTGTTTACTTACTACGGCTATCACAAAACAATCTGTCACAGTGTTGCAATCGTAAATCAACTTACACGTGTTCTAACGTTGATAACACTAATAACAATGTTATTTTGCTCAACAAATTATCGTTATTTTGTTTGGACGTGTGGCTTGGCAAATTTTACTTGTCTATCTTACTAATCTTACTAATATTATAAATGCGAAAGTTTATATGGATAGATGGATGTTTGTTAGCGTTTGTAGTCTAAACGGCTGAACAGATCTCCATGAAATTTGGCACAGGTTTAGGGCATAGTCTGGAAGAACATATAGGCTACTTTTTATCCCGGGAATAGTTAGAGTTCCCATGGGATTAATAAATTTAGTTTTTTAATGTTTACTCCGTCATTCCGCAACGGTTCAACATACCTTGGTGAAATTTGGCACAGATATAAAACAAAGTCTGAAGTACACATGGAAAAGGGTTCATCCCTGAGAATCATGAATGAATCATCATGTCCGGATCCCGAGGGATATGTAGCTTTTTGTTATATATACATAGTTCGTATTTCTAATAACACGCGAACGAAGTTGCGGGCAACAGCTCGTACTAATAAAAAAGGAAATATTGGTATTTTTATATGTATTCGATTCACGTAAAAACCACTAATCTGATTTTAAAAATTCTTACACCATTAGAAAGGTATTTTATCTGTGATTAACATAGACTATATTTTTAGAATATTTTATTTTCTCGCGGGTGTAATTAGGAGCAATTAGGAACACAGGCTACCGTTTGAAAACATATTCAACAATTAGGCAATTATTATGTACACTAGCAAACAATCCTATTATACTAATATAAATGAGAAAGTTTCGATGGACGGATGGAAGGATTGTTAGTTTGTAGCCTAAACGGGTGAACGGATTTCGATGATATTTGGTATGGCTGTAAAAGATAGTCTGGAAGAACACATAGGCACACTTTTGTTTCTTTTAATTCCACGCGAACGGAGTCGCGGGCGAAAGCTAGTTTATTTTAATAATATACAACCTCTGCATACAAGGCTAAACAGTTCTCTATTTGGTAATATCAATTTGAGACTAATAATTCGCTTTCTTGGACAATGTTGCAAGAAAGGTATTATATTAGAAACTGTTTGGAAAGCAACCTTGCCTTAATTGTCTGTCAACGGAGAAATCATCGAAGGTTAGTAAAGAGGTTTTTGTACTGTAGATATTATAATGAGAGCCAATTACGATGTATTACACATTATATACTGAAATAAAAATTAAAAACAAACATTTACATTGAGTTCTAGCTTTCATTTCCTAGTAACTTGGACTGTATCAACATTAGGCTTTGTAGAATCGGTTATTGTTCAAATTGCGGGGATTCCCCGTACAATGTGTATCGTCCATGTTATTCGTTAGCTAATTTAACTGACCATTGTAACCGTTTTCGGGGAATTCCAATACAAAGTGTGCAACTGTGTGTTAGTTATGTATTTATAGCGATGAGAGAAAAAATTGAATTAGTCTTATAACCGGAACTTTGATAACCACAGACAATACCTATGTTACAGATATTAAAAACTGCGACCGAAGTCTATTGATGTATATTACTTAGGGCCTGTTCCACCACTGCCTGATGGAGGCTCAGGTAGCTTAAAAATGACGTCACTATCAGATAAGGAAACAAAATCCAATATTTACATCCCATACATGTTAGATTGTTATCAGACAATTTACAATTTGGTGGGACAGGCCTTTAATGTTATAAATGTGAAAGTTTAGATAGAGGGATGAGGTTTTTTAATGTTTATAGCCTAAACTGGTGAACGAATCTTAAAGAAATTTGGTATAATTGTAAAGATAGTTTTGTTTTTTTTTTTAATTCCACATAGACAGTCACAAGCAGAATGTAATAGATACATAAATAAATACAAATAAACAACATACAATCACATGATGTGTTCGACCTCTTAACATTACAAAGCAAACTTCAACACAATACTTCCGCGGTTTGAAACATTTTGTTGATACTCTTATCAACTCTCAAGGCTCTACATATCTCGAGTTAACAATCATATGAGACAGTCAAGATAAATGTGTAACAATATTGCATGTAGCTTGCGAAATTTTCAACTTATCCTTAACATCTATCAAATGTGTGGAATTTTCTATGTGACATAACATAATAGAATCATTGTGAAAAAAATTCAAGACTGTTAGACACTTAGTTTCCGCACAATACAATTTTTTACATAAAAATGTCAATTACAACAGGTTTTAAGCATGTTGAATCCCATTTTTTTTAAACTGTGTACACTTTTCATTACTCTTGATTTGATTTAACTTCTTACTCTTTATAAAAAACATACCAATGATGCTAATATTATAAATGTGAAAGTTTTAGATGGATGTTTGTTAGAATTTGTATGGATGTTTGTTGTAGCCTAAACAGCTGAATGGATTTCGGGGGAAATGTGGTATAAATGTAGAGGGTAATCTGAAAAAACACATAGGCTACCTACTTCTTTTAATTGCACGCGGACAGAGTCTCGGAAGAAAGCTAGTACGTTTATAAAAGTAATTTAAAGAAATTTAGGTTCACATTTAACATAGATTGCAATATGTCCTATTTATTTGATAAATAATTTAGACC
The DNA here is from genome assembly GCF_000836215.1 of Papilio polytes. Lineage (NCBI taxonomy): Eukaryota > Metazoa > Arthropoda > Insecta > Lepidoptera > Papilionidae > Papilio > Papilio polytes. The sequence goes on from NW_013525180.1 coordinate 2,841,661, forward strand.
AAAGAAAATTTTTTTCTTATAGGGCCAATTGATTTTATGGATTCAGCACTATAGTAAAAAGTAGCACCCAAAAAACATTAAAGTTTATTACCAGAGTTGTATAAAATTTTTCTTTCACAAACTTCATCTGTACTAATATAATAAAGTGCAAACACACACTCCTTTGCGGCGTAAGATGTCAGCAATCACCATATATTTTTAAATAATTCTTTCTTTAATTAAAAGCCCTACAATTACGTCACACTTTAGGCTACATATTTCCTATCTATTAAACTTAGGGGGTAAATAAATTGGATAAAACCCTAACATGGGAAAGGGACAATAAGTTAAAGCTGTCAACATCAAGGAAGTAAGACTGCCATGGTTTGTCATCATGTCATGTCATTTTGACATACAATAAAACAAAATTTTCATAATTTCATGCGGATGAAGTTGCACGAGAACAGCTAGTGGACTCTGATCGAAAGGTTGAATAACACAATGTAACCAGTTGCGGCCAGTATTCTGCAAGTTCAAGTGATGACTAACACTATAAACATTATCATAAATATAAAGCTGTTATATCCAGATATTACACAATCATTTACATACAATCATTTGTATCTATGCAATTAAAATATATAATCATACTTTTACCCTTGACTTTGTCTGTGCAGAATTAAAAAAAAAAACAAACCTAAAAAATTAAAGACTACCGGCTTTTGCTCGTGAAATTAAAAAAAAGTAAGTAGCCTGTGGGTTCTTCCAGACTATCCTCTACATCTGTACAGAATTTAATTGGAATCCGTTCAACCGTTAAGGCTTCAAACTCTAACAAACATCCATCCATCTAAACTTTCCCATTTATAATATTATTATGATTACTGTACTATCTATATATGTGTTGAATTTCAGATTAAATACAGTTTCACATTTAAAATAGTAAGAAGTGAAGTTTTAAATATTTTTATGTTACAAATATATATATGTCTGATGATCCTTATTTTATAACTACAATATTCTAAACAGTCTAATTAACTTAATAAATACCAAGCTAGGTGTAAATCTTACTGATATTATAAATGTGAAAGTTTAGATGGATAGATGGATGTATGGTTAGATGGATTTATGTTAGAGTTTGTAGCCTAAATGGCTGAATGGATTTCGATGAAATTTGGCATAAACATAGAGGATAATCTGGACTAGCACATAGGCTACTCAGTTTTTTTTATCTCGCGCGAACTGAGTCGTGGGCGAAAGCTAGTCAATTTTAATAAAGCAGTATACTATAATTAAATATCATTACTAGAATTTTTAATACAATAACCTTTTAAAATTACAACAAAATGTACCAATGCCAACAGTTAGAAAGTAGATTTTATAATTAGATGTAGCTCCAGCCAACGAAAAAAGCCAATTTGTATATACGAGACGCCGCCAGTAACCATGACAATAAATGCCCAAGACCTTGGCAGTTATCCACAAGTATATAGCGTTATTTCCGACCAATCGATGTCCGTCACATGACTTGAAAAAAAGGCATCTTGCATCGCTCTCGACAATATGCATGAATAATGTTACGTAAGTGATCTAAAACGTACTATGCTTACGCAATTTCCCGCTAAAATTCCTCGCAATTATAGAAAAATAATACAAAAACAGTTTCGCATGTTTCCAAACAAAATGGCAAGATGCCAAGCGTGCTTTCTACTATCAATATTGAACTGAGCCAGGAGAAGAAAATACTTAATTTTTTTGAAGAGACAAAAAGAAAAATATTACAATATAAACACAAACAGGGACATTACAATATTATAACCTCAACTTTTGGTCAACAATGTTTATTTTTTCTTGTATTAGAAAATACAACTTGAATAGTGGTATTGCAAAACTAAAATCTCTTTTAAGTTATACTGTGGGATTAATTAATAAAATTAATAATTATTTACCTGGCAGCGACACACGATGTCAGAATTTACAGCCAATAAATCCACTACTTTTCCTTTGCCTTCATCACCCCACTGAGCACCCAGCACTACAGTCACTTTATTCTTATTTTCCATCTTATATTTTTTAAAGCAGGGAAGCTCCCCGTTAACTTGGGGTTGCTTCGAATTTGTAGTCGAAGCCATTATTTCCCGGAGTGCTAAATTCGAAAATTTATACAAACTAGCGAGACATGCGCGCGCAGAAACCGAACGAAATGCTATTTCAAAGACTAGAAGAATTGAGAAAAGGACGTAATAGACAATTTGCACGCCAAAGAGCAAATTTAACCATTACAGTTACTAAATGGATATGTGAATAAGCTTTCTAGTAATTAATATAAATGCTTTGATATATTAAAGTAAGCTTTACCTAAAATTGTATCGAAATTAGCAGAGGTTTTAAGATTTTTTTGCTATTTTTAAAGAAGAAATGTTTATGGGATTACGGAACGAAAAGGTCGACTATCAATGTCAATTTAACTTTTGACATTGACATTTTTAGGACTGTTGGACTTTCGAGTTGATCTTGTCTTGATTCGATCGATCATGTTAAAAGTTGGGTGCCGTCCGTTGAACATTTGTGTTTTTATTAAATAAGTTATAATAATTGAATCCCTACAATATTCTTAAGCGGTTAAATATACAAAAGTTGTAATTTATAAACCTCATGCGTGTAGTTTCCCAGGTAGGATAATTGTAAATAAAATGAAAGTTTACTATTTTTTATTGTTGTATGTGTGTTGTGTGAGAAGTAATGGTGACAAAGAATCGGAAGACGATAGCAAAAGGAAAAGCATAATAGAGCAATTGACGAAAACAAGGACGGTAATCCTAGAGAATTATAACTTAGTAACGCGACAGATTGCAACAGACGTTTATATGTTTAGAAGTTATCGTACTGTTGCCGTACTACTTTATCACATCGTGAACGACGTTACCGATGCCCGGTTTACTTTGCAGTCAGAAGAACTTCACTTAAACAATATTGGTAGGTTTTTCTATCTCTACAGGGAGTAGACATTATGGAATGTAATGTTACCTTTAAATTTACTAAAGACCATCTATTTTCAAGAAAATAATTTTACAGTTTCAAACACTCTACTGTACTGGGCAGCCAAGTTGACTAAAGCCTACTCAACCATATAATAGGGTGTGCTCAAACCCAATTGTGTCTGAGTACATTTTGATAAGTAGATTCACACAGGAAACAAAACAAAGTGTTTTCAATAGTTACATTATTTTATTGGAACAGAGAGACAAAACATTTTTTTATAGTACAAGGTAACAACCAAAATAACAAAATGACCTTTGCCCATAAACATTAGCATTTCCAAATGTGATGTAACTTGATTAACAGACAAAACATGCAGATAACTTATTTCCTCTACCTATGCTTCCTTTTCCTGCTAGATTTACTTTTACCAACCTTCACTTGTACAAAAATTTTAGGAAAAGAGGAATAAAATGAAGCTTGCAGCACTATTTGGGATGTAATATTTGATAAAATTGTTGTAGACAATTCTTCATGTTTTATCAATGTCATAAATTATAACTAAGCTTACTAAGATAACAAATTTGAATCATAGCTTCGTTATAAATATGAAAATATTTTTTTTTATTTAAAGTATGATTTTAGTTGTAATGTTATTTGTAAACTATAGATAAATCAACTTTTTTTTATATAATATAAGGTGGCAAACAAACAAGTTTAAAAACCTGAATTCACCAAAATGGAAAGCGACTGCTGCCCATAGACATCCGCAATTGCAGATGCGTAGCCTACCCATAATTGAACACTACACAATAGTATTACATTAAAAATTCTTCAATAGGTTCCTGCAGTCCTCAAGATGTGATCGTGAATATAAAACATGGATCGTACCCTGCGGTCAATCCTGATGGGTACACATTTCCCAAGCATTTTGTCGACCCAGCGAGAAGAGAGCACATACATACTCTAGAATTACTGTCTGATGGTAAGAATAGGACATATTCAATACGTAACCCTAGACCGGGTAACTGGTATGCACTGGTGTACATCAAATGGGAAGATCCTAGGACACAGAAAGTTGAGCAGCAAGGTAATTTTTTTTTATTGTATACTAGCTTTCGCCCGCGACTCCGTCCGCGTGGCATTGAGAAAAATAAAAGTAAATAGCCTATGTGTTCTTCCAGACTATCCTCTACATCTATGCCAAATTTCATCGAAATCCGTTCAGCCTTTACAAACTATAACAAATATCCATCCATCCATCCATCTAAACTTTCACATTTATAATATTAGTAAGATGTAAAAGCATTGTGTATATGTAGTATGGATTTAAATCGCCAATTATAATGGTCAATGGTATAGATTGCCAATCACGTGGTCGAGGGTTCGAATCCCACCTCGAATATTGTCTTAAACCATATCCTTGCAAGTCCTTGACTTACTTATAATTGTACAAGACATGTTAGTAAACTTAATCTACACATATAATAAAATTGGAGTATTTGTTTGTGGTTTAAAGAAATATTCAGGTTTCGGGAAAATGATGTATTTTTGTTGCTCATACCGAAAATCGTGTTTAAAAGATGTTTGTCTGTCTGTCTGTCCGCGTTTGTTCCGGGTAATCTCCGAAACAGCTGGACCAATTTCGATCAGACTTTCACTGAAGCTGACATGCACGGGCATATTATAGGCTACTTTTTATCTTAATATTGCATGGACGAAGTCGTGGGCAACAGCTAGTAATGCTATTTAATAATTATAATGATTTCAAAGATAAACAATTATCGTTCAATTCAATCAAACACGAACTCTCAGTTTAATTGTTGACATTTATATATTGAAAAAAGATATCACATAACAGATTACGTTCAAACCGCAGTGAACGTGGGTAGATAAAATAAAACTCATAAACGTATCACCGCACGTCCTCGAGCGTATTGGCTTCATTGACGGTACTTCCTGTCCCAGTTCTGTGACAATTGTCTCGTTTAGCATAAAGTACACCTATGTAGACCATCTGTGAATCACCTCTATGTTTTAAGAAATACCGTCGTCGTCCTTCTCATTCGACAGATGATTAGACAAATATATTTTGGTTTCATAGTGGACTTTTGGTTTATGTGTCCGTGACCTAATTTTTATATTGTTCTTTTTTTCTTTTTATACTGTTCTTTTTTTTCGTATCAAACCTTGTCGACAGCCAGTATTCAAACTTTTTACTTGTCACAAATATATACTTGTATGCCTATAATATTTTTTTTTAATATTCTTAGATTACTGATAATTTGTGTTATAGTAAATCGTGTAATATTCCAACCAAACTCTAAGCTTGTGCTTTCAACGGGATTCGAACCCTCGAACACGTGATCGGAAATCCGTACCACTAACGATTGGGCTATTGGCACACCAATATTAACTTCTAACTCATATTAAGATACATGACTTCCAAAAACATTTGGCACATTTCTATAAATGGGAGTTCCGCATCGCATTAATTCTCAACTTTGACGTATATTCCAAATGCTATTTATGATTTATACTAGCTTTCTTCCGCGACTTCCGCGTGGAATTAAAAAAACAAAAGTGAGTAGCCTATGTGTTCTTCCAGACTATCCCCTACGCCAAATTTTATCAAGATACGTTCAGCAGTTTAGGCTACAACCTTAAACAAACAATGGATCTAAATTTTCGCTATTATATGAATAATATTAGTAAGGTGCATTAGGTTACGACCTTTAGGGCCTGTCCCACAATTCTTGTAAATTGACAGATAACAATCTAACGTATAAATGTGATGGAAGTATCGAATATTGGTACTCTATCTGACAGTGACGTCACTTTTAAGTTATTTAAGCTCTATCAGCCAGTGGTGGAGGTCCTAAATATACTATTACTTAAATTATGTCCCTTTAGTATGACGTCATATAATGTCGACACCGGATAGGATATTATGTTATGAAATTCCCCTCGCCTAATCTATCCGCAAGAACTAGTACACAGAATGATTAATTCCCTTATCAAACATTTAAAAAATCATTACTATGTAAGGATATGTTTACAACTAACAACTGCTTGCAACTTAGTCCGCGTGAAATTAAAAAAATAATAAAAAAGTAGCTTATGTTACAGATAACTTTCTAACGGTTAAATAATTTTTAAAATCGGCCTAGTAGCTGTTGAGTTATTTCAATACATACAAAAATACAAATCTTTCCTCTTTATAATATTAGTATAGACTAGCGAACCGCTCCGGCTTCGCTCGAGAGGCAAATGTTATGAGAAACTTAGTTTATTAATGTTTTCTAAACTTAATTATAATTATGATAATTAATTATAATAAATATGTAATAATGTAACTTTCTAATAGCGAAAGAATTTATGAAATCAATTCAGAGGTTTTACAAATAAACAAACAAACCATCTTTCTTCTACATAATGTTAGTATAGACAAAAATAATGTTCGAAATACACTCGTAAGCTTAGTAGTCCTACTTTTATATTATTGTAATCTTTATGATTTTTCTTTTCCAGGCTTAGTCGCAGATTGTCACACAATTCTGTATACAGATTTACAAATAAGAAGAGAAACGAATATAAGCCTTATCGACTGCTATTCCGGTATTATTATAGACTATAATCGAATACCAGCGTCGTACAAATGTATGTCCCTAGATAATTCAGAACCAATAACATTAAATTTAACTATAAAAAATACTTCAACGAGAAACTCCGAAATTCTCTTCAGAGTACAATCTTTATCATTACCGACTGAGGACAATTATCTAATATCCTGCGCGTTTGATCCAAGATTTAACAATGAACAGACAATTACTTTTAACCCGTTTCCTAATTCGTGGCATTACGTGCAGCTAGAAATTATCTCGGGCAATGCAACCAAATACGCAGACTGCGAATCATATTATCTCCGTTCAGATCTAGATGAGAACACCAATCAAACGACATTAGACCTTATGCGCGATGATAAAGGTAGATTTTTCACTTTCGACTACGGTCTACCCACTACCGACCTTCATGACCCCACCAGTCTAGTCAATCTAACATCGGGCGATGTAAAAAGTTTGAGGTTTAAAGTAAATCAGTTTTTGGACATCGGTGGCAACTTCGCGATAGAAGCAAGCCTGTTTATGAATTATAAATATTATATGGGATATAAAAGGGAGTTGACTAAAAGTGGTTTACTTGAATTTACCGAGAAGAACCAGTTTTTTAAGGTCGTTATATGTATGGATATCGGTCACGCTAGTGTGCCATTGGAGACTGGTCATTGCAGATTTAATGACCATGTTAAACCAGCCCTGTTCATACTGAACAGCACCGATTCGGAATCAATATACGACAAAGTGATCATACCTTACCCGGACAGTGGTACTTGGTATATAACCTTCAGATTGTTCTGCGATGAAGTCGTCTGTCCTTGTCGCACATCAGACAACGGGACTAAATACTACGTTGATCCTAACGCGACAGACAGGGACGAAGATATCGCGAGTTTAGTGAACAATACAAGACAGGGAGAGAGCGTTTGCAATACCACTGTTGTTCTGTCCTTGTCTTCTACCTCATGTCTGAGCGGGAGATGCAGTAACCATGGTAACTGCGGCTTGAATACTTTCGGCGGTTTGGTGATGTCCTTCTGTTCCTGTTCAGCTGGATATGGAAGTAAGTTTTTAAATTTTAATCTTTGAAAAATCGTCGTTTACCTGCGTCTTATATTTTAAATGATTTTGTCTTTTCCAGGTTGGGACTGTTCTGACGATTCTAGAATGGACAGTCGTGTCTACATGTTAATCTCTGTTCTGCTACTCACGTTGAGCAATCTTCTCTTCTTCTTCTCCATGTATGTTGCCATCATCCGCTATTATTATTCTGAAGCAATGATGTACACCTTTACTATGGTCTTCTCGACGTTCTACCACGCTTGTGACGCTCCAGCTCAAGTCGCATACTGCATCATTAGAGGTAGTATACTACAATTTGGCGATTTCTATTGCGGTCTTATGTCTTTCTGGGTGACTTTACTAGCTATGAGCATTGTGAACGAAAGGCTTAGGTCTTCTCTACAATTGACAGGTGCGATAGTGATAGCACTATTGACTACATGGAATATGCATTCGTTTGTCTCTTTCTTACTCCCAGTTGCGATCGGTATCACCATACTTCTGATATCCTGGTACTTGGATTACAGAAGAACGCGCAGTCTAAGATATCCTCGTTCGTATTACACTACTTATTTACCTTTCGGTGTGTTTTTTGTGTCCGTAGGTCTAATATGTTATGCGTTTTTACAAACTGAACAAAATTATAAAATTGTACATTCCTTTTGGCATATGATAATCGCTGTCAGTGTTGTTTTTCTGTTACCGGATGTGAAACGGAACGGCGTCAATCCGTTCCTGCCGGGTTCGGATTATTTTAAGTCGCCATTTTGGAATGTTTTTCAAAGATCGCAAAATCCTATTGCAGCTGATTGAGTAAAGTAACAATTTTAAATTTAAATTGGCAAATAACATAGTAGTGTTGCTGAATTATAACTTAATTATTTAATTGACGTTTACTACGGACAACAGAATGATCACTGTCAACCTGTCAATTCTACATCGAACTTTTTAATTATATAGTGTTGCCATTTTATTGAATTTTCCAAAGATTAAACATGTATTAACTGTGATTCGTTAATGTTAGAATGACCTTATCGGTGTGGTAAATTGAACTCTCTTTGAAAATAACAGAATTGTATTTCGTATAATCGTTACTTTAAACGGTGCAATTTTTCCATTAATTTAGTTGATAAGTAACAATTATGAAACTAGTCATTTAGACGAACAAGTACAGAATATTTTGCTTTACTATTACATATACACGTTATATTAGTAGTTCGATTTTGTAAACTTTTGAGGTTATGATACGTGATGACGTCACGTTCTTGTACGGTAGACAAACAGTTTGCATTATTTTTATTTGACTAAACTAACCAATATATTAAATCTTTGTTACTCATTGTAAATATATTGTTTATAGAAAAAAAGTGCGAGGAGAAATTATTTCTTCCAGCATTGAGTATTTCCACAACTACAAACGGTTCAAATACATCAATGTACATAAATAATTGTTGTGAAATGTTTTATCTGTACTGTATATAATCTGTGGTTAGTATTTGTCATGTTGAGCCTCCGTTTTTGTTGTCCAATTAAAATGTTTATTAACAATAAGACAAATTGTGTGTTCACAATAGTTTAATATTTTTGTTTTTCTTAACTATTTATCTAATTTAAATACTAATACGAAAGTCCGAACCGAACAACAGACATTTCGGTTACATTGTTTTGTTTCATATAACAAAAAAGTACCTAGAATATAAAATATAAATATATAAAGGAAATTCTAAACACAAAAAATGTACAGCTATTTTAACATATGTACAAAAGGACAATACACATAAATATATTTCTTACGAGTGTTGCAAGACTAGAAAATAATAAACCATAGACGGTAGTTATATTTTTTCCTACTTTAAAATCTATGACACCAATATTTCTATTAGTTAACATTCCCTTTTTGTTATAATAATGTAAAAAGAATCACAAAAAATCAAAACTTTGATTTAGGGCTATTGTAGACAAATGGCAAATTATTAACAGTTTACCTGTCGCTAGTATATACAAGCCCTAAGTGTCCATTACATTACTCTGTGCCTTATACAATCCACTCAAAGTTCAATAGTTTCGTGCCATATAACAGTGTTTATAGTACATGACATTTGGCAGCAAGAATAATTACCTTTGCCTTATTGAAGATATCCATGTAGCTAAACCCTCGCCATATTGCGGAAACGGAATTCATTTCTTACAGCCTTACAAATAAGTTAAACTTTGTACTAATATTTGCTTGTACTCAGTTTTTTTCCTGAGTTTAACTTTTTTCGTGTTTATTTGTAAGGCTATTAGAGTATATAAGAAAATTAAGAAGCCAATTGAAATGCTCCCTGTCTAGGAGTTTTGTGTTTTGGTTAGGCTATTAAAACCTTCCCTGTCAAAATACTCATAATTTAAGAGCAGTAAAAAGATAAATCTTCAAAAAGGCAAAGTGATTGGCACCGCTTTTAGGTTATAAGGCAATATATTTTTAAGTCATTTATTAGGCACTTTTATAATTTGTAGTTAAAAATATTTAATCTTTATTTTTAGAGTAGATTTTAAGAGTTTTATAAAATAACGCTTAGGATTTTTTTTCGTTGTGATGATCGCAATTTAAAACTAAACATAACTAAACAACTGCCAGTGTTGCTAAATCCTTGACGTTTAGTTTTTTTTAAATCATTTTTAGTTGCCTACATTCCTTTGTTTTGTTTGCTCAAAACTGTTACTATCATGTGATCTCAGTATTAAAAAACAAAATTCGAAATTCAAATCGTTAGCGCGTTCTAAAATGCTTGAGATGCCATCTATATTTTATTGAATAGTTAACCATTTAAAAATCGGTATCCGAAAATTCGTTTTGGGACCAGAATTGCTTTAATCATGGATAGATTATTTAACAATGCAAATGAATTTTAAAAAATACTCACATGTTTTTGTTCACGTTTTACACAATTTTTTGATAATAAGAACAAAAACATAATCTAACAATTTTATTAATGATTTGAGTAAGCTTTATATATCAAATGCTTGTATCAAAGTTACATAATAGATATAAATAAAAAGTAAAATTGTTTTTTGCCGTTTTCTTCCTATTTTATTAGTAAATATATAGTTTTTTTATCATTAATACTCTAAAATATTTACCCAAATATAGTTACAGGTTATCTATGTTTCGAATTTTGTAGCAAATTCTCTGGCAACATCAGGTATTTTTAATAAGTTAAGTGTTGCCAGTTACTATAAAATATTTACTCATTAAAATCCAAAATAAATAAAATCATATTTGCTGTTAAATAACATAGGTTTTGACGTTATTTTTTAGCTGATTTATTTATGTTTTATAGTATTTATCTTGCTGTATGTGATTGTGATCCGCGTTTATTCATAAATTTATACTTGTTGTTTGTTGTCAATCTGTATGTGATCAATAAAAATCATTTTTTCGAATTATGTACATTTATTTTACCCAACAATTAAATTGATGAAAATCAGCTGCACGGACGGAGAAGCAAGAAATTATGTTCCAACTACGCCGAGCGTGCAAGCGACAAAGAAACGAGAGAGGCAAGATTGGCTTAAATATTCAGCTTGTAACAATCATGTAAAATGACTGCAACCATTATTTGCAACAATGTTCTCGGGTCACTTCAAACTGACAAATGACAAGTTATTTTATAAAATTAAGAAATTTGGCATAAATGAAAGATTATTTTTTTGTATTATAACTTAGTTTTATTTAATAAGTTAGTATTTAAAAATTTTATGATCTTTTTTGTGACAAGAATTTTTTAAGAACCAAGCTTACTAAATTAGCGTACAAATTGTCCACATCTTAACATGTGGGATAAAACACAAGTTATAAGAGTAAAAAATCTTTGTGACTTTATTATTGTAAATTACCCGGTCCGAATGTTAATTCTCTAACAATTTGGTCAGCACTCAAAGTGCCATCAATGCTGGCACAGTTCTCATTAAATACGCTATATGCTGACACTTCACCTTCTTTCTTAGGTCCTGTTCTGGTATTCAAATATATACCAATTAGTAAAGATATCACAAAGTAAACTGCACCAAATTGAAGCTTTAGGAATATTATGTACACAGTAAGCCATATAATAAAATATATAGTCCATTTTGTGATACAGTATTTCCATGACTCTTGTGTGACTTTATTTGCTTCTAATGTGTATCCTGTTGTATCATTATTTTCATCTGGCTGTATCAAAACATGGCTAGTAACTGGCTTTTCACTTTCCAACTAAAATAAATATTAAAAAGCATTATTTAATATCGGTATTGCATCAAAAAGTCAATAAAACTACATATTTCTTGTAAGGGAACAGGACGAAAAAGACCTTATGTTGAAGATCCTGGCAGGGTTGCCAGATATATCTTTGCACTCTACCATGACTGATAAACTTGGACATATATTCTGTATTTATTCAAATCTTACCAAAGGAACTTCATCTTCTTTCTTTTCATCATCCATTATAGATTTATTGGACATGAGAAAATTCAGAAATGATTTTTCCGGTTCCTTCTTAGCTTTGGCTTTTTCATTTTCTTCGAGCCATTTACGATGTCTAAGGGCACGGTATTCTCTCAACGTCGCCTCCATCCGAGTTGTCGGTTCTTGAAAATCACGATAAACAATTCTTATCTAACTACGTCAAAAAAATTACATTGAAAACATGAACTGTTTCGTTCATAATAAATTGTAGCCAATTATCTCATATTTTGAAACATACGTGTTCAAATCAAATTAAAACCGTGGGTTGGTTACGCCGGTTTGATTAACACGGCGAGATTAATTACAAAACAATTCCAATTTGAAAAGAAATTGAAAAATAAAATGACGTGTTGGCAAACAAACCAATCATACTGTCAATGTCATTGTCAAAACAATGTTACAATTCTTAAAAAAAAAACTTTCTGTATTAGTTTCCGATAATCTTTGATGAAATTTGTTTTATTATGTTTTATGCAATTTTGTAATATTATTACATTTCTTGAGATTTTATTGAGGATTTTTATCGGTATTATTTGTAGTTTACCACTTAAAAAGTTTGCACCCCATATGCAAGTAATATTAAGATGCGGCGACACAGTCGCAGGCTTACCGGGGACAATCGATCGATATTTCAACACTTTCTTTGCTGCTGGTTAAGCCAAATAATTGTCTTTTAGTGTATGGTATAAAACGACTCGTATAAATCGGAATGGATCACAAATCAGAGATGGGGGCTTACGGTGAAAATTCTAATGTCCAAAACAGCGGGAATTATATTACTATAATTCCCGTGGATTATTCTAGGCGTGGATATCCTATTCAAGCTGAATATCAGTACAAGTAAGTTTATTGAGGATATGCGTTTTCGATACTGTTTTTACTAAATGATTTTTATAGGTTTACTTATTCGTCTTATTTACATTTCTTTAGGCATTTATGAATTTAAAATCTATTTAATTATTCGGGTTTTGTTTATTTTAGCGAATTTAGGTCCCGCGAGGAATATTACAGCGTCCAAAGTCAGAAGCTCCAGGCGGAGGTGAACGCGCATTTGTATTCTGTCTCGCAAAGACTTCCTCATCTGTCGTACAGCCCGTTGGGACGACACAATGAGTGGGACAAACACGATACCCACAAACCTCTCCAGCCAGATTCTAAGGAGAGCAACAGCTCGGATTCACTGGAAAAGAGTGTTATGGGTATGAAATATTTTATTTTTAATTGACATCAATCTGACAGGCAAATCATTTTTTTGGTTGATTTCTTTTATTTTTAACAAGCTGGCGATAATAATGTTTAAAGGCCTAGTAACACATAACTGTAATGGGAGTGTAGTTAATATGATATGTTACTTTGATTACCAACAGCTGTACCTACAATTGGTATTTTTTGGTTCTAGGGTCAAACCTCAGCAGCTGCTCCAATCAAACCGGGTCGAGCAGCATTGCCGCGGGGTCTTTCAGCACTACGGAGCCGATGACGAGTGGCGGTAGTTCCTCGAGCGCAATTTCTCCTCCATTACCAGGTAATATTAAGTTACATAATGAAAATAAAGAAGAAGAAACGATGTAGAACTTCAATGGCATACAGTTATCCAGAAATAAGCTAATGCTTTTAGAGGATGTGGAATGTTGGAAGACTTTCAGTATATTATATTATTTATACAGTATTACAATACAATACATATACTGCCGCTTTACATTCAGGGTCGTCATCATCATCGTCCTCGGTATCATCAAGCCAGTCGACCTGCATCTACTTGATGTCTCGCACCGCGGTAATGGTGGAGATGAGTGCGGACGAAGTGCCGACCAGCGTAACCGCCTCGCGATTCTTGAACGCGGTGCTGTCCGCTGATGAAATGGGCCTCGTGCAGCCCAGCACCAGGAGCCTGGCTGCTAACGTGTTCGCACTGTGGATGTGCAGCCCAATGCTGGGTGAGTTCACCTCACAAGTTGCAAAAGTAGTTAGAAGGATAAGATACAGGACCGAGCTGTGTTGTTTGCGTTGCATTTCATCTTGCGACATTGTGCCTTCAAGAAAAGGGTGAATCGGCACTTATTGAGCTAGCGCGCTCTATTCTTCGGCCGCGTCTTCACTTAGCTTAGGTGGAGTCCTGGTCAAGCGCTGGTTTATTTATGTTAAAAAAATGTGTATTGCTATCTCTCTCTAGAGATCCAGTTGAAGCCGCATCACTGTCCGTGGCGCGTGTGGGCGAGCTGGCAGATGCTGCTGCGGCGCTACGGGCACGGCCCCCGCTCCAAACGCTCACGTGACGTTCCCATCCTGCGCATGCAGAGAAACGTCTTCTTCCCTAAGCACTTGGAGGAAGGCATCAAGTATGTTAACAAGATACTTAGTGTCCTGGATTGACGACAATATACAAATCGACGCAGCGAAGGTAGGCTATGACCATTTTAGACTACTGAAACCTAAAAGGGTCTTCATTACACGTACACTTAAGAATTCATCCATACTTGCAAAAATATAACTAAATATCGATTTACTAGGGACTCCAAGATCCAGGAACTGCTTTACGAGGAAGCGCGCTACAACGTGGTGAACGGGCGCTACCCGCTGGAGAGTGCGCAGGCCGTGATGCTGGGCGGCATCCAGGCTAGGGTCCAGCTCGGACCGTACGATCCTCACAGCCACACCGCTAAGTTCTTTAGGTGACCTTACTTATATGTTTATGCAATCAATATTAAGTATTATTTTTAATCATAGATGATTCTAGAATTTTAACTCTCAGTTGCGGTTAATAAAGCTTTTCAGGGTCGCATAAAAATTTAAATTTAACAATAAACTGTTGGATTTCATTATAAGTATAAGGTAGTAGTGGTGTCTAGACTGACGTTTGGTATGCAGAGAGAACCTGGACAAGTTCCTGCCGCGCCACGCGCGTTCGGGGCGCTGGGCGGCGCTGCTGCCGGCGGGCCGCAAGGGCAGCCCCGAGGCCAAGCTGCTGGAGCAGGCGCAGCGCCCCGCCGCCTCGCCGCCGCGCAAGCTGCGCCACAAGTACCTCGCGCACGTGCGCATGCTGCCCACTTACGGGTCGGTACACAACAGCCGAATCGCACGTATACCTTCACCTACAGGGACTTTGACCAAGAAGAGTAGTAACAATCGGCTTTTTAAAGGATCTTATTTGTAGCAGTTTTTATGTCTCTAGAGGGGGAGTAAGAGCAACTGCTTATTCTGCCATCCCCTAGTGACGCCTGTACTCTGAAATGATCAACCGTATTATTCTTAGATTGAAAATAGTTTTAACATAGTTCGTCTCCTTCAGGGCATTAGATGAGGGCAAGGGTAGTGTTTCCAAGAAGTGGTACAATTTAATACATTTTTATGTCCAGCGCGGCGTTCTTCCAAGGCCAGGTGGAGATGCCGGTGCGCAGCCTGACCAGCCTGCTGACGTACGAGGACGTGCCCGTGCTCGTCGCCATCAACTCCACCGGCGTCTACGTCATTGAAGACACCGAGAGCGTCAGTACACTGTCATATTCTGTCTTCTATGCGATGCGTACTAACAAACGTACTACTATTTAATTATTGTTTAAAGGAAAAAAAAGAAGAAGACAAAGATAGCATAAGATGGCAAGCAAGCGACCAATGGAATTCTCAAAATAGCGAATAGACTATAAGCATCCATTCGTAAATTCAGTAAATTGACAGAGGAGAGGATGTACAGAAATCTAGTGTCCCTTCATTAGAATATTAGAATTAAAAGTATTGACCTTCCTTGTAACAAAAGAGTAGTTCTAACACTAGGCCTTCGACACACTTATCAGAAACGTGGAATACTTCCACTTCACGTCTGTCTTCTGTGTGAATTACAGACGCTTCTCCTCGGGCTCACGTACGAGGAGTTGTACTGGGACATCGGGCTGCCATCGGAGGAGACCGACGAGTGCCTGCCCTGCCTCTTCCTGCAGTTCATGGTCGTAGAGAATGGACTGCGGGTCTCCAAAATACTACAGGTTACATATCAAGATTAATATCAAATCGTCAAATGTTGAAATTCATTCATGAAAGTGTGTCAAATTGACATATCATGACAAAACTTGGCAATCTTGCTTCCTTGATATTGGCAGCTACTTATGGTCTCTTTCCCACATTAGGGTATTTATCCAAAATATTTACTCCCTAAGTTTAATGGCGTGAAATTGTATAGCCTAAAGCCTGATGTAAATGTAGGGCTTTTTATTTAAAAAAGAATTACTCAAAAATATGCTGTTATTGCTAACATCTTAGGCAACAAAGAAGTGTGTGTACGCTTTATTATAATAGTATAGAAGTACAGATGAGAGTGTTCACAGTACATCTCGACAGCAGGTATTCTCCAGACAAACGTTGTTGATGGACACGCTGATAGAGTACTTCGCGAGCGAGTACCGCAAGCGCCTCTGTTTCGAGATTCCCGCCGACCGCGACCACGCCAACTACGACTACCATACTACATCAGGTAAACGCAGTAAAATTGTTTGGAATTGAGAGCTTTTACTTCGTTCCGATTTATAAGTACAGAACTACAAGGATAACATGGCAGTTGCCAATTTTGTGAACTAACAACGCCTTTTTGAAAGCGTCATATATTGACCAATGAGGGAGCGAAAACTACATTGATTTCGGAAAAAAATTGCATGTATTTTGTTTGGTTTTGAAAGTGACACAAAAATATTGGGAATTTTTGAAATCTGGTAACTCTAAAACAGGCGCCTCTCTGTTGATGTCAAAAAACTGCTTTGTAGGTCTATACTACCATAGACAACGCAAATCTATACTATCTAAATAAATTTGTGATTACAGCTTTATGAAATAAAATCATACTAATACTATAAATGTGAAAGTTGAAATGGATGGATGGATGTATGTTCGTTAAGAGTTTGTAGCCTAAACGGCTGAACTGATTTCGATGAAATTTGGCATAGATGTAGAAGATGTTATGGAAGGCTACTCACTTTTGTTTTTTTAAATTCCACGCGGACGGAGTCGTGGGCGAAAGCTTGTTTGTTAGAATTATAGAAGTCATTGTTTAATCGCGTTCGGTCTAGTATATTTAGCTGTATTCTGGTAGAGTCGGGCAGTATCTCGCTGCCGCCCCTGTCGCGGCCGGACTCGCCGCAGCGGCGGCTGGCCAACAAGCTGTCGCGGCTGTCGCTGGCCACGCACGACGACCGCGGACACCTGCTGGGCGGCGCCGGCGACTGGAATGACCTCGACCGCACGCAGCCCTCCTGGATACTGCCTAAACACTAGTAGCTCTTAGTGGCTTTTTACGACTCGTTCTATTGTTATAAAAAAAAAACTAGCCCATAGATTAAATACTTAACACCTGTTAACGAATTCGATACGTTTTTCGCTTTATAACGTCACAATATTAAAAAAAAAAAACTTTTTATCCAGGACGTAAGTAAATATTGAGATCAATGTATTATGTTTTTTTAGTTAATAAATGTATTACTCGTGTATCAAAATGTATGGTAAATGTGAATATTTAAATAAAAATAACCTTTCAATCAACCATTTAATCAATTTATTACATAAAACATTTATAACAAAACAAATAACAAGAATAATAACTATTAGATAACATATATAACAACTATAAATTCATTTTTAAATTCAGCAAAATTTTACATTCATTAAACACTACAAAATAAGATGCAGTGAAAACCACGGTTAATCAACAGTAAGTGGCTTCAAGCTCCGTATTTATGGTTTTCTGTCAATTTGACATAGCAATACTGATAAACGTCAGTCAACCATAGAGTACAGACTAAAATCATAGACTAATTTAGGCCCTACTATGCTTTGAGTTTCCTCGTCCTGTTATAATCTTTGAGTAGGGGATGTTTGTCGAGGTAGTCTTGCAGCGCGCGGAACCTTGGGCCGGAGAGGTCGCGGTGCCGCGTCAGACGCACCTCCAGGGAGTGCACGCGGAAGGCCAACTCCGCACTGACATCAAATGCACATAGAGTAACAACCACAGTGTGTAATAGTTAGTAAGAAAGCACATTAATGTGGAGCAGAGGTCTACATTTATAGTCTGTTTAAACCCTAATTAGTTAGTAATTATAAATCGAGTTAGTTAAATCTGCACTACAGATCTGATTTTGCAATAGTTAACTATGCTAGTAATACGGGTATAAAATCTAGTTTTACCTTGTGGCAAAATATGCAGATTCTTTCTCCGGTGTTAAGATAAACTGATTCGCGAGATACCATAGACGCTTTGCCTTGTATTCACCGTTGAGCTGCGAATAAAAAAATCATATAGATTCAACTCCTAAAAACAACCACTCTTAAAACATATATTTACAAACTGGTTGCAAGAACGTTGTAGGTGTTACGTTGTTAACGTGTGGTCATAGACTAATTACAACCAACCCATTCCGAAGACAGTCACAACTGTACCAAGTTTTATTAAACTAACCTTATCGTATCTAGCCTGTATAAGGTTCTGTCTCTCCAGTTGCTTGGCTTTGAAGTCAGTAACGCACTGCTCGCGCAGTAACGACGCCTGCTGGTAGGTGAGTGCGGTGCCCGCGCCGGCGCCGTGCCCGCTGCCGAACATGCGCGCTAAGTACGGCGCTAACGGGTCGATCTCGGCCTCCTTCTCGCGCTCAGTTACTTCCGCCTTTTGTGTTTCCTGGATTAAATACTGATAATTTAAAAAGCCTTCTCGACACTTGGTCACTAAGGTAAATCCTTAGTGCATTATACTTAGATATATGCAATAAGATACCACTGAAGGATTTCGCGACTGAAAGGATAAAACATTTTGTAAACAACCGAATAACAACAATATTTACTCTTACAAGCAAAATAATACCGTGATCTAAATTGTTGCGAGCGCCATCTATTATCAATAAACAAGAACTAATTGGTAGCAAATCCTTTGGGTTAAGTTTGCGAACCCATTTAATTGTTTAGTTGGCGACTAGTCATACCTGTTCTTTCCAGCCGCGTTTAGCCTCTTCATTCCTTTCGGTGTCAAACAGCGCGACGTATAGATGGGGTTCTGTTAGCTCGCAATGTCGGTGCGCGAGGTAGTCGATGACGTCAGCCTCGCGGTCGCGCACGTGCTTGTCGCTGCGTTGCTCCCACGCCATGTTGTCGCATAACGCGTAGTACACGTTTAGTGGACGGGGTTGCTTCGCGATAGGATTTGCCTGGACAAGAAGAAGATAATAAGTGTCCTTAAACTCCGACCCATTACACTGTTTAATGTAGGAAGAAAGAAAAAAAAAACAAAAATTTAATAGCGTCAACCATCTTAACTAACAAATTAAATTACATGATAGCCTTACATTCATAAGAGAAGAGTGTTAATTATTGGAAACCAGATAGAATAAGAATTTGTTTTTTTATATATAAAAGAGAAGAGAGCAAACGAGCGGCGGGGAGACAGAGGTGGTCCGACGCCCATGGATATCTCCACCAGAGGAACTACAGATGCGTTGCCGGCCTTTGAGGAATTTGTGTTAAGCATTGTTGAAATGTAAGATGAACATTTTAAATATCATTGGCTACCCACCCGAGTTTCTTTTAAAGAAGTTAGTAGTGATCACTTACAACATAACCCGCAGTCTTATCAGGGTAGAATAATATTTTTCCCCCAGTCTCCGCTAAATTGGGTTTAATAAAACTCCGTGTATCGTTTGTTACGAAATTGTAGTCGTAATGGTAGAGCAGTTCAATTGCATTTTCCTGAAAATAAAAAAATCTATTCAAATAACTCGTGGAAAATCCACAGTGTTCGGTACAGATAGTACGGGTGCGCCACATTCGGTAGTGAACATAATTTAAATTTCGCGCTTCGCGTTTATTGCGGGTAAGCGCGCCTATTTTATTTTTCTCGCACGGGCGGGTAGATGGATAAACCCTCTCCACTACGGACGGGCGCGGGGCCTGCGGAGAGGGGTGCGAGGAAAGGTCGGAATCGAGCAGCCAAGCGAGTCGTGAACACGTGTGCGGATTACAGTTGAAAGTGGTTGCTTACGTATAACGACACAACAGGCGTGTCGATTTCGGTAGCGAACGGGGTCGCTAAATTCGGTTTCGCGTTTGAAATCCTTACTGGTAAATTTTCAGGCAACATCGATGGGCATATAGACTTGAATGAACGAGACTTACTCGATTGACACTGACTGAGACAAGGCAAGGCAGGTGAGTCAAATCATCGAGCTGGCGAGTCCCATTTCCCCGTTTACAATATTATGCCCTCCGGTGCAATCGTAGGTCAATGGTAGGTTGTGCCGCGGGACCCGAACCCGTTTGTACGGCACACATAGTTACATTTACCTGCATATGAAAGATTCTTTTCCACACATCGTCTCTTGCAGGAACATCTGGATTCCTACTGTACGTCTCTATAACGTCTTTTAGACTGCGTTTTGGTTCTGCCTTGGTGCCTTCGGTATACGAAATCAATCTGGATTCTAACCTATAAATAGAACTATCAATACTAATAACTAATTCTTTAATTCTACGCCTCATTGTGCTTGTTCAAACTATGGATAGTAAGGATCAATAGAGATAGATAAAAGTAACTTTTTCTCTGAGCATAGATTGCTTTTTTTTATAATAAAAGGGGGCAATCGAGCGGCGTGAACACCAAGGTGGTCAACGACGCCCATGGACATCCGCAACACCAGAGGAACTACAGATGCGTTGCCGGCCTTTGAGGAAATGATAGGCTCGCTTCTTGAAGGACCCCAAGTCGTATTGGTTTGGAAATACCGCCGAGGACAGACCGTTCCACAACGCGGCTGTGCGGGGCAGAAAGTTCCGCGAAAACCGCACGGTTGTGGAATGCCAGCCATCGAGATGGTGAGGATGGTAAACCAGGTAGCTATACCAACAGCAGTCGCAAGGAGGTAGTGTTGCACATATATTAAGTGGAAACATGGTCTAACAGATGTTTTACCTATCGCTCCTGTCAATATAGTACTCGTCGAATGTGAGCGGCGTGCACTGAATCCTGTCGAGGTGGTCGAGACGCGGGTAGTAGTTAAAGTGCAGAGTGCGGTGCGCCTCCACTGACGTCACCGGCGCCTCCACCGCGTACTCGTGTTCTAGAACATTCCTTTACTTCATAGTACGTCAAAGATGACTTGTCTAATTGTACAATCTAAGTCTCGTATTATCTATGTATCTATCCTCATTCAGGCGACGCTCATACAGAGAAACTGGTCACTAAATTTTAACAAAAAAAATAATCGTAACTAGCGTAACTACAACTAGAGTACTGATCCCGCCAGAAAGGCGCGCTATTCCAATACGTCTGAATGACATTGACAGCTGTCAGATAGGGAAGGGACGTATATGCAGATAATCTAGTGTTGCGCCAATCCTCCAGCGCAGTTCTTAATACTAACTTAACAAATGATCTTTCCTGCCGATCCCGAAAGTTTCACGCATCTCTTTCTTTTTGTGATCCAGTCGCGAGCACTCCATCTTATCCACTCTATTCTGGTACCATTCGTATCTGTAATTAATAAAGTATTTTGGGTGTCATCTTGGTTAACCTCCATATAGACCAGCGGTCTACAAAGTTCTAGATAGAGTCCTTAGGGCCAGAAGAATTGGATTGATTACAAGTAGCAGAAGAAATTTGTTCTAGAATGTTCACAGACTCCTGTTATATTTTGAAGGGTCTACTAGAAAAAATCTTTAGAATTCCACTTACGTAAGCAATGGCACGCTAAGCGCGTAGTCCTCAAAAATCTTGATTCTCTTGACGATGCCGTCTGTCTTCGAGTACGGAGAGAATAGTTCCATCAGTACTTTCTTATAATGAATCACTTTATGACTCCCAGGGTAACGTTGCTCATATTCTATCAACAGAAAGTAGTAAACATTATTGAATTATTGTATTATATGTTAACTATTGTAGAAAAGGTAAGTCCTTTAACCAATATGGCAACTCACTAATATGAACGAGACGCCACGTTAAACTTAAAACTTGTCGGCAGGACGAGACAAATTGATGACATGATTTAATACTTATTCAGCGAAGAACAAGTCACCTTTATCTTCGTAATCTATATTAACATTATTAATAGGAAAGATTTTATTTTTGTATATATTGAAATACGTCAAAAACTACTGAGCAGATATCAAAAATTCTTTCATCGTAAGAAAGCTGAGAATGTCTGAGTTATATAGGCTATATTTTTAAATTTCACGTGGAGGAAGTCGCAAGCTACAGCTAGTCCAAGATAAACAGTTGCCATATTCTACCGTCAGCGCAAATATCCAACTTCTCCACCCAACTGGTGGGCGCGTCTAGATGTTTCTCAGTGAATATGGCTGAGGATTTGTCGGCCGTGTCAATGCCAACCAGCTGCCGTCGATGATGAGGCTCTCCGGCCAGCAAGTGCTCCCAGCACTGCAGGTCGCTAAGATCGTAACTCAGGCTGCCTAGACCGTCGGCACACGACTGGATATTCACCTATACCATACAAACATTACACAAATAGCTTTAGAAAGGTTTACTTTCAAGTTTTAAACCTTTTGTAAAGAAGATATGAAATATAAACAGTTCATTGAGATAATCAAACCAAAGTTAGAAATAAGATGAGTTAGAAAAAGTATTTATATCTACCAACTAACATAATAATTTTCATGATTATAAACAGAGTCCAGCTGCTGGTACTGCTTTGAGTCCAATGGATAACGATTCCCGTCACTTGGTTCTATGAAGAATGGCTCCTCGATGCCCATGAAACCCGGCAGCACCAGCACCCATGCGTGGGTGCGCCATCCGTCTATCTTGTCCGGTGGTGGCTTTTCTAATTCCTAAGAAGTATTGTTTTAAAAATCTTACTAATCGTACTCATCATCATCATCATCATCATCCACTTGCCCTTATCCCTTATGGGGGGTCGGCACAGTATGTGCTGCTTTTCCACACATCTCTATCAGCCGTCATATCCGAATTCACTCCTTTCTTAAGCACACCCTCTTTCACACAATCCATCCATGCTTTCTTCGGTCTTCCTCTACCTTTGTACCCATTCACATTCTTACTAATATCATAAATCATCATCACCAGCTCACTATATGTCCCCACCGAGGGGCTCGGAGCCTACCCTAATGTTAGGGTGACTAGGCCATAGTCAACCACGCTGGCCAAGTGCGGGTTGGTTGACTTCACACATATCTTTGAATTTCTTCGCGGATATGTGCAGGTTGCATCACGATGTTTTCCTTCACCGTAAGAACGTCGGGTAAATTATGTACATATGAAAATTCGAAAAATCGAAAATCACATTGGTACATGGCGGCGGGATTCGAACCCAAGACCTGTAGATTACAAGTCAAGTGCTTAAACCACTGAGCCACCGACGCTTTATATCATAAATGCGAAAGTTTAAATGGTTGGGTGGATGTTTGTTAGAATTTGTAGCCTAAATGGCTGAATGGATTCCATGAAATTTGGCATAGACGTAGATAATCTGGAAGAACACAAAGGCTACTAACTTTTGTTGTTTTTAATACCACGCCGACGGAGTCACAGGTGAAAGCTAGTAAGGTTCATAAATTCTTAATTTTTTGTTAAACTGGAGTATCTCTTACCGCAATTCTGTCTCTCCTCGCTTTTTCCGCTTTTTCGATATCAGCTTGTTTCTGGTCAGCCTCCTTCTTTGCCATATCCTTGCAGTACTTGGACGAGAAATCTGGCAAAGGCACCAGACGATAGCGTGGCTCTGTGTCTGGAGGTGGCGGTGCCTCAACTACCTGTAATTAAAATAAGTGCAAAAAACACAGTGTTTTTTAAATTACCAAAGATACTAATTCTGGAAAAGGGCAGTGACTACATTCTCAATTTTCATGGTTCAACCCACACTAACTTTGGTATCGATGTCTTCGGATCAAACAGAGAGCTCTAAGTCGATTGATGACATTTTTCTGTCAAGGATTGTCAATTCTTCATTTTCAAGTTAGCAGTTAAACATGAATGTTGGTCTTACCGGATTCTCATCAGGCAGATGTGGGCAGTCAGTGCGATACCGTATGGCCATGCAAACGTCCCGTTGCGCGCAGCCAACCACCACGTACGCGTCGTACCCGCCGCCCACCAGCCACGATACCAACACGTGCGCAAGCTCGAATGGGTTGCCGCTTCGACGGATGATGGCCGTGTATGGAGACATTATGCGTTCAGGCTGGAACATGTATGAACTCAAAAACACACACACATTCTTGTATTCGTTAATAACTAAGTACTTATGCCTAAATCTGTTTAAAAGAACTCATGTTAATCATACCTATGTTATAAAAGCAAAAGATCAGATAGATGGATGATTGTCACGAGTTTGTAGCCTAAACTGCTGAACGGATCTCTGTCAAATTTGTCATAGATAAAGAGGATAGTCTGGAAGAACACAAAGGCTACTTACTTTTTTTTAATAAGAATAAGGTAAAGGTAAAGGTACATTTTGTATTTCGCGGAGTGCGTCTACGCGTGTGGAGTTTACTATAAAATTTAGCTAAAGCGCCATCTATCTCAGAAATAAGAAAGTAATAAAAAGCGTGAACAAACACGTAAAACATTTCATTAGACATTAACCAGATGGCGCACCTTGTAAGATTTTTGTAATTCTAACAAAAAAAAACGTATAAATTTTTGGTATTCACTGAAACAATGCTTACGTTTATTTTAACTAGAGTAATATAACTTATTTACATATTTAACAATACAGCTAGTTGAAAAATACATATTTAAATATGCAGCGTACAAACTTACAACTGTCTTAAAAAAGAACAACAAATGGCAGTATCACAATAAAATCATAAACAGTTCATTGTTGTGCGAGTACTACGTTCGTAGGAGGAGGGGGGATAAGGTAGAAGTGGGGGAGACCCGGTAAATTGAATCTAAAGTTGAGTGAAAACAAAGTCGTCGGCCGCACAACTTTTGCGACAAGCTACTTTCACTTTTAGTTCGCAAAACTTTTGATCACTCTCGCTACCAACGAGGGGGGAAGGTAACGGGGAGAGCTTTCTTTTCCCCAGTCGTAGTTTTCTTACTGCATCCATTCAGAACTCTCAGTTACTAACTTTATAAAATTTAATCGAACTAAGTTTTAAGTCTTGCGAAGTTATTTAGTTTCGTTATAAGGGGAAATTTAAAAGTCATGTTGCGTAAATCATAATTTTTTACGTAACTCGGTTGTATGGGTTCACTTCTTAAAGTAGTTTCACGGAGAATCAATTGACGATAATTAAATTTGTAACAAATTATAACTTCATTTTATTTATTAAGATAAACCAACAGGACAAAATTATGACACACATTTTTACACAATATAATAAGTAACATGCAGATAATTTGTTATAAGTATAGGTTTACACGACATATATAGAAAAATAACATCAGTAACAACAGTACAATATCTATTTATTGTAGAACTCAAAATGTAAAATTTAAATTAAGCGATAACCTCTCGTAGGCATTTTTTACAACTTTAAAAAAATATTAAACTAAAACGGCTATGTTCAGAAAAATTAATAGAAAAAAAATACTTACCTAAAACATCACAAAATCACATAATTATCTAATATTCAAGTTTAGAAAAACATACATAACCTACCATAATCTAATTTTCCCGCCAAAAAATGACAACGTCAAAGAACAATATCGACAGATTAAAAAGTACATATTACAAACGGTACAAGAAAAAGGCATTTTAAGTAGGAGTCGTTGAAGAAAATCGTTTTAAAAGCACAAAGGAGGTAGGCACCATCACGTAGCTGGCTGGATTTTATAGCCATAGGTACAATTTCCGTGAGTACAGCGCGCCAAAGCCCGCGCAAATTGGACCTGCCCTCGTTACTTTACGGAAGGATAGATTACCATAGGGTTAAGTAGAATTTTATATATTTTGGTCTACATATTGAAGCAGAAGTATGCGACATTTGTAGATAATTTCAAATGATTTTAAAAATTAATATGTTCTGCAGTTTTTTTTTAATTCTAGCTAAAAACTAACGCGATTTGCGTATTAAAAAATGTAGGCGTTATCAATAAATTTTAAAAAAAATTGAGTTACTTTAATTAAGTTAAGTTTTGCCAATTTAAATTGTTAGGTCTTTTGCGTTTGAGTTAGTAAGCTAGTATTGATTAAGATACGATACGATATAAATAAGATACCAATATCAAAATGGACTCTCATTCATGTATACAGTTGAAGCTCTTAAGACATGCACAAAACGTCGTTCCAAAATTAGAGCTTGCCGTATCTAGTACATAGTACGAGTATATAGGTACATAATGAATGCAGGCAGGGTATGTGCACTGAGTACCTAGCGCAGAGCACACGGGTACCGCAGAGCGCGCAAATTAGAGCGAGCCTCGCTCCCGCTTTGAGACGCGCTTGACCAAGCGTTATTCGAATTTCGAGCAAGACGCCCGCTGCCGCCGGTGCACTAGTGATGTGCGTGTGCCAAGCCCGTATATATCGATACGCGAGTATTGCAGCTAGGTATGTTCGTTTGACCTAGTTAAGCTAACCGGTTTAGTGATGTGAATAAGAGTGAAACATGATAAAGATGTTTTGTATTGAATTTAAATTGGTATTGCATATTTGTATGATCAGAGCAGTTTAGGGAAACATTAGAAATAACCAAAATGTAGTTAAACGATGGAAGTAAATTGTTTGAATAAAGCTGTGATAACTTATATAATATTAGGCATTTTTTCATTTTTTTCACTCTAAAAAAATAACATTATTTTTCTTTTGTTAGCCAAGTACTCGTACTTGTCATAGTATCCGTACGAAGTGGTATCATGGTCATCAAAAATCACTATTGAGATTACAAAAAGACTATTTTCTTCTATTTGTACATAATAATAAGCGTCGATAGACTTATTAGTATTATTAAGCCTCGCACCTGTTGATCGTAGCGGTCGCATGTAAATGTAATGCTCGAAGGGGTTTGAACTAACGACCTTTATCTTAGGAATAGGGTTCTGTTGTCAGCTGAGCAAACCATCAAATTCTCGAGTTATCGTAAGTATCGATTCTCCAAGGGTCCAGTAAGGTATGGGGGGTTCGAGGGGGAGGTGAGTGAGGGCAAGAGGCCGTTGGCAAGGGGAGAGGGGGGGCTTTAGCGCGAACAACGCCGCCGCCGGCGACGCGCACAGATGCCACTCATGCGGGACCGTGCTGCGCCTCTAATTGAACGCGCTGCGACTTTCTTGATATCGACTATCGATATTTTTTAATATTTATTTTGGTATTATAAATTATTTTTTGTTTTGTAAAATAACTTTATAATTATACGGAAATGTCTATCAACAATAATGTAGAAATTATATTTTATTTTTCTGTTGCAAAGGATCGAAGCATGGCAAGTTGCTTAACTTATTACGTTCAGGAATTTTTACATAAGTAGTGGTACATTTTGAATATGTCATATTTATAAGCGGTAAATAGTCAAGTAATTCAATTACTAAGATGTCCATATACTAATTTTGAATCACTGTAACATTAGATCCATATGTCGATTGTGGTCGAGCAAATGGTAGCTACGGCGCAAACACTTACATACTATGTCAACGTGGCTGCGCCTAGATTATTCTGACATTATTACTAATACTTTCTGCAAGAAGTGAGCCTAAATTCTCACATACTTAAATATCTATCAATTTGTATAGTAGATACTAAGCATAAAACTATTAAATCGGTAAAAGCTTAAACGGTCGTTGAAAAATTGTTCCTCATTTTTACGGTTTAATTACGATGAAATCATAAATGCTGTATAACTACAAATCGATTTCGATAAATCACGTCACCGTCCAACCTCCTCGTAGCTCGTGCATGACGTTTTTGTCGATGGATAGAAATAAAAACGCGTTCGCGAGCGGTCTCAATGCGCGGGGGGCGGCGGGCGGCGGGCGCGCCAAGACCGGCGGCAGTCCGCGCGACTGACTGCACCGCCCGCCGCGCTCGCGGATTAGTGATGTTACTTTTAAATTTACACTTTACTCATTATCGATATTCAATTTAATTATTGCATCGATAATATGAATGTCTTACTTAATTTAGTAGTGTTATTGTCGGGTTATGCTGTATAACTTGGAGTGTAATAGAAGTTGAACTGAATAGGTAATTAGAATTGTAGTTTCTACAAAATGTTTGCTACGCTCGGGTTCGCTCAGACGTTGAGCCCTTTCACGGCGGGGTTTCGTGTCACGTCGACGAACAAAGGAGTGTTTTTGTGACGGCGCCACCCTCCCGCGACGTGTCCGTGGCGTCGGCCGGCCGCGGATCGATATCTCGAGATGCCGGCCTACGCCGCGCCGGCCATTTGCCTACCTCGACGCCTCGGGCTCGGCTCGTGTGTACATAGCCCGCCGCCCACCGGCCCCCGATACAGCCACCCCCGCAGATTACCGCCTACAAAGCAAACTTCATCGGTACGTGCATGCAATATGCGCAAGGAGCGCCCCGAATTGCGCCTACCGACCCAATCGCTTTGATATCTGACCCGGCTCCCACAAGTCATTGCTTTTCCTATCTTGGCGGCCGTCAAACACAACCTAAGGCCTCATATATCTACAGTATGTTCGCTAGCAACAAATCTCCTTAGCAACTATACAATAAACACGAAATCTCATCAACAATCTTACCAATCAATATTACCAATGCTATAAAACTTATTTCACTTCAGACAACTAAAAATGTGAATAGGCACATTGCAATTTGCCCTCGTAGTCGAATCTCAATTCAAATCAATCATGGAGTTTCAGACGAGGCATTACAAAGGTTTCTATCTAATATAAAGTAATCTTACTTAACAACGTTAATAATTTAAACAATTCGAAAAATTGTAACGAAAAGAACACTCGAATTTTCATCGATGCACAAAACATTCGATAAAATCATGAAGTGCCCCATTTCCTCGATTTGCAAAATTAACTTATTTTAAAACGGACACAAGTTAGTTCCAAACTAAATAATAGGAACAGCAAAGAAAATATTCATATGAAACAAAAGTAACTACACAAAAGAAAGCATTTGGAGAAGAAATATGTAAAAATTGAACGCAGTGCGTGTTCTGTGAAAGTTCGTGAATTTCAATTGCAAACTCGGGTGGGCCATAAATCGGCCAAGTGCAGCGCCCGCCACCCGAGGCAGCCCCCCTCTCGCGGCCACTGCCGATGCAATGCTCAACAGAGAAAGTTCACATTTGCATATTGGCCTCTGACGCTTACTTCAACTCAAACTAACTCAGCTCCACTGACGCAACTGGAATAGTTTTAATGTTTAAATAAGAGTTCAATAAAACTAAATAACTAAAACTTCCGAGGTTGTTAGGACAATTGTTTGTTTAGTTCAAACAGCTCTACAAATGAATTAGATTATTTTGGATGAAAAAGTTTTTCCGTTGTCTGTAAATACAATCAAAGTCAAGGTAGAAGGAATCCAGGGTTAGTGCGTGCAGATTAACATAAACACAGTGTCGGGTTAAAGACAAATTTGAACTCAAAGTATCGCACTGCAGTAAACAGAAAAACAAACAACAGAGAAATGAATGGGACTAGTAGTGAAGGGTGGTAAATGTGAATGAATCGCACGGAAACGGCCGAAGCACTCGGAAATATTTTATCGCTATACAATAAAGATTATTATAGCTTAACTTTATGAATAGACTAAAGCTGTTATAAAATGCGACGCGTTTGATTCGCAGTCGTGTTATGTTTTTTCAGTCACAATTATTACTTCTGCTTATCGTTTTTGAATGTGTCATTAATTAAAGTTTGGAATTTAATAAGTTTGTTGAAAAGCGATCATCGCTCTCCCTGCCTACTGCATTGGGGATAAAAGACTTGCGAGTTTATTTTTCAATAAAGGCGCGACATCTTTAATCTAGGCGGGATCGGGCAGGGGCATAAATCTTGCAGGTCCGGGCGAGTTTTGAATCATTTAGCGCGGTGCGGCTCGGCGCCCCGCGCGACTTCCGTCCGGCACGTGCTTCGCCCCCGTCGCTTTGCCCCCTCAGCTTCGCCTCCCGCTGTCCGACCCTCGCCGCGCCACCCGCGGCCGCGCCACGAGCGCGTCTGTCTTGCCGAGACAAAGGGGCTGTAGGCATGTCTAAATATCTTATCGAAAATTATAGTTATCGATGTTTTTTTACTTTCGTATAATATTTTCATAGACTTAATTTGTGTTTAAGTATAATTTAAACATTTAATTACTATTCGCATATACGCATACAGGTGATACTAATATATTTTAACTCGTTCCATGAACCTAAAATATAAGTAGGTACCTACTTGGATGAAAAAGCAATTATGTAAGTTATCTTCTATAAATTGTATTTTTGGCATAACGATCACTTCGTAATTATACCATCACATAAGAGGCATTTTGACAAGAAATTATTTACATTGTTCTAATAAAATGGAACAGTTTCAAAATAAGATATATTGTATCGTGTAAAGTTTACATGTAATAGACTCCTAGTATTACTAATACTCGTAATAATTTCCAGAAACATTTTTTTTGACAAAAGTTTGTTTGAAGATGTCGATAGTATCCCATCCCTAGCACACGTCGTCCGAGCCGCCTCTAATTTGAATTCACGGAGACTCCGCGACGCGTCCGCCGCGCCGGCCGCGCCCGACTTAATGAATCGCGGGGGCGGGAGCGTGGGGTGGCTTCTAGGTAGGAGGCAGGGGGGTGATCGGACGCCGCATCCTCTGCGCGGATAAGTGACGCCCGTGTTGCTGTCTACGTTGCTACATAGCTCCTTATGAGGGCTGCCAAACTTCTAACCTTTCCATGGATCAGTCCCACCACCAATTAACCGTTATTATTCCAAAAATCTCCTAACAAATTTCACAGACAGCTTCTAAACACTTCATTAACTACTAACTTCATTGATCATAACTTGTCAAAATAAAATGTTATTCTCTGACAAACTGTCTTAAAGTATGTCTTTTAGTGTTCTTATGTTATTACCAGTAGTCAAACTTTGGTCAATTTCCTTATCATTACGTGTCCCCGGTTTCTGCGGTCCATGTGTGGGTGCCCTATCCTTATATACTCGAGTACATAGCCGGCCTGAACCTACGTAACGCTCGCCAAATTTATGTCCCGCACATGTCTAGAGACCGCGGCGTACCTTTAGAGGGATTTTGCGTGTTTACGTACAAACGGGGGACCCGCCGAAGATATTCGAGACGGAATTTCTCACGGACCTTTATTGATGAGTCTCAGCCGGGATTTTGTACGTTCCACGTGATTCAAATACGTTAATGTGATACACAAGGTTACGTGTAATTCAGGAAGGGTATATAACAGTTATGTTGTTCTTAATGACCCAAACCCTTTCCGATATATATCGAATTATAAGTTACTAGCAAAACAACATTTGGCTAAAAAATGCGGTAAAATAGCTAACTTGATCGTTACCAAAGAATTACATGAAAAAAAGCTAGGTAAAGTTGTCCGAGAGTAACTATTATTGCACCATGAAACCTTAAACTGCGCTTGTTTTTCATTAAAATACTGAACCACTTGTTGATAAGTATTGTAGAGGTAAAAAAATAATACTATCTCCCTTGATCCTTGCTGGCAACGGAATTGCATGTCTGTATGACATTGAAAACAAAACAATAACGACTGACTTTAATAGATATATCATTCAAATAGTTTTATACTGAGTGCCGAACATTGTTAATGTATGTACATATATATATTCAGTTTTCTGACAACACACGCTCGCGGGCAAACTTATCGCTTCATCCCCTATTAGTTTCGCGGGAATTATGTAGGTGAGGGGCGCGGAGCGAGGAGCGAGGGGCGCGCGGCCGCGGGCGACCGTGGGACTCGCTGCGCTGCCCATTATTCTCGATAATCACGCAATATCGATTGTCGACGTGCGTGCAACCCTAATTTAGGGCCGAGTGCGTTGTCTGTGTATATGGAATGCGCGGGCCCTTCGGTCCTTATTGACATATCCTGCCGCAGTTTAAAAAGGTATGCTTCCTTGCCGACGGCATCGAATGATGGAATTAGTGTGGCCTTAAAACTTCATAATGCGAAAATAAGTATGACAACAAATTGTCCACATTAATTAGGAATTTAATAACCAAGGTATTACTACTAATTTTATACGAAAGATTATTTCGCCATTTGTTACTATCAATGTTCATATTAAAATAATAATAAAACCAAAGATTAAGATCGACAAGTGAAATGTTCTGAGCATATTTTTCTTAAGCACAAACGTGCTAAGATTCAGGTGCAAACATGATAAGATTCGAAAATAATATTGTTATGTTGGTTGTTTATAGTACCGGTAGTCGATAATCATTGCAAGGTACAGATTGCGGGGTCACCAGGTGCTAGGTGAGGCCCCGTGGGAGGAGGGACGTACCTCACAGCTGCGCGCGCGACGGTACATGCCGCGATAAACTTCATTTAGAAATAGTGATGTGCTGTATCTGAGTTCAGTTAAAAACGTGAAATGTTTTATTTAAAATATTGCAAAACATATTAATTTCAATTGTCCATTTCGATTGTTAGAAAAGACAACAAAAACACTTCAAGTTAACAAATATTTAGTCCGCTAGTGTGTCTGTATCTTCGCCAGTTTCTAAATTAAGAATTTAATGCGATAAATAAGCTGAGAACAAAGCCTCTACAAGCACTGTCTTACTACAAACTTAATCCCATCGATATCATTTGGTCAAAAGATCGATATTGTCCATCCCTTTTAGGCGATTTCGTTGGTATCGCGTGAGGGCGCGCTCCCGGCAGCCGCGATACGATCCCGCGCTGCGTGACCGCATCCTGCTGTCCCCTCCCCTTCCCCTGCAATTTCCCTGTCCCTTGCGCGAGGTATGCGCAGACGCACGCTTCCTGTCGCGTATCCGATGATTAAGCTTACTTTACTCGGCTTAATACCACTCGATTGTCAACCAATAATAACCAAAAGTATAAAGGAATCGATATAAATTGTTAGACTTCACTAGTAGCGATTATCATTACATTAACAGTTTTATTAAAAATTTATTCATCAACCGACTTCAAAAGGAGGTTGTTAATTTGTATGTTTTTTACGTAAGCCAATTCGCAAACGTTTATTTGCAAAGATGTATTAAGAACTTCGAAATATGCATAATTTCGTTTTCGTAAATAAGAAACATTTCATATTTTTCTTAATAAATAATACTGTCGGAGTGTGAAAACGCGAGGGGAAATTAAAAAAAAGGTAATTGTTAGCGGGGACGCACCTGCGAGTCGCTAACGGCTCCCATCGTCGTAAATAGATCGTAAAATCGCGACCCAACCTAAAAGGGGTCACGCCGTCGGGCTCGCGCAAACCTTTTAGGATTACCTAGTCGTATTAGAAATTACGAGAAAATACCTTGCACACATATTGGATGTGATCACTAAATTTAGGCTGTTTGGACCTAAGTGACTTGTTAAATTCTTTCAATGAAAAAATAATATTTTATATAGTGAAACATTTTCTAATGGCCAGTTTTCTAGATACGTTTAATCATTCGTTATTGTTTTTGTTTCGATAAATCCTTGAAATGCGTTTCCGAACATAAGTTTAGTTTTACTCCCTCGAAATATAATTTATTTTAATATTAATGAATCACTAGGTAATGATAAAATGAATGGAAAGTTAAGCAAGTTATCTAAGTGGAGATGGAATAAAAAATGACTTACTAAGGTAAATAGGTTTCTGACAAACTAACAAGTAACACATTTTATAATATTTAAACTTATGTTTACTGCATTTGATGCCGAATTAATCTAACATGCGAGCATATTTAAGTTAGCATAATAATTATCTGTACTTAAATAAAGAATGTGACTAAAAAGATAAATATAAAAATCGCGTAGAGCACAGTGCGCATAGAATACTTGAAGCGTTGGTATGTCTCGCGGGAGTCGCGCGCATTTTTTACGCCGGGTCAGCCCGACCCTGCCTCCCCTACCTCCCTAGGGGAGGGCCGGGAGGGTTAATTAGTCGCGAACGCGGTCCGGCTCCGTTCGATCCAACTTGTTTCCTTCTTTATTTGCCCACTTGATACAAATGTGGGGATTTGCAGCGCTCGGCCCAACCGATAGCAAAATAAGCAAGCGGGTACCCTAAGCTTTATATAGCGATGCCTTCCGCTTAATGGTGTGTACAATTTAGTTGAATTCCTTTGTGAATTTGTTCGTACACGTGATGAGAGATGAATGAACTTATTGCAGCAAAATAAAACTTAACTGTTGTCAAGTTCAAGTAACTTGAAAACTGTAATTAAGGTTACATTATCTAAAAATTAAGCACCAATCAACAGACTGTTTTAATGGATATCTGATAGTTTATTTTAGTGTTTTCAATTTGGGGAGAGTTGTATTGGTTTATTACCTAAGTGATAATCTTTGTTAGTTATTCTATGTTTTTACGTGTCTGTTCTATAGTTTAGCAATCTTTGATAAGCTACAGGTTTGAGAAGTTTTAAATTCGCTTTGACAAAGGAAACATTATCCATTGGGATTTAGTCTCTGAGCAGTGACCACCGGTGCAGGCTCTGGATACGTAGTTAAGGGGGCCCCGCGGGGTCAGTTGCGCCTCGCATTAATGAACGACGGTCTACAAAGGTTAGGAAACCCGTGCGCGCGCCCGCGGTCATTTGAAACTTTAAAGCTTCGAGACGTACGCTCTGTTAGTAGGGTTCAGAGGTTCAGACATCTCCCCCTTATATATTGGTTGTTTCTTTTTAATTTTTACAAACACAAAGCTAAGGTTTTGATTGAAAATGTTTTGTGTTGATATAACTTTTTAGAAAAAAAACTTCCCTGGTTCTAGACTTAATACTAATACATAGATTTGCATATGGTTGTCTATTATAAACAGTTATCTGTGGTGACCTAGTAATTATGCGTTCGATTTTTGTTCCTATATCGATGGCAGTAAGGTAGGAAATTCGATTGTCAAGGCAGTTCATTTAGGCGGAATGCAACTCTGCAATAGGGCGGGCGTCACGTTCCCGGTTCCCGCTTTCCACTCAAAGGCGGGAATCCCTGGACGCCTTTTATAAACTGTGCAGTTTGCGACGTGAAATGGAATTGAGAGCCCGCTATTCTCGAGGAGGTTGAAAATTACATGAGGACTTCTCCACTCCTGTACATTAACTAGTCACCGAACTAATTATTTTAGTACTTTTCCATAGGCATAGCAACTTTAATAAATAAAATTAATTGCAGAATGACTTGGTCTATGCATTAAAGGTGTGAAAAGAAAAGAACATGACCACACCTAAAACAAAGCAATCACATAACTTTTTCGTCTCGCTTTGATTCCTATAAGCTTATATGGGGGTATACGTTACACGAATTTAAATTGTGCAACTAAACAATTGACTGCGAAACAATCGACAATCGCATAACCATTATGCGATAGTTTAGTCAAAATATGCGATCTAAGTAACCATTTATTTTAACAAAGTTTATCAAAGTTTCATAACATTACTTACGAAATATTTTTAACTAATTAACTTTATGTTCTAGCAAATATCAGCTTCGATAGGTTGGATAGATCAAAATGTTTTAACTAAAACAATTTGGTCCCGTGTCGTGACATAGCGCAGAGCTCGCGTGTCCAATTTAATAAAAAACTAATCGTTCAGCCGACATTTTGTTTTTACAACGATGTTATACATGTACTAATACACACGTAGATACATAGGTTTTATACGCACTCACTTTCGCCTGCAACTCCGTCCGCGTGGAATTAAAAAAAAAAACAAAATCGAATAGCCAGTAAGTAGATAGTTCTTCCAGACTATCCTTCACGTCTATGTCAAATTTCATCAAGATCCGTTCAGCCGTTTAGGCTACAAACATCCATCCATCTAAACTTTCGCCTTTATAATATTAGTAAGAAGATATGTACATACATATGTATGTATGCTCACGATGTATACCTGGATAGCCCAGTATGCACTCATATAGGGAACTGAATTATTTTGTTTCTAATTTAAAACTCGCTATCGCCCGCGAATCCGTCCTCGTGAAATTAAGTAAAACAAAAGGAGCCGATGTGATCTTCTAAACTTCGCTATAAATCTAACTATACCAAATTTAATTAATATTCTTTTTGCAGTTTAGGCTACAAACTCTAACAAACATCCATCCATTTAAACTTTCTTTATAATATTAGTAAGATCTTAATTATTTCCATAAATTGAATAGGATTCTAAATGTCAGATTTCTAGACACGGTCCAAATCTAGTCGTCAAGGCGAACGTGCTCCATAGTTAAGTTCTGAGAACTCACCGCGGCTATTCCTTTGAACATGCCCAGAGGGGGCGGTGGCTGCGGGGGAGGGGGAGGGACTGCAGGTCACAGCTGACGTCGGATGCTGGACGTTATGTCCGTTATGTAGTTGATAGTAGGTATATAACATACGTAGTATTCTGGACAATTTCGAGCATATAACAATGAAAGAATCAATAACTGCTTAGTTATTTACTGACACTATTAAGCAAAGATGAGAGGCATGTTTAGGGAATGGTCAGGGATTAATAATAACATATACTTCGCACTAAAAATAGTCAAGCGATTAAGGCGGTCACTCGTAACACTAACACGTAACTTTTCTGTAAGTAGGGACACTCTAAAACTTGTTCTTTTATCTAGTAAACATCTTTTTTTATATCAACATTAGCTATATCAACTATGTTCCGTTTACAGTCTTTTAAAAATAACATTAATTGGTTGTGGCTTTATCGCTAAGCGGCTTCGAACAATCGAAGCAATCTTCGCGAGTCGATTAGAAAGGCTATAGTATTGTTAAGACGGGTTCATCCTACAGTGACTCGGTGCTTATCAAGGCTGGAACAAAGGCGGCGAGACAAAGGGGCTGCGGGCCGTGCACAGGGTGTTCGAACATCGACGGCCTGCAGCCGGCCGCGGTCCGCGCACTAATTAAAACACCCTGCGACCCTCCCACACCCCTCACCCGATATCCACGTGAATAAACTTATATGTGTTCTAGGTAAAATGTAAGATTTACTTAAGGGCCATCGTTTACATAATCTATCACATTTCAACACTATTTTTACTTCTTCCCATTTTTATTTATTTTTAATAAAAAAAACAAACGAACAGCGGGAACATCAAGGTAACTACAGACCAGTACTTTAGAATTGGGCAAAGTTTGTGCATCGTTTACAGCCACTACATCTTTCAGTAACTTATTTGGGGTCCACGTATTTGGATGTCCTGTCTATGTCAAGACTGTCTATGGCTTTTCTTACTCTATGGCGATAAAAAGGCCACGCATCACAAGATTGCCTCATAAAGTTGCCATCCGCAGCGCGCTCTCACGCACTCAAGCCTATACCACGCTTTAATTAACCTCTACGTATCACGTCCCTACTTTATACTTATTGAAGCTTAATTTGATGCTACGAATGTCTACACGTTTGTACAATTTAAAAAGTAAAGCTATTATTTTAAGTTATAGTCAATGTAGAATGAGTAAATAACTAGTTTTAACCCGCCTTATCTGTTCTTCCAGAGTACTCATGTAATAGTGGTACTGCCCGCTTTAACATCTTAGCACGAATGGGCCGGCACATCCGGTATAATACCACAACCACACAGAAGACAGGCATGAAATGGAAGCAATTCCGTGTTTCGTCTGGTGAGTGTGGTGCCGGAGGCCTAATTTTAGTCCCTTTCTCTTTACCACCCATTTCTTATAAGAAGAGGATGGGAAGGGGAAGTGGATTTGACAGAGGAGGAGATACATTGGAAGAGGAAATATCCTCTTTATGTGCATCTTCTCCTCTGTCGGATAACGGTAGGCAACGCATCTGCAATTGCGGATGTCTATGGGCAGCGGTCACTTCGCCATTTTGGCGGATTCAGGCTTGCTCGTTTGCCATCTTTTGTTATAAAAAAAACTCTCTACATCTATACCATGTGTCATCAAATCCGTTTCCTTCCTTATTTATATTAGGTAGTAATATTAGTGAGAGTAGTAAAAAATAAAAAGCAATTAGACAAAACAAATGGCGACAATACCCTCATATATCATGTTTAAATCAAGGTACAAAGAACTTATAACAGAAGAACACTATACCACATTGATTTCTAGTTTGTTGGGACCTATGTAATATAAATGTCTGTCGCAATTGGAAAAGAAATCAATTTGAATTTTAGTCATAATTAGCACACAAGCGCCGTCTAGTGGCTTTTTAGAGGACCATTCATTCTGCAAAGAGGAATCGTTGCGAGAACATGAGGTAAATCGATGATATCTTGACTGAGAAGTATTGTGAGTGTATTCCTTGAATTCAACATTACCAATGACCATACATGATCTCAAGTAATAGTCATTCTGATATCGTGCTACCTCCGACCGATGTATATTCACATACTAGGTTACCCGTAGGTACATGGAGACAGACGGCAGTTGGGCGCGGGTGCCAAGCCGGCAAGTGCCATCGTGCGCGATAAGGGCGGGGCGCGCCCTGACTCGGCGGAAATTACCGCGCATAATCAAAAGCTACGCCGTAGCTGCCCTCTACAGCATACTACGTGTTATATATTTTTATCTTTACTTGATGAAACTATATAAACACTAGCTTTCGCCCGCGACTCCGTCTGCGTGGAATTAAATAAAACAAAAGCGATTATGTGATACCCTAAATGATCTTCCAGGCTATCCTCTACGTGTATGCCAAATTTCTTCGCGATCCGTTCAGCCGATTGAGCTATAAACTCTAATAAATATCCACTCATCCAAATTTTCGGATTTATAATATTAGTATGAAGTATGGTATGACACATGCTAGAAGAAATTTGAATTCCAAACTATTTTAAACACAACTGAAACCTTAACTAAATTCCGTTGTCTTACAAATGCGAATAACAAACTTTTTAGCACGCATTATTAGATTGAAATTGATATTTTAGGTGCTCCTTTGTCGTCTTTGTTTTGTTTTATAGCCAATGAAAAATAGCGTCCGTTATTCCGTAGTGTGTCGGGTGAGGAGTGAGGATGAGCGAGGAGGTCGGAGGCGCGAGGTCGAGTAGCAGACAAGGGCGTCGTCGAATCCCGCTGATGCCCGCGGCGTCGCGAGAGGGACTCAACACGACACTAGTATAGTATACCTCGATTATATACATATAGTTACATCGACTTTTCTTTTGTGTATATATATGGTGTTATAATATCAAACGGTTTATCAGAATAGGTATTAAATTTGAATGCTTGATTTTATTTTTAAACAAATAAAGTTTACTTTAAGTGTCATTTTTAGTTGAATAGAATTTGAGGTTATTATTAATAGTTTATATTATTTGCGTCGAATGCTACTTAGACTTTTTGTCTTATTAAATTACTGTCGTAACATTGGTTTTTGAATCTCGTTTTTGTAGTAAAGTAACTGGCAAAATTACTGTTTCCAAATGACCATTAACCGTCTGCATTTAATAAATAAACCGAGCTACCTCCACTTCCCTAGACACGTTTGCAAACCTTCTCGAAGGTGGAAGAGGAATTTTTCAACGTCGCCGTCATGGGAACGACAAGGGTTGTTTACGAACACTCGAGTCCCCGCGGCGGTGCGGCCCCTCTATGGCCGTCTGCAGCCCCTGAGGTGCCGGGCCCCAGCAGGTGCCACCGTGATCGATCCCCGCGGCCCCCGAGGAGCGTCAATTTGGCCGACGCGTCGTCAGCGCTAAATTATCCCGACATCTTTAAATGGAATTGCGCGAAGCTCGCGTCCGAGTCTCCGCACGTTTGCCTAAAGGCGTGTACACAACGGGATTTATTTACCTACAGGGTAATAATAAAAGTTCCATGTATTAAAGAAGCATAGATTACCCAAGATAATACTTGTAAGTTATAACAAAATTTAGGAACACTACAAATAGTTTTTTTAACTAGTAATGTTAGATTTTTACCATTCATAAAATACTATTTGTAGACGAAACTTGTTTATCACAACGGATGTATTTAAAACTAATGTTAAAAAACGATAGATTTGTATTTAAAAGTGCAGCATGTGTTCACAGCCTTAGGGCTTTCAGAATGTAACGAGGGTAGATGTTCGTGCGGGGAGTCCCCTGCCGCAGCACGCAGCGCCAGCGCCACTGCCGGCGATCCTCCGCACTATACTAGAGTTACCTCTAAATGTATAACTATCCACTCATCTACATATCCTCCTGGGTTTACGCGATGCTCATTTGACATTTATTGTGTCATTTACTTAATCCTTACTTAATTTTTAAGGTTTGTAGTTAATATTTCGGCTGATTGATTGACGTATTGACCATTTTGAAACCGATCAAAGCTTCTTAAGATCTACTTTAGTGTTGCCGTCTTCGAAGTAGCACTTAAAAAACTTACTAATATTATAAATGCAAAAATTTGGATGGATGGATATTTGTAACAATTTGTAGCCTAAACTGCTGAACGGATCTCGATAAAATTTGACATAGATGTAGAGGATAATCTGAACGAATACATAGGCTACAGACTTTTGTTTTTTTTTTTTAATTCCACTCGGAAGGAGTCACGGGCCAAATGTACATATACTGTTTACATTATTTAGATGCTTTAAGATGTTATAGTGTCTTAAATCGTCTGGCTTATTTTAAATCTAAAAGCTTGTATAAGTTAATTTATAATTTGATTTGTTCCTTTGTGCCTTGTTTCAAAACGTAGCGACAACGGACATCCGCCACTGATAACTCGGTCCACAGCGTGCCCACTTATTTGTTTTAGTTTAAGGTATTCTCGCCCTAAAATAAACGGTGGAAACCGAGCTCGTTTATTATTCAATATCACTGTCGAAGTACAAGCCGTTTCCAGACTCACTGCTGCGGGATTATAATCCAAATGAACATTGGATAAAGACTATAGTCGCTTGTACAATAGGCAATGGGTACTGGACACAGGCGAACCGATTCGATGCACAATTAAGAGCTCCTCCTTTATTTTGGAAAGTGTGCTAGGAAAGGGGGTAGGGGGCAGGTCTCCAAGCCATTAGCGCGGTGTCCTCAGTGAACGTTCGCGACAAATCTGACAGTTACGGATAATTTAGTCTCTATTTCAAGTGTGTTACAGTTTACTTTTGCGTGTTTTTGTTGAGATGACTTTGTGTAGACGTCGTGCATAATTTAGTCGCGTCCGATAGATCGCAATTGCTATTATTCGTCGGGATATTGGAGCGCCGTCGCGGGTGATGTGCGCCAGATGCTCGCGTCGCCCTCGCTTTGCGCCTACAGCCTTACAATTGAATTAACCTCGTTATAACACCTTCAACTTACTTCAACAACGTTGTGGAGCAATTTTAAGAACTAGCTATTCTCTAGCGGCTACTTTCGGACGAAATTACGAAAATTTTATATTATTGTTTACATTTGTCAAATTATCAATTGCAAATATTAAATGAGTTGATGACAAACTATAGCAACCTTGCTTCCTTGATGTTGGCAGTTTGTAGTTTATAGTCCCTTTCCCACTTGAAGGTTTTTTTTTTCAATTTATTTACCCTCTAAGTTTAATAGCGTGCAAAAACTATAGCCTAAAGCGTGACGAAATTGTAAGGCTGTTTATTTTTTTTGTTATTTTATTATCTGCAATCAGTCCTTAAGACTTTTAGCAAAGGTGAGCAACGATTAAGTTTTCAGAATATTTTCTCCATCGAGAAACTTCTTTTTTAGAAGACCCTAAAGGATCTATTTGTTACATAATTGTGGCCCTTTTGAGTCTCCTTCTGTGACCACATTTTGATGAGGCTGTTTATTAAAAAAAACGGATTGAACAGCTGTTTATTAAAAAAAAAGGATTGAACAGGAACAAAAATATGCTGTAATTGCTGACATCTTATGCTGTAAAGAAGTGTGTGTATACGGTTTATTATATTAGTAAAGATTTTATATGTAAATAAATCCTTCTTAATTTTGTAGTAGTTATTTCGATTCATACAATACGAAACCTCCATAATTCCCTGCCGAGTTTAGGTTGTTACGAAACTACACTTTTTATCAATACTTAAAATACAAATGTTTACAGCCGTCTCTATGTAAATTAATGAAAAGTGAGGGCCGTGCATGGCCGGCTTTATCTGTGAGAACAGGCGCACTTAAACAATTCACGTTATCAGGTTCAAGCAACGTCGGCAGCGAGCGTAATCACCACCAACGGTGACCGCTCACGCGTAAATTACCAGCGCTGCCCAGCTGACTGTGACCCACCACACCCTTACAAACCCTCACTAGCAAGCCTTAATCATGCCTCACTCGTGGGAGGGTCGGGATCTATTTAAACTGGACACTTGCGTCCTTTACTAATGCTCGCTTAGTACTCCGGCCGCGGCGCGCAAACATAGTACTGTCGCCTTCTGTCCTGACCCCTTCTAAGGATAGTATGTGATGGCAGACAAATTGCACGTAGGTAATGTTTGCTAGAAGCTGACTAAAATAATTCCATTTTCAATACTGTGTTTATAATAATTCGTTTCTATTTTCCTCGCTGTTTAGATCTAGTGTGGAAAATCTTCAAGGCTATATGCCGTTCCCATATCGCGTACACACCCTAACTCACGTTTTAACATAGCACAGCCGCATTGTTTATACTCTGTCTTCAACGGTAATTCCAAACAGTAACGACTTAAGTGCCTTCTTTAGGCCGGCAATACATCTGCGCTTCCTCTGGCGTTGCGGATGTCAATAGGCGGATCAAAGAGCATTAGACAATCCGCTGTTTGTTTTAAAAAGAAACAAAGACATCGCGACTTTAAGTTTGAGAATCGACACTATCGAAGGTACTGTCCCCTTAGACAAAGTAACATTCGATTATCGTCATCGCTGATCGAAAAGTTAAAAATGTGAATTGAAAATTACATTTGATAAGTCGTGCTTGTCACGTATTCATTTCCATATGTTTTGACAAATTTTGACGATTCTATAAGCGACATCGCTAAGTTACTTTGTCTGAAGGGGCTGAGTGGGCCTTAGCAAACTTACATTCCATTCTAAATTCTCTTTTTTCTGTCAACCTTATAACAAGATAATTGTAATGTTTTTCTTTAGTCACTTATGTATTGCTTTCAACAAATGGGGAAAGGGATTGGCTCCTACAGTACAGGGGAACCTAGTGCAGGAGCCAAGGCTCTCATGAAATATATTCTTAAGAATGAAACAATAAAGCAAATTATTTATTTATTCTCTGTTTAACAGCTAACACCTTTGACTAAACTAGCACTGTTTAGTCACGCTTTGATTCCTCTGAGCTTATATGAGGTTTACACACAACTCGATTTTTAGTTGTGCAACTAAACAGTTGAATTGGCTGGGAAACAATCGACAATCGCACATTTTCGGAATAGTTTCGTCAAAGGTCTGCGCCCCGCTCTTAGAAGTAAATGACAAGTCTTCAAAACGTCACCATTTTTGTACCTTTCGACGATTTATCATATGTTAGTTTTGAAGTCTTCTGTTTATTCACACTAATATCAAATGATTTAGTACATTTGTAATAGGTTTGTTCTTTTTTCTACAATACATTATAGTTGCATATTAAGTGTTCGACACCTCTGAAGAGGCGCAACGCGGCCCACAGGGACTGGCTGAAAATCAGCTCCTCGTGGTATTGACCATGTGGTACACGCTGAGCCTGCAGCCCATTGTTATCATATTTTTTGTGTTAAATATTTTCACTGTATGTAAATGTATCTATATGATGACAATAAAGAGGTTTTATTTTATTTTAT
The DNA here is from genome assembly GCF_000836215.1 of Papilio polytes. NCBI lineage: Eukaryota > Metazoa > Arthropoda > Insecta > Lepidoptera > Papilionidae > Papilio > Papilio polytes. The sequence goes on from NW_013525180.1 coordinate 2,885,552, forward strand.
GATTTTTCAAAAGTTTCACATAGATCTAATAAAGCACAGTTCATCTTCGTTACTTATCAAAATGAACTAATAAATTACAGACGGATAAATAGGATATAATTTGTCGCACATATACATATAGTACGAGCATATGATGTGGTTCGACGACTATCGGTTCCAAGTCAACGTCGCGGGTCATTAAGATTGCGCGTGTGCGTCCGCCGCGGGAGGGAGGGGTACGGGGATGCGGGAGGGGAGGAGCTGTGCTGTTTGTTGAAGCTTTCGGGTGCGCACTCATTGTTAGCGAACGCGATTTCAAGTATATTTTTTTTTAAATCATCAAATATCAAAATGAGTTTTTCTCTCGATAAACATTTTAATAGAGTGTCTTGACTATAGTTTACATGGACTTATATTTTATATAGCTATAATTAATAACACAGTCATTACTATTTTACAGTAACATAGTTGTTGTGTTTGTTTATTAACAGGCTGTAGGTAATATATTACGATTTGAGTAATGCCTGTCAATTATACCTGCAACGTTAAAAACATTATTCAAAATCTTCGTTACTTAACCAGTATAATTATAAAGCTAACTTAATAAAGATTTTGATTCCTGCTTCCTCTTATGTACTATAGTCGCAGCTTTACGCTCGACCATTGGCCTAATTACGTATGCCGTTGGAAGTCGCCGCGCTGTCACTCGACGGGCGCGGGCTCGAGCAAGGGCGATATATCACGGTAACGTATTTAGCGTTGCGTCTCCTACAGTACAATTTGCTGACAATTAGGAATGTTCATACTTAAAGATGGCTACGAGAATGCCTACGATAATATTATCAATTGATTAGTAAAAAATCTCCTACACTTACACTTTTTTTATATAATATAAGGTGGCAAACGAGCAAGCGGCAACGTGAATCCACCGAAATGGAAAGCGACCGCTGCCCATAGACATCCGCTATTGCAGATGCGTTGCCTACCCTTCATTGACGGAGGAGGAGAAGCACATAAAGAAGACATTTCCCCATCTTATGCGTCTCCTTCACCATCAAATCCACTTTTCCTTCCCATCCTTTCCTCTTAAGAAAAAAGTGGAAAGGAAAAGGGACTAAAATTAGGCCTCCGGCACTACACTCATCAGACGAAACTCGGAATTGCTTCCACTTCATGCCTGGCTTCTGTGTGGTCGTGGTATTACACCGGGCAAGCCGGCCAATTTGTGCGAAGATGTTAAAGCGGGCTCTACCACTGTCAAAACATGTAGTGTTGCCAGCTGTGACACGTTTCTGTTAATTAGTAAAGTACTCAATCTAGTGACATTATGAATTTAAAAGGAAGGAACGTCGGGTATTGAATGTGGCCTGGTCGTACTGAAAGCCAGGGGAAGGCGAGGGAAAGCCAGCGGAGGGCGAGGGAACCCGGAGGAAGCTCGCGAGCGCAAGGGCCGCACAAAGAACACGAGGGTTCGCGCTCGCCGCTCCAATTCCCGTAACTAGGGTTGACACAATAACCAAAAGCTTTTTTATTTCATATGTTAAGTGATGAAAGGTTATGTGATCTACATAGTTACGTCTAAATAATTTTACTACATCGAAACTAAAAGCTTCTCGTATATAACCAAACTGTTTATTAAAATATAAGGTATCAGATGTCTGGCCCATTAGTTTTGTTTACGAATTCACCACACAAAGTGGTCCAAAAAAGGACGATATATTACTACAAGTTTCATATAAGTATTAATATCTAAATCAAAAAGAAAAAGAAGAAAACATTACATTTTTCAAATTTGTTATTTGTGACACCCCTAGCTAGCAGCCCGCGGGTACAGAGAAATACAGAGGCATTTGTGCTCAGAGCCGCGTCTTTACAGCCGCGGTCCGTGTATACATCCAGCCAGAAATACTCGTATGTACCCGGTGTATATACGCTCTAAAATATTCTCGCTACATCCATTTCTGTAGCAAAATATAGTAAAAATGGATCATCGCCATTTCAAAAACATTTTACTAGAACAAGAACGATTTTATTGTTATTTTTGAAAAGTTTATAAATAAATTTAAACACTCGCAAGTCATAAAAAATCTAGATTTTTGTTTAGGTTTCTTCCGGCAGTATATATCTAACTAAGCACTACTTTCTGCTGCAAAAATAAACTGAAGTCATCGACTTCTGTTTCATATTTGTATTTTGTACTCAAAAATTGCAAGAACCAGTGAAGCCAAGCTATCTTACATCGGCGCGTTGCAATTACCGCAGTAACGAAATGACGTTTTTTTGGCAGCACGATAGAGCGCCTTGGCAGTAGTGAGGTGACGTTCGTAATTCGTCGCACCGTTATCGATAAAGCCGGCCTCCGCGGCAATCGCCACATAGCTCGCATGTGCCCGCCGCATAATCCCTATAATTCACGGGGCCAGCACAGGCGATATTTACTCAGGGCTGCCTTTTGTGTCACGTGACATTATTTATTTGGGCAACTGCGTAGATGTGAAGGAATCTTTCAACGTACGAATTTAGTGATTCCAAAGTGTAAAATAAAATGGTAATTGTAGTGATGTACAAGTTTTTATATGATATTTTTTAAAGTACTCATTACCATTTCGTTTTATAAACTGTATGATATATTATTTTATTTTAGGTTCTTACATTTAAAGGTTTGTAAGAAATTGGCTGTTATTCTCTTTTTCTTAGTAAAACTAAAATAAACAAGCAAGTTGCGGTTTAATTTTTGATTAAATTTAAATTTAATTAACTTGCTTTTAAACATTTTTAAATCAGTGTTACATTTTTTGGTTAAAAAAATTGTTACTTTAACTTCAATACATTTAAAGATGAAATTCGACCTTTAACTAAAATTAATGTAATTAACAAAATAAGGGAAAAACTTAAGCAACGTAGTTTGCCAAATAATTAGGCTAATTAACTAAATAATTTCTATTTTATAAACCTAATTAGTATTCAGAAATACTTAAAAAATGTGCATTACGTTTTGAAATCCGAAAAAAACGCTACATAATTTAAAATTTGTAGTAGTTAATTCTTCGTATTCCATTTTTGGTTTTCAGTCCATTTGGTTATCAAAATATATTTAAAAAGTTTTCTGTATCTTTAAAAAGCAACCTTTAAAAAAGTATTAATAAGGTCATAGACCTCAAGCTTACAAGCTTTTCGCGGTTTGACTTCATAAAAAATATTTTTTGTAGAGGTTATTTTGTTTTTAAATTATATAGAATTTCAAATATAATCCTAAATGCGAGATTATGAAATAAACAAACGTTTAGAAACCTTGATAAATATATTATTTTTCTGGAAAGTTAAGTTAAAAATGTTATTTTATCAACATTTAGAAAGCATTTGAAAGTAAAAACCATGTTTTGCAAGTGACGTATTCTAGGGTAAGTTTATTTTTTTTTCGTTTTCACAACCCTGCCGCAGGCGGTCGCTGTCAGGCGAGGGCGGGGTAGTGCGGGCGCGGGGGGACGCCTTGACAGCGCCGCGCCGTTAATTCCTGAGCGCTCCTCGCGACCGATTGACAACGCGCTCGGAATTTATCGACGCGCACACTCGCCGCTGCCGCTCACTAGTGATGTACTCACTTATCGATATGACGAAAAAAATATTGATGTAAAACTGTATTTTTTCAACATTTGCACATATTTAAATGGCAACATAGCATTAACAGTACAAATAAGAATCCAAATTTCAATGCAGTATGTATTTTTTTAACTTGTAATTTACGATTTACATTATTGTTTAGTTCCTTAAAATAGGTATGTTATGGTTTAATAAAAACGACAAATTTTATTTTAAACAGTTGAAACACTTATTTTTATTAGTTGTTAATTAGTTTTATATTTTATGAGTTAAATATCAACAGAAAAAACGACCATGTCATCCAATATCGACCTAAATACGACAAACAAGGGGTCATCACTACCCCGCGTTGTGTTCAATTCACCGTCGGTATATACGGGTTATATGGTATGCGGCGGGTAAATAGAGGCACGCTGCCTTTTAGGTCCGACCCGGGTTACCTAGGCTTCAACCTCGATGGCGCACGGTACGCCTAAATGCTTTCGCAGATTAAATGACGCTATGGCGATCAAAACTGTGGCTCCCTGACTAACGAGGTATGCGCGCTTAGGGAGAAATATTCAATGATTAGATGCCTCTTTATGCGGCCTACTTTGTAAGAAATTAATTGAAAATATGACGGTGTAGTGGGGTGATTGCTTATGCCGTGCTTTATCGAGAGAGTCTATTTATCGATAGAAAAAACTTCCAATATAATAAATTAATAAATCGATGTCGATTGATTTCATAATTTATTCTATGCCATCACTTGTTTTCTAATCAAAGGAACTATCACGAATGATAGTGAAAACGTATTCGTAACGTCTTCGATAACATTTGTATTAGATTTAGGCCGCTAACAAATCTCATACAAATTTTATCGATAACCTTACGAATATGATATGCAATTGACACACAAACATTTAGAACAGACTTTGGTTCCGATTTTTAAAGTTTTGTTTACGCACAAACACAAGTTTATTAAATTTTAAAACGATAATTCTGTGAAAATAAATAACTCTTAAATAACTTTTGAATTTTCATCAAGGACAAAATTAAATATCACAATATTTGGTTCTTTAAAGGCTTTCTAATAAAAACGTTTTCTTGGTAATCCATCGACAATACAAACCTAGCCAGGTTTCCAGATTAGGGCATCGTCTATTAATAGCAAATTATTGGGTGTAACACCCTAAAGTGTAGGCGTAACTATGTAGATTGCCCTTTTATAGCTAATGTTAAAATAAACTGACAGCTATCTAAGTGCTGTGGCTCGATGAACTCAAATTGAAGCCAGAATTGCTTAGACGGCTAGTGGCAAGGAAACCGAAATGCCACTCGTGAAATAACATCACTCCTATTTCGAACCAGCATACTTAGCTAATACTTACCCCGTTCTTTCCCCACGTGGCGATAGATGAGAATAAAAAGTGTCATCCGTCCCACTTTTTGTGACGAGGGGACGGTTGAAACTTATTTTATTTCTTAACGGTTATGTCACCTTATTGATGATAGCGGGACGGATGAAAATTTTTATTCTTATCTGTCCCCACATGGGGACAGAGCAGGGTGACGGTTGGGAATAATCCACCTTATCCTTCTTAGGACGCACCGGGTTTTCGTTCGCCGAAAACTCTATCATCCATCATCTTAGTTATCACTCCCTTCTTAATAATGTCATCTTTCACGCAATCCATCCATCTCTTTCTAGGTCTATCTCTACCGGTGTACCACATTCGTAACGTCCTTCTTGTTATATGCGATTCGTCCCACACGTCACATTATTTGTGATTTACTTTTTTATTTTTTCTTAATTAAGTATGTACAGGTTGTCAAGACGAAATTCTTTACAAGAGTAAAAATATTATTAATCAAAAATAATATATTTTTTGTTTATTTACTTAAGAAAACAGCGACGAATGCCGTAAGAAAATTCACATGCCAGTAAATGAGCCAGTCACTGGATAACCAGCTACTACGTGCTAGGTAATGACACATAGCGCATCCTAGTAAAGTGTCAATGTCATACCGTGGCAGTAAAGGGCATGGATGTATTCTACTGTGTATTCCTGGCTTTAGTGAAACTTGCTGGTAATGTCTATTACTTTCTCTGGCCCACCTGCGGCTATATCGACTTCTTTCGTTCCACCCTAATTGTGATAAAAGGGCATGAACTTGTTTTATTTTACTGGCTTTCGCCAGCGACTCTGTTCAGGAATTAAATTAAACAATAGTTAGCCTATATGTATTTCCAGGCTATGTTCTACACCTATGCTAAATTTCATCCAGATCTATTTGAATAGGCCACAAACTCTGTCAAACATTCATCCATCTATCATAAAACTTTCACATTATAAAATAACGTAAGAATACAAATAAAATCTTCATCTATATGAAACTCGCATGTAAACATTTACAGAGTATTCTATATTACGTGTGTAGGTGGCCTAACGTATACATAGTGCGCAAGAAGCCTAATCGCTATCGCGGCAACGCGAGTGCTGGGATTAAGATGGGATGGCCACCGGTCAGCCCGCCGCCCCCGGGGTAGTTCACCCTCCCTATAGATATAGTATCACTGGAAGTGACACGATCATATTAATATTAAAAATGCGAAAGTTTAGATGGATGGATGGACGGATGGATGTTTGTTACAGTTTGTAGCCTAAACGGCTGAACGCAATTCGATAAAATTTTGTATAGATGTAGAGAACAGTCTGGAAGAACACATAGGCTACTAACTTTTGATTTTTTTAATCCGCGCGGACTGAGTCGCGGTCAAAAGCTAGTAATATAATAAAATTATTAATGTGACAATCTAATCGTAAATTTCCACTGACACAAGTGGACAAAGACATATTATTCTCAGAGTTTTTTATGTCTATTCCAATATGCTTTTCTGTTAATCTATTTTTTTTCTTTTTGTTATTACAACTACAAATACCATGTTTTGTTTATATCTGCTAAACTTTCTTAGTACCAGATACTTCATTTTAGAACTTATAATTCACTATAAAACTCTAAATACATATTTCATATACCACATCCAGTGACTCAACATCCGTACAGAATACGTGGGTTGTCTCTAACGAGCGGCGACCGCGCGGGACTCGCCTAATGTCTTCATTTGTATTCAGATTTACCTACGTAGACACGTGCGCTGGCAAACACTACTCGTACATACATAAGAGCGATACACTAAGTAAACATAAGATGCATCTGATTAATGTTAGACTTACCTTATTAGACCTTTGGGACTAATCGGACAACAGACTTCAATTGTTGCACTAACCAAGATCTCGACTACATTTCTACCAAGTATGGGATTGTTTTTTGCCGATCTGTAGTTCCCCTGACGCATTTTTTAGTTGACCTGGGGTGCGGGTGTATCTTTATTTCCCAACTAAGTGTTCCTGTGCGACTTCATCCGCATAAAATTATGAAAATTTTATTTTATTGTTTAAATTTGTCAAATTAAAAATGTCAAAATGACATGAAATGATGACAACTTTGCTTCCTTGATGTTGGCAGCAACTTATGGTCTCTTTCCCACATTAGGGTTTTTATCCAAAATATATTCACCCTTTAAGTTTAATGTCGTGAAAATATATAGCCTAAAACGCGACGTAAGTGTAGGGCTTTTTATTAAAAGAATTATTCAAAAATATGCCATAATTGCTGATATCTTAGGTAACAAAGAAGTGTATGTTTACGCTTTATTATAATAGTATAGATTTTAACAAAGTTTATACCTAACCCTAGATATGATTACCGCTAGATGCAGTCATCAAATGTTAAAAAAGTTGAAAACAAGCATAAACAATACAGGACTATTACCAGTTAGAGCAGGCAAAGATATTCTAGACAACAGTTTCGTCATGAAGTGGCGCGGTAAGTCTAGTATCTAGCCTTTCATTTAATAACTACCCTGTACAAGAGCACGAACACCTTTGAGTATATTATCGTATAAGTGTTGTGTCGATTCTCGATTGTTTCGCAGCCCATTCAACTGTTTAGTTGCACAATTAAAAATCGAGAATCGCACCTTCAGCTCATAGGAATCAAAGCGTGACTAAACGGTTGTGCGATAGTTAGGTAAATGTGTGCCCGTGCTTTTAGTACGATCGAGATATTTAAAATAGATTTTTGTGTCGCCATAAAAAGGTGTATTTTATCAGCGACAAAGGTTGAGAAACACTGGCCATTTTAAAACGACCAAGTTCGCGGAAACGTTAAAAAAACATCATAAATGTCAAGAGTCACCAATTAAAATTATGGATTCGCGTCGCGTAGTGCCGCAGACGGGGCCCAGCCAGACGCCCTGCGCCAGACAGACCCACTTACATATATATTATCCCTCGCAACTTTGACCCACTTCGCGCGGCCCAACTTTTATTGTGCCCAACTTTTGCTTTCTGTAGTTGGTTATTAATATAATCTGTCGCAAATGTTTGTCAAATTGTAGCCAACTTTTATGGTGAGTTTAACCAAAACCGTTATGTTAAAAGAGATGCTTACGAAAACAGACTTCATAAGTACATACATGTACAGACTTAAAAACAAGAACAATATTTTACGGTACGGTTTAAACAAAGTTGATTCTTACAAAAGCGATTTTAAAACATAAGGTTCTGTGTACCGGTCTAGTATTTACTAGGCCTGTGGTTCTCCAATGGCTAACGTATCTTTTGCAGGAGATTCGCGTTAAAATAAAGACCGACGTGACACAAATACGCAACGTCGAGCGGACGATAATCGTAACGAGCAAATCGTCCGACAATTTACATCCGCGCTCCCAAACCTTACTGATGAAACAGCTACGGCAGGGCGGGTACCACGAAAAATATTTTTTTAACTATCAACATTTAAAAGTTTTACTCTATGACCAATGCTTCTTTACTTGACTTCAATCGATCGCTTTGCGTCTAAATTCGCTATAAGTAATTAGTAGAATTAGGGATACTTTGATGGTCTTTGTCTCCGTGTACAGAAGACGGTAGTGCGTCTCAGAAGACAGAAGGAAGGGATAAGAAAGAAAATGTCACCTCTTTCTTTGAGGAAACGATAGAAAACAGGCTGAGTAACATCTAAGTTTTAATTTTTTTATGTCGTGGCAGCCCTTGTCAGCTCACGTGCTATCTCCCCGGCGTATAGCTCGCAGCAGCACAATCGTCCGCCGCCAGCGAGAGCGAGCTTTGAGAAAAACTCCCTGAATAGTAATCAGGGGCTGAAGATTAGGGCCGGCGACGGCGACGGCGAGGTTCGGCCTCGCAGAGTATTAATTACGGCCCAAGGCGTGCGCTGTATGCTTCGCTCCGTGCCCCTCAACCCGCACATAGGCTCGAGTTTCCGGCCGGGTACCTAATACGTGTGCGGAGTATACTGAGTCTCCGTTCCACCCCCGACCACCCCCCGCGTCTAATTGACGCCGGACGCCGCCCGCGGGGACTGCGCCCCGCCTTCCGGCCTCCGTGCTCCGATTTACAGCATCGGCCGATAATCTTTTCTTGATGACGCCAGACAACCGGCGATGGATAGTTGCGCGCAAAAACATTCAGCCCTTAACGAGCGTGTTGTTGGCCGCGATCTTATCTGTCGAATTGCTTTCCTCCGATTTATGTCTCCCTAGTACTTTGAGGTTACTATCGATTTTTTTATTATGGTCACACTAAACTATCTATCCATGTAAAACTGTAATAAATTGCACACACAAACGATACTGCGCTAAAACATTGGATGTAAGATAGTCGTTCTAGATAGTAGTTCTTTAGAACTAAGAAGTATTTGAGCAGAAAGGCTCTATTATTGTAACTTTAAGAAACAGTTTTACGGTGAATAAGTTACGCTGCTTATACAATTTACTCAACCTTTCATCAAAGATGTTTTATTAGAAACAAAAACACCAAGCAAGGAAAGTACGTCCTAAAAATCCAATCCTGAGCCAGTCGGGGCGCAGGCGGCAGCACGATACCGCCTTTATTAAGTCTTAGGTGTCAACGGCGACGGCGAAAGCAGTTCGCTTTGGGGTCCTAATTAAAAACGTTGATCGCGGGCGAGGCGGGAACTCGGCGGGGGGTTTCTGGGACGCGGGAGGGGGTGGCGAGGACCGCGATTGAACACACTAATTAATAAGGGTCCCTCGTTATTGATTTACGAGGCACCGCGTGTGCTTGGTAACTCGTCAAGTTTGAATGGCCAAGGTATTGACTGCTCACAGAATTGTTACGAAATCAATTATTTAATATACATCTAGGAGTAGCAATTTAAATGTCGTCATTATTAATATAACACCAAGTAACTAAAAAGATATATTTTTTACAATCTGTACATTTAGTGTATATAGTGTTAGGGTCCTCTATACCTATTTTATAATTATATGCTCATTGACGACGTAATCCATGCAGTAATAGTATTTGCATTGACTCAAGACTAGCTGTGCATTTGACTAGCTTCCTTAAGTTCAATAGTTCACTTATTATTGCAAATCGAATTTAGAACACGTAATTGTTTTAATCATGGGTAAATTAATATTAATCTGTTTTATGATTTTAGAGTGTATTGATGAATTGTTATTAAATGTTTTCCTACTTTAATACGACAACTGAACGAACATCCAGTTCCGTTGGATTGGTCTGTAGAGTGAACGTATAAATATGAAAAACAACCATGGAGACGGGTCATTCGTTGAGTAGTCGTTAGGAAGGCATTCTCAGTATCGGCAATTGATTATTTTAAAACGGATTGTTGATTAATGTTATGGAGTGAGTGAATAAATAATTGCAAGGATATTGTCGTTTGAACTTTTGGCCATCCCCAAAAGTTCAGAAGTGGGATTACGACAAGGATAAATAAAACTTCCTTCCACGCCTACATAAACGTAAGTACCGCCAATATATAATTTTTCTTCTTTTTTTTTTTTTTTTTGCCTAATATCCGCGTAATATGTACTATATTGTTAGGGAAGCAATTAAATTATATTGAATTGGATAATATTATTACTCGAAAAACAAAATAGTAAAATAGTTTGAAATTTTAATTCTCTAGCTCTCTTAATGTCTAAAATTACTAATAATATGCGAATATCGTAGATAATATACGACTAAAATAGTGCTGGAAAATGTGTTAATTGCGAATATCATGAATTGAATTGTACTAATTAAATTCTGTACACAATTAGACGTAGATATTAATTAATTTAGCGTTCGATCAATCTTAACAATTCTTACTAATTTCATAAATACGAAAGTAACTCTGTCTGACTCTCTATCTGTCTGTCTCGCTTTCCGATTTAAATGGAATTTGCTACAAAGGTAGTCTAGAGCCTAAGGAAGGATATAGACATACATTTTAACGCGAAAAAGGGATTGTAAGGGGATGAAAGTGGGGTTGAAAGTTTGTATGGAATTATCGTTATGTTTTACGTGTTAGAAGGTTGAAACTTATTTTTAAGGTTGCTAATTTGATATAAAGAAATTTGAAAAAAAAAAAAAAACATTTTTTACCCTCAAGGGTGCTAAATAAGAATAAAAGATGAAATTTTGTCTAGCAATATGTAAGGTTCGGTGAATGTTTTTGTTGGCGAACTAGTAAGCAATAAGATAAATTAAATATACACTTATAGTTACTCAACAAACGGAATGCGACATACAATTTTGTGAATATTTAGAATACCCAGGCTCGCTCTCAATATCTGATCCGCTTTTAGCATCAGCATTTTGATTTCCTGTGCGATGCTAAACTATGCCCTTTTTGAGTTTCAGAAACATGGAGGGTACCAGTACCCAACATGGAACTAATAATAACGCCCGAGGACGAGGGCTGGATGATGACGCCCGAGGACGAGGGCCGGATGATGACGCCCAAGGAGGAGGGCCGGATGATGATGCCCAAGGACCAGGGCCGGATGATGACGCCCGAGGACGAGGGCAGGATGATGATACCCGAGGATTAGGGTACGATGTTAATGATTTGACCCGAGGATTAGGGTATGATGTTAATGATTTTACCCGAGGATTAGGGTATGATCAAAATGATGATAAGATCCAAGGACGAGGATCAGGAACGGATGGAATTTTCAGGTCACGACGTGAACGAGTTATACGGAGGACAATGAGACGAAGCCGGAAAGGAACATTGTCTCCTGCGGAGGATGCTTACGAAGAACGGATGACGACGCGGCGAAATGGATCCGGCACGGACCGACGAACAAGACGCAAGCAAAGACATTCGAGCTCATCATCTGAATCATCTGGTGAGTCTGTCGAAGTTCATCCAAAATATAAGCGTAGTAGAATTACCGATAATAGTACGAGTCAAATACTTGATAAATTCCTGTCAATTATTAAGGGCGTTAGGGATTCAGACCGACCTAAATTATCATATGAGAATAATGTTATACCAGACTTTGATCCGATGACTAAGGAACAGACTATACTGACCTGGATTAATAAAGTGGAAGAATGCGCGGAAATATATGGTTGGGACGAGAGGGCTATCGTTCACTACGCACTCCCAAAGTTACGCGGCGTTGCTAAATCATGGTATCAGGGTCTGCCATCCGTTCTGTTTAGTTGGTCCGAATGGAAAAAGAAACTTATCGAGTCTTTTCCTGTTCGAGAAGATTATGCTGAACTCCTCACTGAAATGCTCGGTAAGCGAGTACGGTATGGGGAATCGTTAGAACATTACTATTACGCGAAAATAAATCTTTTAAACCGATGTAACATAACTGGCAAGCGAGCTGTCGACTGTCTGCTGCATGGACTAGACGATCGAGCAATTAAAGTAGGAGCACAGGCGGCCCAATTCTCCGAGCCTGAACATGTCCTAAAATATTTTAGATCAGTTCATTTGGGAACTGTTCGAGAAAATAGCGATGGTAGACGAAATAGAATCGACAAGCTTGTCCCTAACAAATCTAACCATACGAAAGTCGGTAATGTCAATCCCGCAATTAGGTGCTTTAATTGTAAGCAATTAGGTCACCCTAGCTTTAGGTGCGACAAACCACTGATCAAGTGTGCAAATTGCGAAAGGATTGGCCACCAGACTTCTGACTGCCTTAGGGGCAAACCTTATAGCCAATCGGACAATAGACCTGATAAGAATGAAAAACAAGTATCGGAACTTAGCCTAGCTGATAGGACGAACGATAAATATATATTGAGCATTCGTGTAAATAATATACCTTTCCAATGCCATTTGGACTTGGGCAGTCAGTGCACTTTAATGAGAGAAAAGGACGCTAAATTACTCTGCTTAAACCTGCTCACAGATGTTGATTTGCCTATGCTTAGAGGCATTGGAGCTAACGTCGTCAAACCACTAGGTTTGATCAATACCACTGTAGAAGTCCAGAATATCAAAGAAAACGTAGATATCTATGTTGTAGAAGACTATGTTCTGGGGCACCCGGTTCTGTTAGGTCATTCATTTACTGAAAAACCTAGTATCATGATTACGAAAACCCCTGATGAAATTATCTTTCGAAAAGTGCAGTCATCTGATAAAGTACATCTCGTATCGAGTCACGCGCAGCGAATACCAGTCAATGCACTACGAGCTGTAACTGTACACTGCGAGTCGTTAACTGAAGGTACTATAATCGTTACGGGTTCAATTAGAGGACCACAAAGTAAGGAGCACTATCTCCTTCCTGGCGAATATAGTGTTACCAATAATACGTGCGCTCTACTCATACAGAATGTATCCGGATCTGACATAATTATAGAACAAGATTCGTTAATCACAAGGGCTACTAAAGTTCAGACTACGGTTAATGCATGCGCAGTTACTATTAGTACTACGGACGTAGATGACACGATCGTTAGTAACCCTAACTTTACGAAAGAAGAACGGTTAAATCTTCAAACATTGCTCTCGGAATATAAGGAGTGTTTCTCTAGCGGCCTCGACGATTTGGGGTTCACAAATGCTACTGAAATGACAATCGATTTAGAGGACGACGAACCAGTAGTCTATAGACCTTACCGTTTATCCCATGCAGAAAGATCTCAGGTCCAAAACATGGTCCAAGAGATGATCGACAACAATATAGTTCGCGAATCGTCATCGCCCTATGCGAGTCCAATAGTTCTTGTTAAGAAAAAGACCGGGGAGAAGAGACTTTGCGTCGATTACCGCGCGTTGAATCGTAAAACTAAAAAAGATCACTATCCCTTACCTCGGATCGAAGATCAATTGGACTTGTTATCGGGGAATAAACTCTTTACATCTTTAGATTTAGCTTCTGGTTATTACCAAATTCCGATAGATGAAAAGTCCCGACTTAAAACCGCATTCGTAACACCTGATGGTCAATTTGAGTATAACAGAATGCCATTCGGGCTCGTTAATGCACCAGCAGTATTCCAGAGAACTATGAATAAGATTCTAGCGGAAGCTAAAATAAAATATGCCCTGGTCTACATGGATGACATTTTAATACCATCCAAGGACCTGGATGAGGGCATGACACGACTAAGAGAAGTACTTGACCTCTTGAAAAACGGTGGGCTAACTCTCAAAATGAGTAAGTGTAACTTCTTTCTTAACAAAATAGACTTCCTGGGATTTGAAGTTAGCGCAAATGGCATTCGACCTGGTAATAGAAAAACGGACGCTGTTTCAAGATTTCCGCCACCACGGAATCAACACGAACTGCGTCAGTTTTTAGGCTTATCGGGTTTCTTTCGAAGGTTTATTAAAGATTATGCACTAATCGCCGCCCCATTGACCGAACTACTAAAGAAGGATAGAGAATGGGATTGGGGCAGAGTTCAAGATGAATCATTTCTAGCTATCAAGAAAATGCTATCGGAGCGGCCGGTCCTTGCGTTATACAACCCTTTAGCCGAAACACAGCTCCATACCGACGCTAGCAAGCACGGTTTGGCAGGCATAATTCTCCAACGAAATAATAACGATGTTTTTCAACCCGTGTCTTATTTCAGCAGAAAGACGACACCTGAGGAACAGAAGTATCATTCGTTTGAATTGGAAACGCTCGCGATAATTGCATCACTAAGTAGGTTCAGAGTTTACCTAATCGGAATCAGTTTTACTATTCTGACTGACTGTAATGCTATTAGGTCGACATTTACAAAACGAGACTTAGTTCCGCGAGTGGCCCGATGGTGGATTCAGTTTCAGGAGTACGACTGTTCCATTGAGTATAGGCCCGGAGCTAGAATGTCCCACGTTGATGCGCTGAGCCGTAACCCGGTAGAAACCCCCCAAGCGGAGAATCACACATTGGATGTCTTGGTAGTTGAATCAGAACAAGACTGGATCACTACCGTCCAATCGTCGGACGAAGAGATTGCCAGAATCAAAGATATTCTCAGCAATCCTGAAACCGAGAATGTCGCTGAAATCTACAAAAACTTCAAACTGAAAAACGGACGGATCTATCGCATCATAGGTGATGAAATAAAATGGGTTGTTCCAAAAGGGTCGCGGTGGCAGATACTTAAAAGAAACCACGACGATGTAGGGCATTATGGATATGAAAAAACATTGGAACGAGTCAAGAAACATTATTGGTTTAGCCGTATGCGGCGTTTCGTTAAGAAATATGTTTCTGCCTGCCTAGAGTGCGCGCACCACAAGGCACCTGGAGGACGGCGTGAGGGAGAACTACACCCTATAGAAAAACCAAGTGTACCGTTCCACACAATTCATGTAGACCACTTAGGGCCATTTGTGAGAAGCAGGCTAGGAAATTGTTACTTGTTAGTCATAGTAGACGGGTTCACGAAATTCGTCAATATCAC
>NW_013525180.1:2901655-2926274 GCF_000836215.1 Papilio polytes
GTCGTAGGTACGAAGGTATTGTGGCCGTAGATAAAATACAACCTTGGATGAGCTTTGACAGGAATTTCGACAATTCTACAGATGATGATGATGACGAAATTAATGATAGTGATAACCGTTCAGATGATGCTAGTAATGAAAATAATGTACGCAACGATATAGTTGATAGCGCAATCAATATATAATTCATAACTGTGACTGTAAAAAGTTCTAGTAATTACTCAAATTTATATATTAATAATTAATATTGTTGGTGTATCTGTTAACATTTATGATTTATTCACATTGTTGTAATTAACTAGTAATTATTATTGTAACCGTAATTTTATTATTTAGTGATTTAGAAATTGGATTAAGTAAAGTTACTATGTGTTACACGTGAGGACACGTGCTAAACAGGAAGGCCGAGCTGTTAGGGTCCTCTATACCTATTTTATAATTATATGCTCATTGACGACGTAATCCATGCAGTAATAGTATTTGCATTGACTCAAGACTAGCTGTGCATTTGACTAGCTTCCTTAAGTTCAATAGTTCACTTATTATTGCAAATCGAATTTAGAACACGTAATTGTTTTAATCATGGGTAAATTAATATTAATCTGTTTTATGATTTTAGAGTGTATTGATGAATTGTTATTAAATGTTTTCCTACTTTAATACGACAACTGAACGAACATCCAGTTCCGTTGGATTGGTCTGTAGAGTGAACGTATAAATATGAAAAACAACCATGGAGACGGGTCATTCGTTGAGTAGTCGTTAGGAAGGCATTCTCAGTATCGGCAATTGATTATTTTAAAACGGATTGTTGATTAATGTTATGGAGTGAGTGAATAAATAATTGCAAGGATATTGTCGTTTGAACTTTTGGCCATCCCCAAAAATAGTATAGTTGTAATTTCACGCCCAAGTGAGCCTGATAATAGGTATGCGGCTGTAAAAATTGAAGTCAAAACATTAAGGTTTATTCCGACCCCACACGCAGTGATAAATCCAGGGTAAATTGTAATCATTAATTAAGATTTTTTGATACCAGTCTGGCATACAACCGAGTTATTTGCAACATTTCAATATTAAATCGCGATCGTATAGATGGTGTAGATGTTCTCATTGTCAGGGAACGAGGACGTCGCAAAAAGAATTGTGTTATCAATGCGGTGCTGCCGGGCCGGATGTCGGAGTGATCCTTTAAAAAGCGCGGGTTTTCCGGGAAACAAAGAACGCGTTCGTTCGCCGATCGAGTGTTGGAAGCTTAATTAAATTTTGCTTTGTTCATGAAACTGATACATCGCAGAGTAGGAGACATCCTCTATGAAAATTAAAACTGACAATTTTAATGATTCCGAGATACGTACAAGTCAGCCATGTAAATGTATTTAAAGTAGAAACATAACTTAATGAGTAACCAAACATGTATTCACGTTGTCTGGCTACAGGGGGATGTATAAATATTTTATGAACGTGAAAAAACTTAAATGTTAAATATATACACTACAGTTTTGCACAAAATTGCAAATACATTTAAAATGAGTTCGTATTTAAACTTTCATTTCGACTACAAGTTCTATCAACGTAAAAATACGCGCACGATCGTGCTTAATTAGGCGTCCAACAAACAAGAGCACAAATCCTGCCTCAGGGGAATAACAAGCCCGAAATACATTACCGAATATTCTCAATTCCCATTTCCACGGCGTTCCTCGCGCTCTCGCAAATTTGCATCGGAAAGAAACGCAAAGAGAAAACACGAACACTCCCACCTTCCCCCCACCCTATATCCCTGATGCATGGACACACGTACGTCCATTACGTTTTGTTTTAAAACATACTGTATAAAGTCAGTTTTCTCTTTATCAAGCGAATCGGGACTCGTTGATTGGTACATTTTTGTTAAAAAACTAGATTTTTCCATGTCATTCTCGTTAAAAATTTCATTGCTATTTTCTTTTAATAAAATGGCATCACCTATGTTTCATAAGTTATCAAAGTTCTAGATCGAAATTATTTTACGTTACGTTCCTGGAAAGTACATTATATCCACCGTAGAACAATATTATATTACACAAAGGCTTCACTTGGATTTCGGTGCCTCAGTAATATCGGTGATGCGCCAAGTTAGCGGCATCTGATCGTTGTGTGAATTGCTTTATTCACGTGACATTATGATCGCGACTGTACTCGTTAGAGGCGCCTCACCTGACCGCGTGTAATATTCCGTAACATTATTTCCATTGCCATCGACAAAGGAATATATTTCTATCAACAAATGAGAAAACAATACATCCGGAACAGTATCCATAGCATTTTTATACGAATGAGCAGTTCAATAGAAGTTTGTAATTGTTACTAAATACTTATTAAGTTTTCTTTGCTTTTATTGCAGTATATTAAATACAATAACGACACGTAATACCATCCTACAGTAAACATCCCAGCAACATAGAGGTGCATAGTTCGTTCTTATGGCCGTTCAGTTTCTACAATGCAACCTGAACGACCGAGAGATGGCGCTGCAAACCCCGCGAGATATCGCATTACATTATTACCCATAACACATCTGCAATTCACCGAACTGGGTCAAACAAAAACCAACAATTTTACTTTTTACTCACTTTATATTATAGTAGCTGTTGTTTACGACTCAAGTGAATTTAAAAAATAATAAAAAAAATATTTTTTACTGATAATATAGCTTTACAATGGCAAAAGAAAGAAGGAAATCGGCCCAGTAGTTTTCAAGTATTTCAATACATACAAAAATACAAATCTTTCCTCTTTATAATATTAGTAAGACAATCTGTCGCCCGCGACTTAGCCCGTGAGAAAATAGAAAATTAGTAGCCTATGTCTTCTTCCAGATTGTCATCTATAATTAATTAAACTCCATATAATAAAGACATCGTAAAAGGTACACCAAAAACATAACCTAATTAACGTAAAACGGTAAATCAAAAAGAAATTAAAGCAAAGTTTAGCTCCAAATGCTATTTTTCTCTTAGTATTCGACTAGAAAATTAAAGAACCGAGCAGAGCGGAGAGGAAGGAGCGTAGAATTAAAAAGAGAGAAGCTTTTAATCAAAGATGAAAATTTTGAATGTTCCCCCGTTGTCCAAAGTTCGTTAACGCGAGATATAAAAGTGGACGAAAAAGCTAATGTGCGCTTTAAAGAATCTCCAAAAAAATATTAGGATTGTTTAGAAATGAAGAGCTATATTCGGTACCTAAATAATTACACATTTATGTCCAGTGTCCCAGCTACGTTTAACCATTAGTGTTTTAGTTCGATGAATTCTTGAAATGCGTTTCCGAATTAACTTAGGTTATACTCTTGGTTACTACTACTTACTTTTAGGTTATGATAAAAAAATGTTTATTTTAGCAACCTAGCATAACAGTAGAGCCCGCTTTAACATCTTCGCACGAATGGATCCACACAGAAGACAGGCGTGAAGTAAGCAATTTCACATTTTGTCTGATGACTATGGTCCCAATGGCCCAACTTTAGTCCCTTTCCTTACCATCATTTTTCTTATAAGAAAAGTATGAGAACGTGGATTTGACGGCGAAGGTAACGAATAGACAGGGGAAATATCCTCTTATGTGCGTCTGCAACTCCGTCGCTTAAGGGTAGGTAACGCATTCGCTATTGCGAATGACTATGCCAAAGGTCGCAGTTTGGCGGACTTATGTGGCCGGTCGCTCGTTTGCCACCTTATAATATTAAAAAAGCATATTTTTTAATTTACCTGCTGTGAAAAATATGCTGTCATCATTCTTCATAACAAAGGAGTGTGTTTACGCTTTATTATATTAGTATAGATATAGACATCCAAATACGATGTATGTCGTAGTTCGAAGCGCGGAGCGAAAGCTTGGTGATGTTTATAGAGATGAGACTCGTAAAACTGGAAGCTCTATATACAGACGCGATCGCACGCCAGCGCTAGGTTAAAACTATTTATACCATACTGGACGACAATGTTATTTTAAACTTAAACCCTCCCTTGTGAATATTATAAGAAAAATTAAACGTTGTTATGTTGCTTACGTGCGTTACAAATGTGAATAGTTCATTTATTTATTTATATTTATACAACACAGGTAATTTAATCACATAAAAAGGAATATAGAAAACTAGCTGTTCCCGTGCGATTACATCAGCATAAAATTATTTTATTGTTTACACGTGTCAAACTGTCAATTGCAAATGTCAACATGATATGACATGATGACAAAGCATGGCAACCTTGGTTCCTTGATGTTGGCAGCAACTTATGGTCTCTTTCGCACATTAAGGTTTTTATCCAAAATATTTACTCCCTAAGTTTAATGGCGTAAGAATATATAGCTTAGAGAGTGACGTAAGTGTAGGGGTTTTTATTAAAAACATTATTATTCAAAAACATGATTTAATTACTGACATCTTAGGCAACAAAGACGTGTGTGTTTACGCTTTATTATAATAGTATAGACAAGTGTACACAAAACCGATAAATCAGCCAACAAGTGCATAACTACACTATCAGAAAAAAATATTAAAGTTAATTTTTTAAGTTAAGTAACTTCAGAAATAACTACAAATATACAACTAATTAAACTTTCATTAATTATTTATTTAAAGAAAATGAATTTACAATTGCATTATTTAATCACAAGTTAAGTTACTTCTCACTAGGATAGAAAAATGTTTATAGTATGAAAATAATGTATAAAAATTAAAATCGTGTCGTTGTCGTGTCGTCCTGTGTAAAATACAAACGACATGTCGCGAGTTGCTCGCCCATAAAACCGGGTAGCGAGTGGCGTGGGCGAGAGTGTCCACTCTTCAGGCTCTAACGAGGCGAGCGCCATCTGTCGCTTATGTCTATTGCTGCGGAGTTGGAAATCTTTGACATGTCTATACCGTTATATGTTTACTTTTCTTAATACCTACATACGTGCTTACGTATGTATAAACATATAATAGGGAAAACCTAACACATCTTTTCTGTAAAAGACAAACGCATACTAAAGAAAAGGACACTTTTATTAGCCAATCAAAATTCCGTGTTTATCATTTACGGCAGTTGATATAGATATCTGTACCAATCTGTACTAATATTATAATGCGGAAAGATTTGTATTTTTGTATGCATTGAAATAATTCAAAAACTACTAAGCAAGAGATTTCCAAAATTCTTTCACCATTAGAAATTATTTTTTTAATTCACGCGGACGAAGTCGCGAGCAACAGCTAGTATGTAATCTATGTAGTACTAGCTTTTGCTCATGCCTTCGTCCGCGCGGAAATAAGAATTATAAGTATAGTCTTTGTTACTCAGTGATAATAAAGTATTTTATCGGTGCAAGAATTTTTGAATTCAGCCAAGTAGTTTTTGAGTTATTTTAATACGAGTATATACAAAAACACAAATCTTTCCTTTTATAACATTACTAGCTTTTGCCCGCGATTCTGCCCGCTTGCGATTAAAAAAAAAAACAAAAATAGGCATCCTATATGTGTTCTTCCAGACTATCATCTGCAGATAACTATCCTAAATTGCAACGAAATCCGTTCAGCCGTTTAGGCTACAAACTATGACAAACATCCATCCATCTAAAGTTCCTCATTTATAATATTAGTTAGTACAGATTTATGCTTACACAAAATACATAAAATAGGTAAACAGCAAGGTATAGTAAAATGCTATGGCGCAGTCAGCGCGACTTACAGCCCCTCGACATGCATCAATGGAACTAATCGCCTTTGTTATTGAAGATTTGTTCCACATGGTACTGTTAAATTAGACCCTTACATCACAGCGAAAGAAGTAAAAAGCACATAAGTAACCCATTGTTGTCAAGTTATGTAAACACTAGCTGTTCCCTTGTGGCTTCATCCGCATGAAATTAAAAATTTATTGTTTAAATGTGTCAAATTATCAATTGCAAATGTCAAAATGACATGACATGATGACAAACCATGGCAACCTCGCTTCCTAGATGTTGGCAGCAACTTATGGTCTCTTTTTCCCCACATTAGGCTTTTTATCAAAAATATTTACCCCCCAAGATTAATGGCGTGAAAACATATAGCCTAAAGCGTGACGTAAGTGTAGGGCTTTTTATTAAAAAAAGAGATATTCGAAAATATGCTGTAATTGCTGAGATCTTAGGGAACAAAGTGTGTGTTTACGCTTTATTATAATAGTATAGATTAGTGCATATGAAACTGTTCTATTTTTTACGACAACAATGGGCTTGTTAATGGTTGGTTGGCAAGATGTTTTATTTTACTCTTTTTCTTTACTTTTTTAAGCAATTTGTAACATCTTTTGGTTATAATTAACATTTATTAGAATATCTCCGTAATTTAAAAGTGCGAAGAAGTTTGAGAAAAACAAAAGACAATTAGAAATATACGACTACCTGTTGCTCATCATATCGCCAGCGTGAAATTGAAAAAAAAGTTGTCTATATTACTAACTGATAACGTAGTTTTTTAATGGTGAAAGAATTTTTGCAATTGGCCCAGTAGTTTTTGAGTTATTTTTCAATAGAAAAACATAAATATTTCTTATTTATATTATTAGTATAGAGTATAGATTTAGAATATGTAATAACCAACGCGACACATGTGGAACAAACTTCTGTCAAGTGAGTGCACCCTATCAAATAAAAGGAGAAGGCGTTTCAATAAACTCGCGGCTGATTACGTGAGCGTTGCATTGCTGATTGCAGCGCCACCTGACGACCAGGGTTACCAGGACCACCACAATTAGTTTCCAAATTGTATCTATATAAAAATATAATAAAACAATAATTCGAATGGCAGCCCTATTCGACACAATTAATTAATTTTACTTGTTTTGTTATTTTTTTTAAGTAGATATATTGCTGTATCCTACTTTTAAATCCAAATGTGGGATTGTTGTGAACTTTCAAAGCATGGTAAGTTTTTAATTCGTTGACAACCCTAATAAGTATGTTCATATCGATTAAAACAAATGAAGTGAGAACACTTCTATGTTACTCTTTGATATGAACAAGAGTTTATATAAAGTAGCGTCACGTTTGTACACCAAGTAAGAACGGAACGTGAGTTCATTTATAGACGAAGAAGTTTAACCTATTTTTGATTTATATGTATAGAAATTACCAAGACCGAATCCGAATTAGTACCAAGAAGAATAAAAGCGTGTACCAGAATTTATACGTATAAAAAGGATAGGTTAAGATTGTTATAAACATATCAGAAAACTGGAATATATCTGAATCACTAGATACGACGCGGTCATCGTCACGTTCACGTATAATTTGTGTGACACGTGTGTGTGTGACGCTAGCGAGCCGCGCCGGTAAGACGGTCGACCGCAGCGGCCAGGCTTTGTGCGGGCTCGTTGCTCGATAACGTTGGTGCTACATTGATAGGCGGAGCGATTCGGCGACTAATTTTCTTTGTTGAAAAACTTTTTGGAGAGTAGTGAATTAATATAACAATTGTATTGTATTTCTAAATAATTTACTGATACAGGATTGTATGAGTATTTATTGCTTTGTGAATAAGTTTCGATATCTTAGTATGTATTACCAACTTTTAGATATATAAATATGAGATCTCAATCAATTTCTATACACGCACACATTGACATGGAGATAATAAGACTACAAAATAATCAAAATGTATAGTTTTAATTTCATTTTATTTACAACGCTTTCCGCTCCGCCCAACAACATATACTCCGCTCAATTCGTAGTGCGGGCGTCAGGTGCCCGTATTTTGGTTGCTATGGTCGGCACAGCCTTCGGGTCGGCTTATATAACACATAGAGTTATACATAAGCTCGCCTCCTGCTCCAGTACCGCCGCCATGACTACGCCAGCATTCCTTTAAACGCAAAACCCATCAACGTGGTAATTAGCGTTTTAATAGTTGATAGAGACCCGACTTACTCTGGTACTTTTATATTCCTTTATTACGAAGCGCTTAAAAAATATATTTTATTAAACGAAAAAGCAAATAAGCGACAAGAACATCGATCAACGACGCCAATGGACATCAGCAATACCAGAGGAACTATAGATATTTAATTATTAAGAATGTAAACGTGTACTAAATAACATTATAACTAAATACTAAAACACTTGTTAATCATGTAATTTACAACATAAATAAAGTGAACGACTCGTATCTTATAGATATTTAAACCAGTAAATTTTAGTTAAAGTGATTACAATGATATTATCTGGCCAAATATCCTACAAATGAATGTAATAGCCTATTTCAATGTCAGTTTATGTACGTTCCATTGACCTTGACATTGCATTCGAACCCTCACCCAATTGCGCATGCATTACATTGGATTAGGGACGATGAATTGAACGCTTATCAGATGTAACATTTAGCCAAACAGATAGATAGATTCTTTAAAAATAAAAATAATTGATAACAAATATAGAAGAATAGAGAAGTAAAGTGATTTTGCATTATAGCAAAACTTTGACGCAAGAATAACAATCCAAATGAATAAACAAGTATATACTTTGTATAAAACGAAGTGGTTTGTTATAAAAATTATATCACCCTCTAAACAATATGCAATTTTTTTCACAGTTATTGGTCGGAAAACCTTGAATCCCCCTTGGTTCTGGTTAAACACCAAATGATAAAAATCTTAAGACACGAAAAACAAATCGGATGATGAAAATAATTAAAACAAGTAGCTAAGTCCACACCGACGTCGACATAAATAAAATCCTTATCACACAAGTGTCCTATTTACCGGGGGAGCAAATAGGTCGCGCGATAAAGGCGACATGAGCAAAGGTGAGCATCCGCATGAGCGTAGTGCTGAGTAAGCTCAACGCTGAGCATGCTCAATGCTGAGCCAAACGATATTCCTTGGGAAATATTCCCGCATAGACTACAGAAAATTTTTCTTTGCAATGCAATCTAAGTTGAAGATAAATACTACTATTATTACTCAGCCATATGACGCCCACTGCTAGGCATAGGCCTCCCCCAAAGATCGCCACGATGATTGATCATGTACCTCTCGCATCCAGGATACACCCGCATTAAATAACATTCACTAAATACAAGAATAACTCCTATCATTGCGACAAAGATATATTTTAATTTTAAGAATATACGAAATATTTGTATTTGGTTTTCGCTATATAAATATAAGATTCATTAAAATAATATTTGAAAGCGTATAACTGTAACAAAATTTACGGTCAGTCTTCGGTCCTCGAAGTGTCGAATTTCATTGATTAAAGGTTTTCGTAACACAAATGCCCGCACCAATTCCATGTACCAGAGCGGAGTGGCGTCCTCGCTTATGTACCGCGGTACATAGAACATAGACGGTATATACTCCGTTAGGCTAAGCGCGAACGTTTGGTTGAACGGGCGAGCTTAGAACACCGACTCCTCTAATGACGTCTTTGAGGTCAGACCATAGTGTTTTATAGAGCGATTTCATTTATTTTACTATAATCATTTTCATTTTAGATAGTATAACGACGTAAAAACATTAAAACATACCCAAAATACACGATAATTCAATGTATTAGTAACAAACTATTAAAACATAATGAATAAATTAATTGCAAAAATAAGTCTTGACAAGACATTCCTTCCTTGTCCTTTTAATACATTTAAAAGTAACATTAAGTGCTATAAAATAAAACAGGAAACAAAGAAAGGTGTCACATTTTAGAACTGATCTATATAAATAAACATTATTTATGCGAAAAAGTAACAAAAAACAAAATATCGACCATAATAAATTTACAACCCGCTATCGCTCCCGCTCCGCTTATCACTGTACCGCAGTCTCGTTTGTGGCTGTCAGCTGCAACGTCGTAGAAATGGACCGCGGCTGCGTCACACCTAGAGGACTTACGTAACTACCTTCGCTTTGTGCTACCTACGTATACCTACACAAACCAATGTCGTACGTTCTCTACCTAACGTTACAATCGAGCTCAAACCATCGAGAATTAAATAGAAGCAAAATTATGGGATAACAAAAACTTAATTCGAAATCAAGATATTAATAGTAGTGTAAAACTAAAATAATTACTTTGAGTTTCTTATGCTGGGATTCCGAAGTTACCATTTCTTTGTCGTTACATAGTGATTCATTTGTTTATGGTTGACCTAAGTTAATATCCAACCAATAACACTAACGAATAGTTAAATTTAGCTGAGAAACCTACCATTAGCTATATTCTTTTATGTTACATTTCTTCTCTTCAAAGTTTTAAGACTTGTCAATCAAAGTAGAGTTTCATTGACCGATTTTGTTGTTCCAGATGTCTACGTAACAAACAACTGAAATGCTCTGTCACACTAAGTCTTAGATGTACCACAAATTCATGACCCATAGTTCGGTGACCGTCGACAGTCAGTTGCTGACGTCACAGGTGTCCGTATGACACGTGCATACATTGCGTAGCGCAGTTCACAAACAGCATACTAATTGCTAATACTAACTTCTCTTAACTCTCTCGGACTCAACTACGTTTACAGATTGTCAGAATTTAACTCGGTTTTTGATCAGAAATTCGATACAAGCAAACACGGATAATTTTACTATATTGCCCAACTTTAGTCCCATTTCCTTCCCACCCTTTTTTACAAGAAAAGGATGGGAAAGGGAACGTGAATTTAACGGTGGAGGAGATGCGTAGAAAGTGGAAATATCTTCATTGTATAAATCTTTCTTGAACAAGCCTGCATATTTGTCACCAAGCGTGGCAGGAGGCATCCCTAGCAACCCATAGAGATATCTATTAAACGACTAGTTTTTTTGTCATTTGTCTGCACCCCTGATGCTGAGTCATAGAACACCCCCTAAATCCTTAGCAGATGACTTGTATACCTGCAGGTCAAAGGCGTACTTCACATCTCGACCTTTCTAGCTGTTGGTGTACCTTCATCCCCAGACAATGTCACCGCCTTAGATCGGGCACACACCTTTGACTACACTATTGAACGTTGTGTGATTGTCGCTTGTTTCGCAGGTAATTCAACTGTTTAGTTGCATAACTAAAAATCGAGTATCGCACCTCCATATAAGGTAATAGGAATCAAAGCGTGACTAAACAGTTATGAAGTTTAGTTTCTGGTGTACGCACGCTCTCAGTCTAAAATCAGCCCGTCTATCCGTAAGCCAATAAAGTCTTAAAGTCGTAATTTTCAAAAAAGGTACTACAAATATAATTAATATAACAATAATTAACTGCATTTAAATATGCACTAAAACTTGTTTTTCTTAGTTAAAGTATGTTACTGGGACTATAATTAAAAAGAAACATGTAAATAACAAAGCAATGTTCTAGAACATTCGCATTGTAAATGTCAGGTGCGTTTCATCAAGCCCCCTACCATCGTAAGTCCTTTAAGGGCCAGGACAATGACCACTCATGCCTCCATTATCTCAAACATTAACATTTCATTCTATTTAAGACAAAAGACAACTATGGTTATAGTCTAGCCTAGTTTTTGTAATTCAAATAACGCGTCTCCATTTACTTGTGTAATGTCCTTAAAATTCTGTGTTTTTTCAAACTAATTTATCATCATTCCTTATAGTTTAAATAGATTATTTTCTTAATTAACTTTGATGGTTTCATTTTAGATTTGATTTCAAAGGGTGGTGGGATTTGAAAAAACATAGTTTAGTAGTCTATGTGTTCATTCAGACAATCCTCTATATCATCATTAAATTGCCCTTATCCCTTATGGAGCGTCGGCACAGTATGTGCTGCTCTTCCATACTATCAGCCGTCATATCTGAATCCACTCCTTTCTTAAGCATATCCTCTTTCACACAAACCATCCATACTTTCTTCGGTCTTCCTCTTCCTTTGTAGCCATCCACATTCATTCTTCAGACTATCCTCTACATCTATTCCAAATTTCATCGAGATCAGTTTAATAGTTTAGGCTACAAACACTAACGTTTAAGGAACATCCATCCATCCAATCTTTTATACCTTTTCGAGAAGACGATGTATTTGCGTTGCCGATAACGAAAATCGCATTTAAATTTTTTTGTCTGTCTGTCCGCAATCCGCGTTATTCGATTGGACGATTTCGACCAGACTTTAACTGAAGGGTAGCTAACATAGACGAGCATATTATAGGCTACATTTTTATCTTAATATTATGGACGAAGTCGCGGGCAACACCTAGTCTAGAATAAAATTCAATGAAATTGGAGTGCATATGTGCGGAATAACTCAGCATAGCTATAGAAGGGGCGGGATCCGCGTGCATTCGCCTAAGCCGGTTTAGTTGCCTTAGCAATGGCCCAGTTGCCGGCTCAGTCGCCCGCACGTGTCTCCTTGCGAACGCTATAAGCCGGAGTATTGTTGCTATATAGCCATACACATCATACGTTCATTATACAGGATGGCCCAAAAATTAATAATACGAATATTAAAAGTTAAAAGTACTAGCCATCAAGACATGAATGTTTTCTACTATTAGTAAAATGATAAGAAATATATTTACATACATCCTGTATATGTGTTTGACGTATTAGGGTAGCAAGTAGTACCGCCTCCTCAGATTACGTCATATATATTTAAGATGGCTTCCTGTTCCCATGCATTATGTATAATGAATGTTAAATCGCGCAGATGCTTATGTTTTATTCGTTTTCATTAATTATAGCGCAATGAAACAGTCTTTAGTCTGCTAAATAGTTACTATTAGGATAATGCTGCAATACAATTTGTGGAATAGAAATAATAAGTAACTAACTTATACATATAGTTAAAATTGATAATCGACGCTAAATTAAAACATCTATACTATTATAATAAAGCGTAAACACACACTTCTTTGTTGCTTAAGATGTTAGCAATTACAGCATAATTTTGAATAGTTCTATTTTTAATAAAAAGCCCTACACTTGCGTCACACTTTTGGCTATATATTTTAACGCCATTAAACTTAGTTTTACACAAAACTCATCGAAATCCGTTCAGCAATTTAGGCTACAAACTCTAACAAACATCCATCCATCTAAACTTTCGCCTTTATAATATTAGTATGAAGTATGATTTCATGAGTAAGCAGCATTATTACAAAATCAATACCACTAAATGCTTACTAAACAAAAACAAACCTTTCATAAAGCAATAAATTAATAAAAAAAAACTATAAACAGCAGACACTGAAAAGCAATGTCAAGAAATGACGTCATAAACATGTGCACATTTGAAACTCGGCCACGATACGAGCTCCATTACGATGTCGTAAATTATTTCGAAATGTTATAAAACTAAATGCATGAAACAAATCGTCGGAGGGCGGCGGGAGGGGTGCAGGAGGGCTGTCCCGGGAGGCAAGGGGAGGGGACTACAACGCCACTACGAGCACTCTCGGTTTCATTCATAACTTTTTACAAGTTTATCTGCTACGATACCTCCTACATATTTATGTGTTTGCGATTGTGGTGCTGCATAGAGTAAGTCATAATAATGCGATTCGTAGATGCGACAAATCGAATAATACTAAGATTCGAAAATTTCGTTTTCAGCTTCAAATGAAAAATGAAAATTCGTTATCTTAAAATATGTCTTAATTACATTTTAATATTCCCTTAATCCAGAATTCTGTGGTTGCATGATATCTTTTTTTTTTAAATTTACCTCTTTTTCGTAATATAATAATATTTATTCAAGTAATTAAAGAAAAAAAGGATTTCTGTCAATTTTTCATAACATTTTAAGAAACCAATTCTCTATAGCTTTGTAAATGTTAGGTAGATGTTATAGGAAATTAATAATTTGTTTATTTTATATTAATTAACAATTAATAATAAATATTTATGTATACACAGTTTTTTCTTTGACCCTTAATATTTACATTCATCAGATTTCTCAGTAACTATAAACTAAAATAACCTCACAGCACCTGATAATATTCGTTGGGCGTACTAATTAAAACAAAATTGTCTATGCAAATCTCTGAATATCTTCTTTTACACAATATCAATTAATATATTCAAGTGTCAATAACATTTTTTAAAAAAAATATAATGTTCGTAAGATACGGGTTTCTTACCACGATTGAATTGTTTTAGCTTCCGATATTTCGGCACAGTTGCATGCGCCATGTTCACGGGCTGACTGTATATTTGTAAAAACCACGACAGTTTAAAGTTATATATAACATTTTTTTACTTTAGAAGAAACACCAAACCATATCTCAGAAGCTTGATAGATGTAGGCAAGAAATTAAAATTTGCAGTCCACTCCGCAACAGAGATTCTTTGTTCAAAACGCACACATGCGCAGTTGAAGCCGGCGGTGAGACACACATTTATAAATTGAAATAAAGTTTGTTTTAGTTGGGCACTGGCACTGGCAGTACTCGGCAACTCGGTATGAATGAAAGCGAAAGGGCGGGAACTCGGGAACGATTGTTATCAAAACATCGACTGTTGCGCTTCCAAACTCATTTGTATTATCATTTATGTTTTTAAATTTGACTATTTTCTTGTTTACGTTTTATTCTTGCTGTTGTTTATTTAACTGCGAACATTTTATATTTATATCTATACGAATATAAGCGTAAACACACACTACTTGGTTACGTAGGATGTCAGCAATCACAGCATATTTTTGAATAATACTTCCTTAAAAAAAGCCCTACACTTACACGCTTTAGGCTATCTATTTTCACGCTATTAAACTTAGAGGTAAATAGACTGTCACGCCAGCTACTACCCAGTTTTACTGGCATGTGTTGAACACAATAATGAAATAAATATTAACTTTAGGCAGTTTAGCGCATAGATTATGCCATACATTAAAACCATAAATACACAGACTATATAACTTGAGTAAAAACCAAAAAGCGTACAGATAAAAAATAATTTAGGTAGTAGGTACATTTGTCAGTCGCGTATAAAAAATACTGGCACAAAAACAACAATACAAAATGTAAAAAAAAACACCCGAGAGATTCACAGCGATATTTGTGCGGAGACGACCTTCGGCGCTGACGGTGCGCGGACTGCCCTTGGATGGGTGACCGCTTTACTGTCGTATATCCGTACATCGGACAAGATAACTGATGAATAAATGTAGCTTGCTCGTGTATTTATCTACAGTTTGCCCGCTGATTTGCACGAGTCTTATTTTCTTTGGTTAAATTTTCTGTAACTCATTTCAATCGAGAAATTATAATTACGGTAATAAAATAAACTATGTGACAATGTTCTTAATGAAAATTTTGTCAAAAATGTTGAAAATAAACTTGTGATTTATTCACAAAGAGAGAAAAATTAAAAACGATTTATGGTCAATTCTGTGTTGATTACAATTTGTTAAGTACACGATTGACTGATTGACAAAGAAATTAATACTTCAATATAAGAGCGGGCGCACACCTTTGACTGAACTATCGCACAACTGATGTCGATTGTTTCGGAGCAAATTCAACTGTTTAGTTGCACAACTAAAAATCGAGTATTGTCAATGTTAATCACACTTTTGTGTGATACTTCATTTGGCAAAGATCAATTTAGACATTCAAAGTCTTGTCAGTTACTAATTTTGCAATTGCTATGCGGGTATCGACGGGCAAGCGTCGCGGGTTGCTGACCGTCATAGGTAGCGTAACGCGAGGGACGTTGGGTGTGGGGACCGCGGGGGTGTGCGAGGAGGTGCGGGGGAGGGCGCCCTTGCGCGAAGGTGAGGCGACAATTAACGCGCGGTCATTCCTCCGCGGCCGGCGGCTGGCCGCGATAGCGGGCGACCGGACGCGACGCCCGCGCCGCCGATGCGTCGCCTCGCGACATATAGGGCTGCCTCTGTTGCTCTTTCAATAACCACTGTCATAGTATATATCACCACCATCTTCCTCCTTATCCTACTCCCGTGGTCGCGCAACAAATTATTGTTCCACAAAACTCTATCACCATCTGTCATCGCTCCCTTTTTTATCGTGTCACCTTACAATCCATCCGTCTCTTTCTAGGTCTACCTCTACCCATGTACTTCCACACTTTCATAGTATTCACTCCTCTTTCTCTATCAGCCGTTATATTGAATTGCTGACACCTGTCTCTTTTAAATGTTCAATTGCCTAAGACTGACTAATAAATATACCATACTAGATGAGATAGCTAACATAAGATTTTATTGTGTAGATTATGATTGTTAGCATAAGAAAAGGTATATAAAATCGCCGTGCAATTCAAGTATTACAGAGAGTGGTCTTGATATAAGAAGATTGCTTGAAAGGTTGTATTATCGGAACTTAGTCTACCTAACGCGTGGGAATATTCATTTATGTCAAACACTAACGGAAGTTTTTAATATTCATTGAAATTGCAAAGAGCTTTTAATCAAATAAAAATGTTTTAATTGTTGCTTTAAAGATTAAGGATGTGAACTATTAAAAAAACAATTAAATAAAAAACCTTTAATAAAACACTTCGACAATTAAAAAAAATAAACCATAAACAACTGCGACATTTTAGGTCCAAAGTATCGGACTGGCTGTTTTTACAGCCGAGCGGAAAACGAAAAAAAAAAAGATAATTGTCTAATGACACGACAGCACGCAGCCCTGCGCGACCCGCCGGCGGCCATCTTGTCCCGCTTAATTGCGGGCCGCACGCGCCTTCGCGCGGCTATCGTCAACTGCGGGGACTCGCGGGTACGTACATAATCATACATACTGCCAAATTCATCGCTTCCCTCGCTTCTCCTTCAACTAAATTAACTCGAATATTACACGCGCTTGTTCTGTTTGGTATTGCCAAGTCACAAGATATCTATCATTCCTAAATTTAGATAATTTTATTTGATTACCTACCTAATTAGTAAAACTATAGATTAAAAAGTCGTAAATAGAAATGTATGATATAAATAGAGCTGTAGATTTAAAATACCCATGTTCCTATTACATACTCAAGCTGCAAATACTTTATACTTCTTAATAATTCTATTAGAAACGTATAACAAACTAGCAGTTGCTCGCGACTACGTCCGCGTGAAGTTTAAAATAAAATACATAGCTTATGTTACTCACTGATAACGTAGCTTTTTAATGGTGAACGAATTTTTTAAATCAGGCCCGCAGTTTTTCAGTTATTTCAATACATTAAACCAGTAACCTTTTTGATGTCTGTTCAAAAAGACTTATTAGTACAAACGAACGATTCTCACCGAGTTTTACATAAGCGGAGAATTTAGTAACTCGCTATAAAGTAGTAATTAAGGTTGTACCATTGTTTAGAACCACACGAGCGATACTGGCGCATACTAGTATTACCACTGATTATACTACGTTTCGATACCATTATCACTGCGGAGAAAACCTATATAAATAAATTGCTGTCTCCATTTTTTCAAAGAGAATGAGCGGTACATCAATAAGTTGTAGAAACCCACGTTTATCATATCGAAGGTCCATAACAAGCCTATATCCTATCATTCTTTAGCTTTTTGTTTCTAAAGTTATTAATATCTGAATTAAGCTAAAGGTTTTAAAGATATCGTGTAAATGCTATAAATTTTGTACAAAGAAGTTGCACTACAAATGTTTTAGTTGCATAGTTCCCTTGCCGGTAGCGGCAGACGTAGCGGTATCCAGGTTCGATCCGAGCGGTTACGTAAGCCTGTAATGGATGCTTGGAGACGAAAGCACAGGTGGTGTTCAGCGCGGCCCATCGATCTCGGTAAAAATACGATAATGCCGTATATTGCCTACGCCGCTCTTTCTAGTTCGTGCCACAGACCTAAGTTATAAGAGGTAGCGATTTTATTTCTTAGTTATTTTATACGTAAATTGTGACCTTAAAGAAACTGTGAAACGAAAGTTCTAGGTTTCCAGTCACAAGTGTGTGCAACAAATAAACGAGCAAACATGTCTGCAACATTTTCAGTAAGTTTAGTATTTTGCAACTAGCAGATAATCTCATGGAAAATATTGATTTTATAACCATTTATTTTAGATAATGCTGTTGTTTTGTTTTCATAAATAGTTAGGTAATCGCTATAATCTCTAACCTTGTGGCGCCCTCATATTGCCAACGTGGCGGTAAAAATACACGCGATCCGTGGCCGTCAACGATAACGCGAGGCCCGGCGCCGCCCACGCTGCCTTCACACTCCTACACGTGCCCACACCACACCGCACCACGCCGCGCTGCGTACCCACTTTATACGCCGTTTGTTCATTAGGGAAGCGGCGAGACGTTAAATATAGGCGACAGGGAAAACGCTCACGCGAGCGAGAGGAAAATGCATCGCGGCCGCTTCGTTCGTTCCCCCGAGCGCAAAGACGCCTGCCGCCATGGATATCGGCTAAATTTATCAGCGGACCGCGAATCGCGAACTCGTAAAAAAGCGCGGCTCGATTACAAAGCCGGCTTTTATGAGAGCGCTCCTCGGCGTAGTTTTTCAACCATAAACAAGCGATCGCCCTCCCCACCGCCTCGCGTCCCTCCCACTCCCCGCTCGTAAACTAAGCGATAGCGAGAGGACTTAATGGCTGATCGGATTTTGATTAGCGCGGACCGACGACGCGACCCGACTCCGCTCCCCGGCCGCCGTCCGCCCGAATTTGAATAGATAAGTGTGCACCCGAGGCCGGCCGTCCGCGACCGTAATTTACATACTTACCGCTTTCGGCGGCCGGCGAGGGTGCCAAGTTATGGACGACGCGAAAACGATAAACTTGATATAGGGCTCCGGTCATCGATTCGAGCGCTTCGAGTGCTTTTTCAGCGAACCCTGTTTGTTATCGCGGCGTCGTTTTTTGCTCGATTTAATCGCTCGGCTCGCGTCTCACTATACGAGAACAAAGCGGCGCACATTGCGCAGTTTTGACAGCTCACTTTTGTGTTTTACTTTCCCAGCGGCGCGTGTAAACAGCGACCACTTTTTGCGCGAGTAAACTGAACCGCAAATATATGAGCGCCGCTCGGAATATATTCAGTGCGTCAACCGAGGATGTTGGCCAATTGATTTAGTATGGTCTATTCGATTTAACTTTTGTACTAATAATGTTTTACATGTAATTTATATGAGTTACATCAAGATAAAGCGTTCCTATCGTACAAAGGTTTTGTCGTACGTACGATGTTAAGTTTATAGTATACTGTAAGCCGACAGTTATTTTCTAAAAGTTTTAGTAAACAATTACTCATTAAGGATTCCTAGTAACAAGAAGCAATTGCGATTCCGGTGCGCGGCAGTCCCTCCCTCGCCCCATGCGCCCCCATCGCGCTTACGACGCGCCCGTTTTATCAGGTAAAACGCAACCGAGGGTCGCGATCGCGAGGTAACTATATCCATGATGTAGCTACCTATATCCACGAGCTACATTTTTTCGTTCGATCGAGGTAAATACTCCCTACTAACATACTCACAAAACCTAGTTATAGTCGCGTATAGGCAACATAACGCGCGCCCCGGCACCGTCCGAGCGGCGCATACTGTTTAAACGGCCATCAAAGCGGCGAGCACATAAAACGGGTCCCGTTTTACATTCGGCGCTAGAACTCGCCTTTATAGCGGACCGACTGGAATTCGACTGGTAATGAGGAAACTCACGCCCCTACCTATGGTTCTCGATTGTAATTCGATACTAAACTGGCCATGTAACCACGATTTAAAATCTTTTAGGACTATTTTAAATATTATTTAACTTTACAAAGAATATGTCAAACAAAAACATTAATGAACTACGAAGAAATGTTTAAAAGTTACGAAAGGAAATAGATAAGAGCAAGAAATTTAATTACAATAGGTTATCGTGGTGTGGACATGTTATAAGACGAGAGGTTGGGGATTTAAACCAGAAGTGGATGGCTACAAAGGTACAGTAAGATCACAGAAAGTATGAATGAATTATGTGAAAGAGGATATGCTTAAGAAGGGAGTGGATCAGATATGACGGCTGATAGATAGGGAAGCAGCGCATTCCGTGCCGACCTTCCGCAGGGACAAAGGCAACTTGATGATGGTATTATCAAATATTTCTCCAGTGTTAATAAAAACAAGTGTTTCCTTTACTATCATCATTAGAAATAAAATTTATTAGAAACGTGTTATTCGAGAAACAATAGTAGTGGTAATAACAGTTACTTCAGCTTTTGGCACCTTTTGTGCGTCAAGCGAGCGCGGTTCTGCAGCGCTCTGCATCTTCACACTAACAGTTAGATAAGGACCGACAAATTCCCGCGCTAAACCGAAAAATACTCCCGTGCGAACATTTTGAAGCTATTGTAACAATAACTTTACAAGATCGGTAAATTCCAATAGTCATCTATATCTGTTCCATACTGTTCTATATCTATATAATAAAGGGGAAAGATTTGTACATTTGTATGCATTGAAATAACTCAAAAACTACTCGACCGATTCTAAAAATTCTTTCACCATAAAAAGACTTTTTTAGCATATGTGTTCTTCTAGAATATATTCTACATCTGTGCCAAATTTCATCAAGATCCGTTGAGCTGTTTTGGAGATACATCCATACATCCAACTGTCTGTTTGTCTGTCCGCAAGTTGCGTTTGTTCCGGGTAATCTCCGAAACGGCTGAGCCGACTTAACGGGCATATTGTAGGCTACTTTTTGACCGACTTTCCAAAATAAGGAGGTACTCAATTCGTCTGTATGTTTTTTTTGTCTTAACATTGCGTGGACGAAGTCACGGGCAACAGCTAGTTTTAAGTACATGCAGACCGACGAATTTAATAATTCTCAGGAGGGAAGATACTAAAGCCTTAGGAAGCGAACGGTTTCCTAAAAAGGTTCGTTTAGGGTCCCATCCCGGGGGCTGTGGTCCCTCTTAGATATTTGGACCGTCGCCTACGGCGGAATACTCAAAGAAACCTTTTGTAATACAGAACCAAAATTATGACGAAAGGAGTCAAAGATCCACGTGTATTAACAATAAGATACAAACATAAGTAATTATTAATAATAGGCTTCCATTGTAGACATCCATCCAAATTATTGTCATACTAGCGTTTGCCCTTCTTGTTCTTCCAGGCTATACTCTACATTCTAAATTTCATTGAGAATCGTTCAGCCATTTAGGACACAAACTCTTACAAACACCCATCTAAACTTTCGCATTTATAATATTAGTAAGATAATAAAAGCAACAATATAAGTTGTTTTATCGTCAATTTTAAAGTTCAAAAATTCAGTCGATTCTCTTGACTTCAGGAATTTATTTCGCAAATTCGCTCCTCACATTCACTCGAATGTAACGTAAGAACCTAAAACCCCAGACACTTCCAATATCTGCACACTCGAAGCTATCTCAAGAGCCACGTCTTTTCTAACTTACGCAACAGAATTTACGCTTAAGTGAGCTGAGGTCCACTGGTACGCTCACCCACACCCATGCAATTTGTATGAGCTGCCAGCCAACGAAACTTGAGCCGCCGCACCTCCCCCGCCTCGTGTCCCAACAGACGCCGCAGGGGTTAAAGGGAATCGCGGTCAGAGCTCTCGCTTTGAGAAACTATGGAATAGTGTGGGATTGGAAACTTGCCAGTAAAAGTTGGGCTCCCTCGTCCCGCGGTGTGTACGGTGTTTGTACGTAAAGAGGGGACGATGGCTATAGGTTGAGGGTCTGTTTAGAGTAGCTAGCTGCAGTATACGTTGTGTAGGGGTAGATGTGTATCGAGGCGAGAGGCGAGCGGCAGCGGGCGGCCGCGGCGTGTGGGTGAGACGTTTACGGTCGGATCGCCGGTCGACAGCGATCCGATCACCATATTTGCATCTCACAAAATCAGGACTATAAGATTACTAATTTTTATTGCAATCGAACGTTAAAGAAATAATTTATAACATACGAAACCCAGATGCAAATTGTTTTGATCTATAAAACCATGTAATTATCATTTTGTCAAAATATAGGAAAGGAGGGAATTAATTAAATTATTAACTATGACATCCGACCATTAAAAAGGTAGTAGAGAACTAGTAAATCTATAAATCTTTACTCGTAAGCATTACCACTTATCATTATTGTAACTTAACAACGCTATATTAAATTATCCGTGAAATATTCGAGCACAACGTGGTCCCTGGGCACGCGAGCGCAATACCGCGTTGAGACGAGCCGCGGTCGGCCCCTCGCGTCGCGCCAATTAATTACGGTGGCCATCTTACTCCCGCCCGAACCCCTCACCCTCCACCCCCCAGCACCACCCGCCCGGCCGCGCTGACGGACAATAATCGCCGAATCTTGCCCCTATATAACCATATCTACATATAGACCCGTCCTTGCCGAAACTAGTCTACCTACAGCATACATATACAAGTAAGCATTGTTACTAGTGAACTATCGTCGCATATAGGCATTTATATCAATATAGACTGGTCGTGGACGCCTCCGTGTGACCTTAACGGCCTTTGTGATAACTGAACCCTGCAAATAGTCGGTAATTACAGATTGAGAGCGTTGGGATTTAAGTTATTAATGATTCAGACCAAATCCTAGCCCCAAAGTTGAATATACGAAAATATTCCGATATTAATAGGCCTACGTTAAGCTTTGAATTTGTAACAATTTGTTCTAAGACATGGTACGCCAAAAAGGTTTTATTCTTCAATATTCACTGTTAGAAATAGAGCATACTAGCTTTCGCACGACTGTCCACGTGGATAAAAAAACAAGAGTGCTACCCTAAGTGTTCTTCTAGACTATTCTCTACGTCTAAGCCAAATATCATCGGGATCCATTAAGCCATTTAAGCTACAAACTCTAATAAACATCGATCCATCTGAACTTTCGCATTTACGATATCAGTACAAATACAAATAGAATTTGGTTAAAGTATGAAGAAAAGAACTCTTGCATCCAAATACAATTACGAACCTACCTGATATTACATTAGTTAATTTTCATTTAACTCTTACAGTAAACTTACTTACCAAGATGCCATCTGTTCGGAATTCGATATCGAGCAAAAACCGATCACTACCGCAATCGATCGGCCCAGTCTATTCCTGAATACTGCAGAGGTTTTGCACCAAAATGGCAATTGACAATCGAAGGTTCCATTAGCGTATCAAAACATCACTTATAAAGAATCAAGACTGCCACTCAGTCACTAAGCATTCACTTAGTGTAGCTTTAGTATATGATGTAACAGAAAGGGACTGTGTAATCTATACTATTATAATAAAGCGTAAACACACACTTCTTTGTTGCCTAAAATGTCAGTAATTACAGCATATTTCTAAATAATTATTTTTTTTATAAAAATCCCTACACTTACGTCATGCTTTAGGCTATATATTTTCACGCCATTAAACTTAGGGGGTAAACATTGTAGATAAAAACCCTAATGTGGGAAAGAGACCATAAGTTGCTGCCAACATAAAGGAAGAAAGATTGCTAAGGTTTGTTCATGTCATGTCATTTTGACATTTGCTATTGCTGCTGTTGACAAATTTGTACAATTTCATGCGGATGAAGCCGCACGGGAACAGCTAGTAATGTCTGTATGTTTTGTATTTCTCTGCGATTTTTTTTAGCATTAATTATTAATAGTTATTATTATATTTTATAATGTTGCAATGTGTATTTGAGCTGATTAAATGTTTATTATTGTTAAAAATAAAACTCCTTACAAATAGAAAACATAATTTGAACAAATAATACCTACATTTATAATGTCTCAATTATTCGAACTTCAGCCTCCTACATCTTTATGTAACAGAAAATCTGTCAATAAGGCAATAAACCATCTATTATGTCTTAACAACTCAATACAATGCGTGCAAGCTTTACTGTGAACGTCGACAGAGCGGCACGACGTGCCGGCAGATGCAGCACGCAAGCTTTTAATCAGGCGTGACATTGTATGACATATGCACATTATAAAAACATATAAGGATAGGGGTTAACAAATCTTCATTATATCGGTTACTCCTTCTCTGTTGAAAAAAATAGTCTACCAAACTATGCTCTACATCTATCCCTTTCATCGGGATCTGTGCAATTTAGTCGACAAACATCCATCCATCTAAACTTTCGCATTTATAATATTAGTAAGAAGATAAATTTTATTCTTATGTACACACTAACCGATAAGAGTACACACAATATGTTGGTGTTATTAGATTTGAAAAAAAAATGATTTAAACATAGGAATACTGACTTATAAGCGTGTTTATGAAAAATATTGACTATAGAATTTGTATTAAAAAGTAATTATCTGTCCTTAATTCAGGACACTTCGTTATCATCCACTGATCTTGAAAATCCATTAAATTATAACTAATAAAAAATGTTATAATTTATTTTTTTAAAAAGAACCACTTTGTCCTTTGTAAAAGACATCAACGAAGACCTCAAATGGAGGTTACAAATATATTATCTAAAACATTAAACTATCAGATTTCTGTATTAACTTTAGTGTGATATAATTCCCGTTACATCACATTTATATACTTGATGATTTTAGTACACACGAGACATATGATAATAATATATAAATAGGTTGGTATCATTTGAATATTTTCAAAATACACCGACTTTTTGACCGACTTCCCAAAAGAAGGAGGTATTCAATTCGACGGTATATTTTTTTTTTTTTTTTTTTTTTTTTTTTTTTTTTTTTT
>NW_013525180.1:2927885-3028344 GCF_000836215.1 Papilio polytes
TAGACATAACACTTACAATAAGGTAGGTTTACTATTTTCAAGGAATTATTTCGTTACTTTTTAGTGTACTGTTTTTTTGAGAATATTTTTACATCGTTAAGAAAGTCATCTATCTATTTTTATACACAACAAAAAGGCCTGACCCACCACTGGCTGATAGAGGCTCAGATAACTTAAAAATGACGTCACTGTCAGGTAAGGGAACAAAATCCGATATATCCATCACATATTTTCCACATTCGATTATCAGACAATTTACTATTTAGTGGGACAGGCCCAAAATCATCGGAACGATCTTAAATATTAGTAAATCTATAACACTAAGATAAAACGCACATCATTTATACAACACATTACTAAAGCAAATTAGGTGATAATCTTACTAATATTATAAATGCAAAAGTTTGGATGAATGGATGTCAGAGTTTTTAGCCTAAACTGCTAAAAAGATCTTGATGAAATTAGTCACAGATGTAGAGGATAGTCTGGAAGAACACTTGCGCTATTTATGTATATTTGTTTTCGGGCGAAATTTAGTTTATTGTAGTTTCCGTATAATTCGTACACGTATAAGCATCTATCACTATACGACATTCTAGTCCACTTTATTGTCAATCTCTAGAGACCTGTTTTGTTGCGTTCGGCATATTTTTATTGTAACTTCACTAACACTTTATGGTCACTCTAAAGTCGCACTGGATCGAAATTTACATTTTTGACAGCACTTTATTTGATAACAAATATTTAAAAATGCAAACATTTTTTTATCTTCTCTTGACGTTCCACTGGTCTCTAATTACCGACACTGTTTTTGGAAGTGAAAATTACCTTATTATTGACAATATGACAGCTCTCACGTAAACTATTGAATGTTTTAAACAATTTGTAAGACAATTTAAAACTTTGTTACTATTAATTACGACTCATCAAATATGAAAATACAATAAATATTAAAATCTACAATTCTTCTTATTTATAATAATACTTTCAAATTTACACAAAAAATTGCATATATGTCGACCTAGCACGATATCAGAATTACTACTACTTGAGATCTACCAAGCACATATCGTTCAAACAATGTTCTCGCAACGCACCCTATTTTCAGAATAGTCTAAGTTCTCACGAAAGTCGCTTGGCGGTGCTCGTGTTCTAATTATGACTTAAATTCAAATTAATTTCTTCTTCTGATTGCGATTTATTGATAAACACAAATATGTTGTAAATTGTGGCTTACAAATTTTTCTTGAGAGTCATAGATATGCTGTGTGTATTCTGCTTTTATTTCCTACAAGCGGTTTTAAATAATCTCTACAGCCAAATAACGGTAATGAGCTATATTAAGGAACGAACAAGAGATCAATTTATTCAACTATCGGTAATCATTAAGCCTGAAGATGCCAAGACAATCAGTGTGCGCTGCGAAATTGATTTGTAAAACCAGCATCATGTCTAGTTGAATTGTGCCGAATACACGACAATATCGTTAGCGTTCAGACAATATGCACTCAACTGGAGGACCTCTTCCAAGCTTCCATCAGGTTCCTTTTGTACGTGGGCCACTACTGCGGATGGTATTCGAAAAATACAATTTCATACAGAAGTAGTCGTTGCGATGTAAAAGGGCCTAATTCCATTACAGTGTAGCCTTTTTTTATCGAAGTAAAAAGCACAATTCTCGTTGGATTGTAGCGAAGCTACGCAACTGCTCTTCAATGTACGTCTACTTCTAATTTATTTCCTTTTTTTTAGATGGAATGGAATCTAGGATACTGGTATCTAGAACGAATAGAAATCAAGTTACCACATGCACGAATAATTACTGTTGAGCCATATTTTGTAGTTTATGTTACTTCTTACTATTTGTTATTAATATAATCTATCTTCTATACTAATATAACAAAGCGTAAAGACACACTTGTGGCGTAAGATGGCAGCAATCACAGCTTATTTTTTAATAATTCTTTCTTTAATAAAAACCCCTTCACTATTTAACTTACGGGGTAAATTAAATTACAAGCTGCCAATATCAAGAAAGTAAGATTGTAATAGTTTGTCCTCATGTCATGTCATTTTTATAATTTGACAAAAGTAAACGTGAAATTTTCAAAATTTCATGCGGATGAAGCCGCGCGGGAACAGCTAGTAAATTTGTATAGCGAATGAGTTTTGACGGATCGATGGATGTTTGTTAGAGTTTATAACCTAAACAGCCAAACAGATCTTGATGAAGTTTGCCACAGATGCAATGTCTGAAAGTACACATAGGCTACTTTTGTTTATTCCACAAGGATGGAGTCGCAAGCGAAAGCTTGTAATCAAACAAATTATTGAGATAATTTTAATCAGGTGACAGATAACACTAGTTATAAAAGTGCAACTAAACAATTACAAGTTACAACACGGACAATCAAAAAACAACTTATAAACTGCCGAACCATCGAAAATTCTAGAAGCCAAATACACAAGCATACTTTAGTTTACTAAATATAAACTTCGGAGGGTAAACAGTCCGCGACTACGGCATAATCT
The DNA here is from genome assembly GCF_000836215.1 of Papilio polytes. NCBI lineage: Eukaryota > Metazoa > Arthropoda > Insecta > Lepidoptera > Papilionidae > Papilio > Papilio polytes. Next base: position 2,930,418 of record NW_013525180.1, read on the forward strand.
CCCGTCTCCCACCCGGTTGATAAAATTTTCAGGTGTCGATTCGTGCTGGTCTGCTCACTGCGAACTAGCAGCTATCTGCTACAAGACGGTGTCCGGTCGGGTACATATTAATGAGGGCAGGTAGCCGGGGGTGGGGGGTGGCGGGGGTTGTTATGGCGACGCGACGCGGCCTCGGGCACGGTTCTACAATGAAGCCTGTGATGCTCTTGAAACAGGGCTGTCACACTTAAGTTATTTATTTATTATTAAAGAATTTAATACAAACATAAGGGGAAATCAAGTCGATTGTTTATTGAGTCATACTTTGATAAGTGTCATATGTGTATTTCAATTTTTTTAAAATAATTTCGACCAATATTAGATTTGTATTACGCATGTTGAATGATGACTTCTTTTAGCTCATACACATATTTTAATTAAGCTATGATATTTATATGTACCTAAGTTTTGTATTATAGTAAGATTTACATTATATAATGCGATAGTTTTGCTAAAGTAAATTTTAAAATTAACAAAACGAAAAACTTTTTCTCAGCGCGTGTCAGCCCTATTAGACCGATCAGCGCCACCCCTATCTCGAGTCGCGCGTGTTATTCGCGAGGGTGGCGACCGCGGGGCGGGGGCGCGGGCGGCGTTCCCGGAACGTGCGGCGACAAAAAACCAGCCGCTGACCCGGGTCCGGCCGCCATAAAGCGCCTGCGAGCGGAATAAGCCTCCCCCATCCCGCCCCAGCCTCGCCACCCACGGTTACGTCACGGAATTAAATGGAGCTCGAAGGAACGCACGTCCGCTCTAATGCCGGCCGGAATGAGCGCGGCGCCGATTTCTAGCCGATTCCGAAATTCCCCGACTCGATACGGCCGCGCTTTGCTAATGACTAGCGCAGACAATACGCACGGCAGCGGCATTGTGCACCGCTGTTCGTATTTCGGTATTATTTTAAAGCTAGGACATAAAATTGAGGTCGGATGTTTTCTATCTGTGGCATTTTTGATAAATTTCCAATATTTTTATACGAATGCTTTGTTGTTGAAATACATGTGGCCTAGATTTAATTTTATTCATTTTAACAGACTGTATTTTTAAAGTCAACTTTCAAAAATATTCGATTACCAAACATTGTTCTTAAAAAATCTATCATCACAAATAATAGTTTTCTAACTATGTTCACAATAATATTCACTTGCTGCACTTTAAAAAGTATATTTCAAGAGGTTTATATAACTTGCTAATATTACAAATGCAAAAGTTAAAACTGTTGGTCAAATTTTGTTGAAATTGCATAGTTGTAGAGCATAATCTGGAAGAACACATAAGCTACATTAGAGACGGACGGAGTCGCAGACGAAAGCTAGTATTAATATAATTAAGCTTCCATAGCTACAGCTATCCTCAGTTAATGTCATGATGGCCTAAATATGCCAAGATGCAATCAACACGTCAACTAGATATGCATAGGAATATTTAGGATCTCAAAGGTCAGTAAGTGACAAGCTGTTGCTCATTTCTATCTATGTATATACGTATACTAATATTGTAAAGAAAAAATTGTATTTTTGTATGTATCGAATTAACTCAAAAACTGTTACCCCAATTTTAAAAATTCTTACACCATAAAGCTACGTTATCACCCAGTAACATAGTTTTTATACGTGGATGAAGTCGGGAACGACAGCTAGATTGTAATAATTAAATATTAAAATTGTACTCTTGTCTTTTTAATTTATCTGTATACAGTGGGAACTCTATTATTTCAAGCTATTAAGACACTATCACATGACTTAGTATAGACTAAAATATTACAATACTGTCATCCACGTGTCTTTACACGAGGAATAAAAAAAACTTAGTGGTTTTTGTGTTCTTCCAGACCACGCTCCTAGCTATGCCAAATTTTATTCCATCCATCTATATTTACGCATTCATAATAATAGTAAGATTTTTATATGTTATGGCTACTTTTATTCATACATTGTTGTGCCGTTGAAGAACGGCCAGTAATAAATTCTGCACTCGAAACAACAAACACGGCAAATAAAAACATCAATTAACAAACATGCGACTCGCACTCAACAGGTGGCGCTATCCGTTTTAATATTGTAAAACTTTTTGACTCGACCGCAATAAAAGACCAGTTTAAAACGAGCCCAGGAGTTACACAAAAATATCCTTTTACCCTCCAACGTTTGATAAAGTTTTAGAGGTGGGAGAGGTCAAACTGCACCAGTCGTAGTTTGCCATGCCTTAATGTGCTCGTCCTTGGATATTTTATTTAAATATGGACTTTAACTCCTTGTACAATGCATGTTATTGCAATGACGCACGGAACACTCGCAATATCACATTCAAGTTGAGATGTTCGTATTACAAATGTTTAAATTATTGTAATGAATACCTCTATCAATTGACCGCGACATTACACGATAAACTGAGACATTATTTCTTACAAATGGGTTGAGTTTCACTTTTAAAATGTTTGTTAGGTAGTTACCACACATAATATAGTACTATACTAGGAGTTATCTATATTATTATAATAAAGCGTAAACACACACTACTTTGTGGCGTAAGATGTCGGCAATCACAGTATATCTTTGAATAATTCTTTCTTCAATAAAAGTTCTACACTTAAGTCACGCTTTAGGCTATATATTTTCATGCTATTAAACTTAGGGGGTAAATAATTTGGGTAAAAGCCCTAATATGGGAAAGGGACCATAAGTTACAAGCTGCTACCATAAAGGAAGTTTGTTATGGTTTGTTATCACGCCATGTCATTTTGACATTTGTAATTGATAATTTGACAAATGTAAAAAAAAATATAAAATTTTCATAAATTCATGCGGATGAAGTCGCACGGGAACAGCTAGACATACTAATATTATAAATGTGAAAGTTTTGATAGATGGATGGATGTTTGTTTAGAGTTTGTAGCCTAAACTGCTGAGCGGATATCGATCAAATTTAGTATAGATGTGGAGGATAGTCTGGAAGAACACATAGGGTATTTGCTTTTATTTTTTATTCCACGCGGACGGAGTCGCGTGCGAAAGCTAGTCTATAACTATAGAAGTCAAACATGTTTGACAGTTCTTTATGGATTAAAAAGGCTGCCACAGATCATACACCAATTTAATATCGACCTTTAGTTAAATTTATTAAGATACAAAATAATTTACTCAAAAAGAAAACCGAAGTTATATTTAACTAGCTTTCGCCCGCAACTCCGCCCGCGTGGAACTGAAAAGTGAATAGCTTACGTGCTCTTCCAGACTATCCTCTACATCTATGTCAAATTTCATCGAAATCTGTTCAACCGTTTAGGCTACAAACTCTAACAAACATCCATCCACCAATCCATCTAAACTTTCACATTTATAATATAGTAAGATTGTTTATATTGAATTTGTTGATTATTTAACTTAAAAGGAAACCTATTTTATTAAAGTATATAATAAAAAAAAATGTTATATAAAGCGCAAACACAATTAAAAGTAAAAGAAAAATGTGTTCTTTACCCAAACCAAATAACCTCGTCCAGATGATTTTCAATCGATTAATCGTTCACATGTATAAACAAATGAAGTCGACAAACAAGCTGTAAAAAAACAAGATACAAAAGTAGATATACATAAGTTTGCGTGACCGTAGCGGCGTTTGCTTCTCGAAGGTATTCAGCTCCGCCGCGAGTATATAATAGGTATATAGGTATGTTCGCGATAAAAAGGTGCCGCGACTCACCTCTGCATAATGCGGCAGGTAATAACCAGACGTCGGCAGTGATTCGCGTCGCGTCGCCAGCGCCGGCGGGTGAGTCACCGCGGACCGCGATAGCGAACGCCGCGGGAACAAGTTATCTACTTGTAGCGTTTTTATTATTATATTTTTCATCCTCAAAAAATTTCGATAATCGCAAATTATGCCGCTTTTAACGAATTGAAATAACAATAAACTTAAATAAAATGTACTTAAGTCATAAATATTTGTAACGTAATTTTGGCTTTCAGCAATTAAATGAAATGTTTAGTACTCAACTATATTACCTTTAGTATCGTAAACACAGATGTTATTTTGTACGAAAATATGTTCAAAAACTAAATTTGTAAGACACTCAAAATTAACACATGTTAAATAGAAACTAGAATCTTACTTCTTACTAATAATATATTATACATGCAAAAGTTTAGATGGAGGGATGGGTGTTTGTTAGAGTTTGCTGCCTAAACTGTTGTTGTCTGAAAGAAAACATAGCCTATTTACTTTTTTTAATCTCACGCGGACGGATTCGCTGGCGATAGCAAGTATATGAATAATTTAACGTGGCACAGCTTCCCGCGCCTGCCCGTACCTTGGAGCTTGTTTTCGCGATTCAAGGCAAAATGTGCCGCAGCTGCGCGCGGTGGGTGCGTTACCTCGAAGGGGAAAACACACGGACAGACAGTTTTATATTGCCGACAGTCGAACAGCGACCGCTCGCTCTTCGGATATATCGCCGCAAAGCGTTACGTCTTGAATACTCAAATCAATCACAAAGACAACACACGATTCGTTTTAAATTATCCTATGCTTATCAAGAAACGATAAGCATGTAAGAATGATTCTTCTTGCGCCGAAAAATATTACTAACAATACCGTTTTTTCGCTACTAGCGTATTTTACGAAGACAACATTTTAGATGCACGTACACTCATTTGTCTTAATATTAAACACTAGCTGTTGCTCGCGACTTCGTCCACGTTAAATTAAATTAAAAAACTAGCCTATGTTACTCGATAATGTAGCTTTCTAATCGTGAAAGAAATTTTAAAATCGGCCCAATAGTTTTTGAGTTATTTCTACAATTTTTACAAAAATACAAATCTTACCTCTTTATAATATTAGTATAGATAATATATTTAGGTATAAAAAGTGCTTTCATTAATGTAATTCTATCCGCATGCTTTAAAAGTAAAAGCTTTTAGTTAGAATAAGAGCGGACACGCCTTTGACTAAACTATCACACAACTATTGTGCGACTGTCGATTGTTTTGAAGCCAATTCAACTGTTTAGCACACAACTAAAAAGTAGTCTGCGCATATCCACATAGGATACAAAGCGAGACCAAACAGTTGTGCGATATTAGACAAATGTGTGCTCTTAGACTTTTTAAATAACTTTTTTAAGTCTTTCCACACCTACATTACGGTATGTGTCGTGTCGTGTTCACGTGTGGGTTACATTTAAATGCAGCACGAGATGTAATGAAGATATAAGCATCGCACTGCGCACTGTAAAACGATTCAGTCATTACGGGCAAGATTTCGAGGGTGTCAGCGAAGCGGCGGTCGACAGGGCCCGATAAATAACCTGGCCCGGCGAATGTTCGGCACACAATTAAGTAACGTACGAGGGGCGCGCTGCCGCGCTGCCCACTGCTATAAAATAGGGCTGCCAATATTCAACTATGAAAACATTTTTTGTAATATCAAATCATTCTAAATTACCTCTAGAAATGTAAATATAGTATTTTGTCATCGACTGTAATTTAGTCGCACAAAGGATATTTTGGTCTAAACATTTTTCTTGTAAATGCTGTGTACGCCTATCATCTTTACATTCCTCTCGTTTTTTATTGTCTGGGTATTTAATTCTACTCTTATTTTTTTAAAATGCAATCGGTGTACCTTTTTCAATAAATAACAGTCCACCAAATTCTTTAAACTACACAGACTTTACAAGGTTACTCTTGTAAAGTCGAATTAACTATCAATAGGGTAGTCAACTAGATAAAACTGTTCAGTTTTACTCATACTTTTTTGTAATATTCGGAGAGTTACAACCCTATCTAGCACTAGCGTCGCACAGCGTGGGAGTCGCGTGAGTCAAACCGTGCCGCGAGCCCGCCGACGCGACGCGACGCGCCGATGTCATGGACCCTGATAGTTTTAAACGTCCTCTTTTTTCCTCATACTTAGAGCACCTACTCACTGAACGGATGCGACAACCGTCCACCGGCTTCACCGTTCGCGTCCAGTCATCCGCATTACCAACCGCGAAATACCACTTTCCGCGACCGCATCCGCTGTACGCAGGGACTTTTACAGAATGCAGTGTCACCTTCCGTTTATATTCAATACTGCAGCAAAGCCTTTAGCACCTAAATATCTACAAGACGACGTAACCTTGTATTCTTTCATTGCTTTAAGATGTCGGGACATTACAGCTTCGCAGCTTATATTAGAACACATTTTTACATATGCATTTTGTTACCTTACCTGTTAAAGCCTTAACAATGTAATATTAATCACAAAATTAAAAAAAAACTACATCTCTTAACATGGTCGTCGCCAGGTGGAGCAGCTACCGCTTTCTAGATAATCGTAAAATATCAAATAGATATATTTGACCATATAAATGGTTACCCATAGATCTAGCTTAGATCTTCAACTGGCGACACCCATGTCCCTTACCTTTCAACCGTCTTTTGTTCTACGCATGCATTTTTATCAAGACAAAAATTGCATTACACTATGTAGCGATAGCTTCACAGATTGCACTTTCAAATACGCAAAATATTACGCAAACTGAAACATCGGAGAAATCGCCTCGGACATAACAATATCTTATTTTCAACAAGCCTTACAAAAAAATGAAAAAAACGGTACTTTTTATCTGGATCTATACAATATGCCTCTATTACGTATACTATCAAAAGTAAATGTAAATCACAGCAAACAATTTCTCTCATGTCTTCTGTTTAGATGTTGCCTTCCAAAGAAATCGTTGCTATGGTTTTCGACACCTAAAAAAACTATAAAAATCTAGCATCACAGGGATGCATTACAGTAGCGGCGTTAAGGTAGGGCGAGGAGAAGAGGCAGTCCAGGTCGACGGACTTAAATATAATGTTCGATTATTAATATACGTTTAAATATATTTTTTTTGTATTTCCATTTATTTTAATTAATCCATAACAAATGTGCCAACCCTAATAAGTCTTTAAAAATAAAGTAATAAACAACATAGGTCAAAACAAATTAAAAGTTAATTGTGACACCCTTGTTAATAATTTAGCTATAAATCTTATAAAGTCGTCGTGATGAAGAAATCACATAAATTGTCACATTATTCATTCGATGTCACATTTGTCATTTTGCAAGGAACAATCTGGAAGCATCGCCCGCAGCCCGTGGCCCACGCAGTAACTCGCGTAGCCCGGCAGCCACGCGGCCGGACAGGGCGCGATATAAAACTTCGAAACTTATAACACAGACTGTGCCAACCCTATCATACTTGTTTTTCTGACACGAACATCTATCCTTACAATTACTACCATTTTCAATGCTTCGTTTACTGCGACAAACAACAGTTGATTCAAACTAAACCTTCAATGGATGCTTGCAATTTTATAAAATTGTTTTCTTGACAGTTTCATGGTAGAGGATTGTTTTGCTAATGCACCCACGCGGCTTTTGGCGCTAACGAACACAATATTCCCTCGATGGATAATTAGCTATATCTTCAGGGAAACTTTTTTCCGTGGGACTGTTAACTTTTTATCTATACTAATATTATAAAGAAAAAAGATTTGTATTTTTTTATGTATTGAAATAACTAAAATAACTCAAAAACTACTGTTCCGTTCCAACAAATCTTTCACCATTAAAAAGCTACGTTATCGGTGATTAACATAGGACATCTTTTTCATTTATTTTAAATTTCACACTGATAAAGTCGCAAACAAGAGCTAGTGTATAAAATAAACAAAAATATTCATTCACTAAGGCTGTTTTTGACCGACGGTCGGTATCAGTCAATGTAGATTCATTACTTAAACGTTACTCTACTTTCAATTGTCAATTGTTATGGTAAAAATGTAGAAAGCCTTACGTATAAATATCACTGCATACCTCGGCTGACACCGACATCAAAGTAATAATAATTGTACAATATAGACATAACAGTGTAGTGTATTTTATTTGGAAGTCGATTTTGTTTTTTTTATTAAAAAAAATATTTTTTTTACCAATACTAAAAGAATGAGTAAAATCAATTACAAACTGCAACTCGCCGCGGCAATCACCAGCTCTGTGATACGTGATGATAAGCCATGGCGTTTATCACAAACGTGACCTCTAAAGACAAGTTATTTCCAAACACCGTCCATAATCGGTCACATCGGTCACATTTATCGGGCCAGCGACGCCAGGTGGGAGAGGAAAGTCCTCGAATGGAGGCCGCGAAATAGGACCAGAAGCGTAGGGCGTCCTCCACCCAGGTGGACCGACGACTTAGTGCGCACGGCGGGAAGTCGTTGGATGCGGAAGGCGGAGGACCGCATTCTGTGGAAGGCATTGGGAAAGGCCTATGTCCAGCAGTGGGCAGGTGAAGGCTGTTGATGATGATGATGTCCATAATCACATCAGAAGCCCGTCATTCAGTCGTCTACAAACAATTAAGAAACACTAAGATTACATAAAGCACGGTCTCGCAGACTTTTTGGTCTTTTAACAAAGACGTTTCGTTGCGTGATATAAATTAACTCCGACGCATTGATTACATAAATGCTCAAAATTTATACGACTATGTTTTTTTTTTATATTTCGCCTTAGGCTGTCTGGAATTTCTTAGTAGTAGCATAACGTTGATTTTGATCCATTTTTGAGATATTTATAAATACGTATTTCAATTAATACTACAGTTTTATAGACGTGGTATGAACACGTTATACGTCGAGACAATTGGGACATAAACCAGAAAGTGTTAAGAATGAATGTGGCTAGAAAGGAAAAGGAAGACCGAAAAAAGTATGGATGGATTGTGTGAAAGAGGATATGTTTAAGAAAGGAGTGGATTCAGGTATGACGGCTGATAGAGATGTATGGAAGAGCAGCACATACTGTGTAGACCCTCCGTAAGGGATAAGGGCAAGTTGATGATGGCAGTTTTTGTTTATGTTTTACATAATTTAAAAATAAAACTTATTCAATAATTTCTCTTTAATTTAACTAATATTATCAACTAGCTGTTGTTCGCGACTTCGATCGCGTGAAGTTAAAAAATAATGAAATAGTAGCCTATGTTACTCTCTGGAAACGTAGCATTATAATGGTGAAAAAAAATTTAAATACATGCAAAAAAAAACAAATCTTTCCTCTTTATAATATTTGTATAGATGTGCAAGTTTGGATGGATGGATGTTTTTAGTATTTGACGACTAAACTGCTAAACACATATCAATGAAATTTGGAACAGATGTAGACAGCATGGAAGAATACATATCCTACTTACTTCTTTAATTCTACGCGGACAGAGCCGCGGACGAAAGATAGCAACAAACCAATACCAGCTAAATTAATTAGCAAATAAACACACGAAAGGAGAACAAGTAGTCTCGCCGCGTGTATTTTACAAATTACTGTATTTGTCACATGTTCTAGAAAAAGCAAACCTCTAAATACCCGATGTAGAGTGAACGGTAACATGCTAAAGTAAGGCATACAAGAGTATTTCTCTTCAAGAAATGGTTGCCTACTTATTCTTATTGCATTTTAGATCCAATCATTGAATACTAAAGCTTGTCTAGACCTACTCAGCGTGATCTAGGGCTTAGAAATAAACTTTTAATCTTCTCAGGATTGTGGAATCACAAATTTGCTTCCACAAACTTAACTGCACTTCACAACAAGACTCAAATTATTAAAAAGAAACGTATTGATATCTAAAAGAGGTATTACACTGGCCGCATAGTAAATATTTATTAAAGATTACGTCAAAATAGAGATCTTCTAGTTTGAGAGCAAATGGTATTAATAATTATATGAGTACTTGCTTTTGCCCGCGAGGAATTAAAAAAAAATAAGGTGAGTAACCTATACGATCTTCCAAGCTATGCTCAACATCTATGCCAAATTTCATCCAGATCCGTTCAGCTGTTTAGGCTACAAATTCTAACAAACATCCATTTAAACTTTTATAATAATATTATGATATACATACTCCTAATCAATGTGAATTAGCCCAAAGGATAATTATTATTTTCGTTGTTAAAATCAAAGACTTATTTAGCAATCATCGTTTATTTCACAAACAAAAACATTTATAACATTTTACATCCTACCTACTTTAAATCTGTCTCGAGATTCGGTAATGTAGAGACGCACGCGTCGCTTTTAGCTTTCGACACGCGGCTAGCGGGTATGCAGATGCCGGCGACGCTCCAGCGAGGACTAGAAAGGCAGTGACCAGCGGCGGCGCGCAAAAAGAAAGGAAACGCCGTGATCGATCGCGGCTATATCCGTTCGATGCGGTGACGCAACGATGCAGCGACGAACGACTACAACACGCACGCTAAACAACGCTGCCAACAACAATCTTTACATGAATTTTAGACAATTCAAATCCAATTGTTAACTCCATCCTTATAAAAGACATTTAGGGCCTGTCCCACCACTGGCTGATAGAGGCTCAGATTGCTTATAAATTACTTCATTGTCAGATCAGGAAATAAAATCTGATATTTCCATTACATATTTTACATGTTCAATTGTTATCAGATAATTTGGTAGGACAAACCCTTAATGTCGCTTTTAAAATATTTCGGCCGTATATACCCTTGGCGCTTAGGATCTAGCACGATGACTTGCCCATAGATAGCAATTGGGTCTACAATCGTTAGTGCTAATAAGTACTTGTAATAAATACGAGTATCTCCTTACCTAATTGTTACTAAATATCACTCGTCATTAAAATTATATTAAACAAATACAACGCATTGTTTGTTAGCGTATGTATAACCTGCGCTCGCGACGGCGTCGCGCCGCGAGGTCACCGCGCCGCGCACTAACGCGCCTAACTGTAACCGCTACCCGCCATGTTACTAAGGCGCTCCACATTTCGTCAACAGCTGATAATACCAACATTAATTATACAATACAACTCAAGCTAATTCCGTACACAACACAGAGTATAGAGAAGCCAATCAAAGGTAAAAAAAAAATAAAGTGAGGTACATTTTCCCGCATGTGTGACCAAAAATATTGGTACAAAGACAGTTCTTTCCGGTATTAAAGATACTATAATTTGTATACATTGGAACTGATGTACAGTCAAGAAAACAATCGCTTGAATATTTTTAAACGAGACGCGAAACAAAAACCAATACAACGCAGCTTATTTGTCTCGTTTTCCTGAAGTTTCCACCGCGGATTTCCGTTACTGTACGTGTTTATATTGCCAGTGACATATACATCCATAAAGCCGAGGTCATATTGTAATGCGAAACACCGCCGAAGCGGGAAGCCCTTGAGCAATATGCGCATGCGATTGAAGCATGACGCGCGGGCGCGGGTCATTCTGTCGCTGGCCAACGAACTTTCCATTAAACACGTCACTAGAATAGGGCTGGGGTCATCAATACTATATCGACCAAAAATAACATAGGAAAAAACCCACAATGTAATTATAGCGCCATTTCCTCTTCCGCATCAATCAGTATCGTGGTCAATAATAGTCTTTAAGCGATATATCTTCGCGTAATTACCGAGACTCGAAGCAACAATTTATCCGATCTTCGTACCTTGTAAATTCATTCGCTTAAAATCCTTATAAGTGCAGTGATGTCAGAAAGGTGACACTTCATGCCTTGTGAATACAATGGCTGAAATTTGTCGTTGGGTGGCCGAGTCTATACGTAGTCAGGTGACAACCGCGAACCGTCACATCGACTTCCCGCTAACGAATCGGCTTGTCGGACTTATCTGACATTCTTAGTAATGCTAAAGTTAAAATGTTATTGCTACTTACAAAACATGAGAGAATTTTTAGCCGATGTATTCAAAAACAAGTAAAGACTTGCTTTCCAGTCTATCCGATTGAACTGACCCACGCAGAACCTTAACCCTACAGTCATCAGTAACTGTATAAAACTACATACGTTCACCGTCCAATCTGTCGCTACACAAGATGGCCCCGCGTGGACCACTTTCTCCCGCGACGCGTGTCATCGCCCCTGCGCTGTGCACCTTGCTTCACTCTAAATGTCTTTCTAGTTTCATCCGCGACTCCGTCTGCGTGGAATAAAATATAGCCAATGTGTTCTTCCAGACTATCCTCTACATCTATGTCAAATTTCATTGAGATTCGTTTAGCAGTTTAGGCTACAAACTAACAAACATCCATCTAAACTTTCGCATTAGTATTAGTAAGTAAGATTAAGCAGACATCGAATCAATATATTCAAAAACTTAAATATTAATATAATGTTCTCTTATAAAACAATTACTCAATGGAAAATACAGATCAAAACTAACTTTTTCTACTTTTTAAAAGTACGTTTTTTCCATTGGCATGGTGCGTGAATTTGTATAGCTCGACTTTCCTGCGGGCAGTGATTTCTGGGAAACCAAGCTCCGAGGCTGACATGTAGCAGGCATATTGATCAGCCGAGCTAATAATAGTGCTGTGGCTGCGCTCGCTCGGCCTTTCCGGTGCCGATTTCGCTAATTGCATCAACTCGCCTTTTTGACTTCAATATGCCGATCGTTACAAAAAATCGAGATATAACCTATATTGATATTTTAAAATTATTAAGAGAGATATTTGGGACGGCAACTTTGTAACATAATCAAATACTTTTTAAATCGCCTATAATATATGTCTGTCATATTTGGTGAAATAATAATAATCCATCAAATTATACGACAAAAAAAAAGTAAAACGTAATCTTACTGAAGCTAGTGTCTACTTAAATGTTTAATTTTTGCGAAACTGGAGCGTTGACTCCGTTTTTAAATTCTTTTTTTAGTATCCGTCTATCGAATGCACATCCTGTTTGCGAAGTCTTAAAGCACGTCCACGTCGCGTCGACTGACAGTCGCTCGCGGCTCACGACGCTGCCACCCGGCCGCCGCGCCGCGCCAACGCTACACGTGCAGAGAGGATCCACATAAAAATACAATTTTGTAGGACATTCCGTTTATATGTATTTAATTACATAAGAAAACTTAATTTAACATGGGCGATCATTCTTATATCTGAGTTGAAATAGTTATTTATAACTTATTAAAGTATAAGGTGACCATACGAAAACACGAAACACACTAATTTTCGCAGGCGTACTTAGTGTAAAATCCTCATACCCATTGCTCTTTAACTATTCCTTTATTTTTCTTCTTATCGTCTTAATCACTATTAATTACAGTAAGGCAAATCAAATCAAAATTCTTTACATAGAGGTGGTAAACATCAAAAATAAATCATCAGGACAGTCCACTGGAGACTGATTATGTAGTTACCGCACTCGCTAGGGCGCGGCCCCCGGCGGCGCCGCGCCTCCATAAATCTCCGCGAGGCCGCGCGCTCTCCGCCGCCGCCGCTTCCTTTGTTTTTTTTTGTTCGAAGCCGCCGCGGTAATAAGAGCGCGCGCGTCAACGTCAGGTATAGATAGGATAGGGGCGGCCGCGGGCTGGCGGGCAGGCGGCCAGCCGCGCTCAAATGCACCACGCCGACAAACACGCGAAACACGCTTTCGATAAATTGCCAGCGATCGCGTTATATTTTAAAGATTCTTTATTAGTATCTAGTTGAAGAAGTTATTCTAATTCAAATTAAGAGTAGACCAGTTCTATTAACGATGATGATATCATAATCAATAAAGAATATGTATTAAAACGTGAGATAGCATGAATTTTTGCTTGAAATAAGTTTTTCTAAATCAATTCCCGAAGACAATCAACACATAAGATACTTAAATTATTTAAACTTTCGTGAGACATTTTATAATTAATTATTTACGGCTAAAACAAAAGCATACGTGAGTAAGCCGTAAATAATTAAACATAAGATACTATTTAAACTTTAATCGACAAAAAATAACGTGAAAAGTAGCGTCGATCATACTTGGTGAAATCTATCGATACTTTAGCCCCGCTCTATCGATAAATAATGGGCACTATTTACAAAAAAGGCACGTTGCACTGCCGCCGCCGCGCAACGAACGCGCCTATTGTCCGTGCAGATGTACAATTATAAGATGCATAGAGGCGAGCGACGCGCCTGGCGGCCGCCTAGCGCGGCGTAATTAGAAGGTCCCGAGTCCCTACGTTCCCGGAATAGGGTCGCCGCTCGCCACTCCGCGTCGCCGCCGGCACATCGACTAATCGATTTTATTATACTTTTTGGGGATTTCTTCACGGATTCGTTTAATTTTGTCTACCAACCACGCTATTCCCAAATTAACAGTATTATCAACAAAAAATATATTACTTTTATAAACGTAACTAAAAGCTTATATCGACACATTCTACATTGTTAATACTACAGCATGTTTTTTTATCCTTCTTCGAAATGTTATCGACGAAGTTCAAAAACGTTTACTAATAAAAATTACACGTTCTGATAAACCAATCGCAATAGTTGTTGTAATAAGAGATAAATATGTCTCGCGCAACCGACAATTCTTTGTAGCGATATCGCAAAACGCGAACCTGCCGAGTGTCGGCTGATAAGGAGGCCGGCCACGCACGGCCGCAGATAACTGCGGTAGATAACTACAGACCACCGATTGACTCATCAAGGTTCATCATTGAACACTGACATTTTTATATCCACTATCATAAACAATGTCAAAGATACGACAATGACGTCATTTAGAGATCCTTGAGAAACACTATGAGAATAATGAGGACTACATATTTCAAAATGGGTTTAAATGTTTACAAAAAAGGCTAAAAGTCAAATTTACTTTGCAGTAGAACAATGACGATACCAGCAGGGTTCTCTAGTTCGACTTATGTCGACCAGATTGGTGAAATATTAACAAAAACCAACTCTCAATGCTCTCGCTAATTTTGGATTGTTTTCAATTTGCGAAAAGATTAATAAAAAATTAACAAGGGTCCAATAGCGTAGCAACAGAAATAATTTGGTCTCACGCGACAATGATCACCAAACATTCCGCTTAAATTGGACAAGTCCATTAGTTCACCCATTTAGTTCGATATGATTTATTAAGATTTTGTATTTTAAAACGGTTCATTATGCGGTTTTAAGGCAAATATCAAGGACATACATTTGACACTTTGTTTTTATTATAATTATTTACTGAGTGTACTTCAATTAATAAATTACGGTCTAAGTAATTAATTATAATTTCACAATTAACATATCGACATATTTTTCTTCCGCGTAGTCCTACTTGCATCATGGTGTCACTAGCCGCGATAGCGAGCGATATACATTAGTTTTTGCGCGTCGTCGAGGCGACCAACCCTTGCCGTTCCCACGTACCACCTTCCCTCGCTTAACCGAAAACTGTAGATATACCTCGAAATACACTATACTAAATAAAAATGATACACTTGAATAAAAAAAATTTCTCATACTTACCATATATTTTTGGACAATATAACTACATATGTGTATTACCAAAATTATTGGACTGAATAAACGTTTGTACTAATTTTTTCTTTAATTCAAATTCATCAGAAAGAGTGTCGGTGGCTCGGTGGTTTAGGCATTTAACTTTTAAATCTACAGGTCTTGGGTTCGAGTCCCGCCATGTACCAATGTGAATTTCGATTTTTCATTTCTACATAATTTACCTGACGTTCTTACGGCGAAGGAAAACATCGTGATGCCTGCATATATCAGTGAAGAAATTCAAAGATATCAGTGAAGCGTGGTTACGCTGACCAAGTGCGGGTTGGTTGACTTGACCAGGCTTATATCAATCGACTATGGCCTGGTAACCCTAACTAGGAGTAGGCTCCGAACCCCTCGGGGGACGTATAGTGAGCTGGTGATGATGAAATTCATCATCATCAGTGCTAAATATTATAAGTTTATTTTTTAATAAAGGTACCAAATCTTGGTATTTTTAACATACAAGGTAAAGCGAATACTCTGTAATCCGTAGCTGGCATTGTGGGCATTGATAGACTTCCCTTGCGAGGCAAAAAACCACCCGCCATTGATAAGGCACGTCCGTCGAACGTCGCTCCCTAATTGATTGAGTTTGCGACGCCACTGCCCCTAGCTGCTACCGCCAGCCGCCTCGCTCGCGAAACACTGCAGCGATAACTACTTTAAATAACTCAGCTCGTAACGACTAGATACCAGTTTCACGTCTGGTAATTCTGCCCTTATAAGTATGTACTTTTTTTTTAAATAATATAAGGTGACAAACAAGCAAGCGGCCACTGGAATTCGCTACAAGCGACTACCCCCATAGACATTCGCATTTGCTGCATTGTCTACCTTTAAACAGAGGACAGAACGCACATTAACAGGATATTACTCCTAACTATATGTAACCCTTACCAAATTTTCTTTCCTTGTACAATAAGGGCGGAAAGAGAAAAGGACTGAAATTAGGTCGGTACCGGCCTCCTGCAAATTTTTTTTTTTAATTGGTCCAAGTTTTTGATTGTCCTTCATTAGCCATTTTACGGTTATAAATAATCAAACTGAGCATTTTCTGCAAAACTAGGTGAAAGTGGATATCTTAGATGGTTGGTTTCGTATAGCACTGCATTGCGGCTGTCAGAAGCATCGGTGTACGAGAGACGTTCGCTTTGCAACCTTATACGTGACTCCGATGAGATTCCAAAACGAAATCACATAGATATCGACGCTTGTAAAGTACACTCTATTTCTTATGAGATTTGAGAGCTACGAAATCGCAAACGAGGTAAAAACATTTTTATTACATTTTTAAAAACGGATGACAAGGCACGTATCATTAGTTACATTTCGAAAAAAAAAACACAGTTCTTCAATCTCAAATAGCAAAGATTACTATAAGATTTTTAACTATAGCTATGCGTAGCAACAACCAGCCCTTATTCTTCCCCTTACAACCCCTTGAATTTCTCATAGCGCCTTATCCCTAGCCTCAGGACTTAGGGGAGCTGCCCCAACTCTTTTCTACCTACTTGGAAGACGCTTTTATCGTACTGCCAGGTACACGGATTAAAAAAAAATACAAGAACAATGCAACTAAAACACATACATAATTAAAAATATTCGTAAGGAAACAAATACTAAGCTATTGAATAATACTTTATTTATTTTAACTGTATTGTACCAAGCTATATTTAATTGGGTTGGTATATTTGAAATATATTTGTCTGGTAAGAATTAAAAAATTACAAAATTTTAATACGCCGTTACTTTAACATATCAACTAATAATTGCTTAATAATAATGCTTTGATATAAAAAAATCTTCCAAACTTTATTTAAAAGTGTCTTATTCCTATTGGTTTTTCCTATCAAGAAAAATACTCGATAATCAAACATTAAACAGATAATTCATTCACTTGAGACCGATTAAGAGTAACTGAACTAAAATATCTTCCTCTTGTGATATATGACCACATACTCGTGAACGAAATCCTAAAAAGCGCGCCGAGTGAAGCATTTTACTGACAGGATACAAAGATAAACCTCCATTCCAAGGTCATTGAATGCTCGAGTCGCCGGTTTTCTTATTTCCACGAAAACGCCATAGACTATAGACACTCCCCCGTATAATGTTTTATAAACAGAAAAAATGACAACATGACTAAAAGTACGAGTACTGGAATTGTGAACTGAAACATAAAATTTTATAAAATGAAAATATCATTAAGTTAGAATTTTGTAAACGTTAAGAAATTGGTTAAAATCAAGACTTTCCAAAGCTATCTGTAAGTTTTCTGTACGAAAATACAACCTCCATAAATTTTAATTACAAGCTAAATACTTATTCACATTTTACTACCGGAAATCTAGAAGTCTCCATAGATAGTTGGCAAGTTTTAACGAAGCGATTTTTGACATTATCCGTGCGCACAGCCATTGAATGAAAGAAATGAATAGGCAGTTAGTAAAAAAAAAACAAATAACGATGCAAAGACATTCTATATTCAATTGTAAATCTATTTTTCTATAAATGTTTACAACACTTAGTAAGCAAACTGCACACATTTCATTCGACGATGATACTTGACAGTAACGAGTATTGTAGAGTCGAGAAGAATAATGTATCCCGGGTGCATAAAAAACAAACGCAATTCTCGATAGTATAGCGACTAAACTAACAATATAAAGAGAAACAAGACTAATATCTTAAATTTCGGACGAATTATGTCAGTCAATATCGACCAATAGATGGCGCTGAAAGAATAGACGCGGCATTTGTACAATATTTATATTATTTAAAACAGAATAGAAATATATTTGTATCATTAGTATCTATTTATGTTACTATATTATTGTAATAACTGGCCATCGACAATCTACCAAATAAAAAAGATAATAAAAACAAAGAGATTTAGGCGCGAAACGGAGAGTGCAAGATGTCATACCAAAGAAGGAACAACGTAATTGTGAGCTCTTGTAATAAATTGTATTTGTGTTTATAAAAAAAAACAAGATGGTACGAGTTTACGTGTTTACAGTGTTCTGCTTTTGGCTTTTTTACAATTTTGATGTATTCTGTATTCTTAAAAGTTATTTAGTCTGTGCTATAAATCAAAACAATTAATGTTTATTAAAAATAACAATACAAACTTTGTAATTATAATCCAACAAATTATTTAAACATCCATTTCACAATTTTAAAATGTAAGAATTCTATTTGTTACGTTAATCATCGGACAGTAATCAGATTTTGGAAAATAATAGTGTGGTATTAACACGACTACACGACGGCCATATTGGTAGTGGCGGTCAGAGAGTGTGAATACGCATAAATTAGTAAGGTTATTCTGTACAAATTTGAAGAAAACAGAGCTAAACAAGACTATATTTTATTAAAACATAATATGGCTATGGCTCCCATATGTTATTGGACCACTTACACTTTTCGACGTATTTACATACCAAGTATGACTAAACTAACTCTTGATTGTTTTCAACAATATCCCAAGGTACGGTAGATAGCCGCCATTACAATCGCTTAGTGGAGTGTACTGATCAATTTTTACGTGACTTTTTGCTTGGAGCAATAATTGGTATGTAATTACATACTAAAGCGTTGCGCGGCTGAGTGACTGCTCGCAGGCCGCGGTTCCGTCTCCATCACGTGTCGTAATCGAGGTTGCTCAACACTTCCCTACAATTATCTTAATAATGTCAAACAACGCAGACTGGAAGACCAATCTTTAAAGATTCGGGAGAGTCGATATCTATTTCCTTCTTCGATTTACTAGTAAAAACACCAGAATATCTTAATGTCCGTATAGTTGGCATCACTACTGCAAGCAAAGGCGGATCCAACTTTGGCGCCAGGAGGGGTCACGTAGTCGTGGTCAAGTCAAGAATTGTGTAAATGAAAATATCATGTCAATCTCTTGACCAACCAGATCAGGGGGGGTCATGACCCTCATGACCCCCCCTGGATCCGCCGTTGGCTCCGAGCCCCTTGGTAGGTATGTAGTTGTGGTAGCAGTGGCATCATAGTATAATTGATAATAATCTTCACCTAAGTTAAATGATTAACGATCGCTTAAATTAGTAGATTGTAATTTGTTGGATTGTTATTTAATGTAGGAGCGGCTTGGAAGCGAGGCGCGCCTGTATGACGGGGCTCGCGGGTCGCGGGTTGCGAGGCGCGGCGACGCGACCGGATGGCGGTGGCGAGGCGAAGCGCATTTACATTCACGCATTTACGCGGCCGTCACCGTTGCCGATCGCCGACATCGCGCATGTAGGGTTGCCCCACTTAAGATTTCTCTAAGGTACTTTTTTTATTCAAATTAATAGTTTTAAATAATCATAAAGCATTTTTTTTTAAATGCTCCTATTAACTACGAATTATTAGCAACAGTATCTGTGGTTTTGGAGTGTAAATAATACATGACATGCATAGACTTTTACGATAAGTTAGTACTGCATAAAAAGCACTATTAGTTTAAATCAAATTCCACGAAAATGCGAAGTTTTATCAAGCTCGGTTTAGTAATTTAATTACTCACGAAGTTCGAGTTCACAAAATGTCTATTTTATAATATTTATAAAATAGTAGCTTCCGCCCGCGACTTCCTCCGCGTGTAATTTAAAAAAAAAACAAATGTGAGTAGCCTATATATTCTTACAGGCTATCCCCTTCATCTATGCCAAATTTCATCGAAATCCGTTCAGCCGTTTAGGCTACAAACTCTAACAAACATCCATCCATTCATCCATCTAAACTTTTGCATTTATAATATTAGTATGAAGTATGATAGATAAAAATAATATAATAAAGATCACAAAATATATTATCGACATATCGACAACCCTACAGAGACATTAGCGGCGACACAGATAAAGGCGGGCAGTCGAAGGGGCTCCGAGCGCCGCGGTAATTACTTACGAGCGCCAAGAGCTCAGTTCCGCGACTCGACGCAACGCGACTCGACTCGACCGGCTTTAATAAACATCCCAAACGAGGCCGCCACCAAAACTCGCAACGCAAAAAACGGGAAACGTTTTTACCCTGCTTCAGGAAGATCTTGCCTCATTTCGAGATGCAGTCCTCACGTTACACCGTATCGATTTACATTCGCGACATCCTTATAGGCACACGAGGACAATGAACAGATAATTAAAAATGCATTCAACACATAACCTTAATTAATTTAATTAAAACGATCGGAAATTTATCAAGCTACCCGTTTTTAACCGCAATGATTTACATTCAAATACTATGTATTTTTTAACATACAAACGTCATAACCAAATATAATTCATAATTAAGATGTGAACAAACCATCACAGTAATATTTATTGTTTACAAACTACCTGCAAAATGACCAAAGAGATAACAAGACATGTTCTCGAGTTAACCTGCTTCACATAAATAGCTCGGCTACAATCAAGGAGGATAATACGTCATTAGGGCGTTTAAAAGACACACAGTTGTACAGCAAAGTGTGGCTATAGGTAGGGTTGCCATCCGAAAAAAAAATCGACTCGTGTATATCTTGCATATAATCTTAAATAATTCATGTCAATCCCGAAGATGAGGCAGCCCTAGCTGTAGGTAGACGCGTCACGCTCGCCGTAGAACCTGCCTACTTATTACCCCTGTGTGATGTCGCCACAAGTTATGATATTTTAGAATAAATGTCAATTCCAAAATACAATAGCATAAAGCATTAAGCGCTTATCAAAACATCATAACCCCATAAAAATGAAATGTATGCGAAAACCCGTCATCCGTCCAAAACTAACGTTTTTTTCGCTATTAAAATGGTGTGCATTTTAATATTTTCCATTAAAATTATAAAATGATGGTCGCCCTAGTACCTACTACCTGAGCTGAGGCATCGCCGCGACCCGCGTCCGCTGCAATTACAGCACACTGACAGGTTTTAGCGCCCGCACTCAAAGTACTGTTACATGCGCCTGCGCAGTGCAAAACGAGATACAACTTTATACGTCGGAAGCGCTCACTGACTTATTTAAACATCTTGAGAAAAACTATACTATTATAATAAAGCGAAAAGATACTACTTCGTGGCGTAATCACAGCATATTTTTGAATAATTCTCTCTTTAATAAAAAGCCCTATACTTCTGACACGCTTTAGGCTATATATTTTCACGCTCTTAAACTTAGGGATAAAACATTGGAAAAGAACCTTCATGTGGGCAAGGGACCATAACCTATAAGCTGCCAACATAAGGAAACAAGGTTATTATGGTAACGGTAATTTTGACATTTGCAATTGAGAATTTGACAAATGTAGACAGTAGAAAAAAGTTTTTATAACTTCATGCGGATGAAGCCGCATGGGTACAGCTAGTACATAATAAAGCTTAAGATATTTCGGTGAAAATACAACAAATAACATGCCTCTATGTCAATAAGCATTTTTGTCGCGTTAATCATGATTTAAAAACGTTAAATCAAGGGTCAATTATCCAAATTTGGTATACAGGTCCACAGTATAAACAAATTTCACACATCATTTGAATGTTAATATCATTTTAAACACGTGAATCATGGTTTTAAGGTTGTCTTTGGCGTAGCAACCAGCGTATAAAGGGCAGCAAGTTATGCACCGTACCCTCCGTCAGGCGCACTTCCTATAGGGCCCTTTGTCCGGTGAATCATTCTCGTTTATGTTTATACAACTTTTACAATCGAACAAACGCTTCCCTATCTTCCAAATTATCTAAATTCTAAACGCAGTTAGTATAACGAATACTTGAATAGGATTATTAATCAGTTAGGAAAAATATACTTTAAAATAAACAAAGACCCTCAATTACAACAGACTAAGTAATAAAAAACATAGCCTATGTTACTCACTGTTACTTGAAATCGACCCAGTAGTTTTTGAGTTATTTCAATAGATATAAAAATAGAAATCTTTCCTCTTTATAATATTAGTATGAAATCAACAATAAATGGATGCTATGCATAGACATCGCCAGTCGTACAACTAGGGGGTACCATTAATATGGTCTTATACGAAGTAGCCCCCTTTGGCGACGCTCATGTGGCTATGCCGTACGCATAAGTTGCAATCGAAACATCCATAACCTCGAGCAATTAGTAAAATATCATGCGTCCTTTTTGTTCATCAACGTAGCTTAGTATAAAATAATTTAAACATAGGTGAGGCTATAAGTGACACATCAGGAAGTACGTTCCATTATTAGCTACAGAGTGGTGCACGTAAATTGCCCCGAGCTACACTCGCTTGGCGAGTTTCGTCGCACACACGACATTCGACCAGCGAAAGCTCTGGTATATTTTAATGCTTTATCTGAAAATAAATCAATTCATCACAAAATCGCTACCAAATAAATTCCTGTTCTAAAACCACAAGTTTCATTGACATTGTTGAAGGATATAAAAATTCTACGCTAAAATTTAATAACTAGCTGTTGCTCACGACTTCGCTCCCGTGTAATTAAAAAATATAGCCTATACTACTCACAGATAAATTACCTTTTTAACGGTGAAGGAATTTTTAAAATTGGCCCAGTAGTTAATGATTTATTTCAATACAAACAAAAATACAAATCTTTCATCTATTATATCAGTATAGATACAGATAGTTAGGAGTTCGGTATAAAAGCGGGAGGCTATAATTTATAAGGCAAATTACCAAATCACGTATGGACATAATAACAGTGGCGGCTCGATGTTTTAAAACAAATAAAAATAACGACGCGCTTTAATTCGCACGTGTTGGCGACCCTGGAGAACTTCCGGTTACTAAGAGAAGCTTTTATGTAACGCTCGCCGAAGTGGTTTGCGTCTAAATAACACGTGACATATTTAATACATAAACAATATGTTATATTTAAGGTCTATTCCACCACTGGCTGATAGAGGCTTAGATAGCGTTGACGTCACACTCAGATAAGACAACACATTTCGATATTTCCATCATACATTTTACACGTTGGATTGTTATCAGACAATTTACAATTTGGTGGGACGGGCCCTTACAGTCATAATAAACTAAAATAGTGACAAAAGATAGGTTATGTTTCATGCTCTTTTGTGTTTATTTATTTATACTTATACAGCGTAAACCGCTTAAAACATTTGACTTCTTTCACGGAATTTATTGTCAGTTAGTTTTGAAAATTCAATAAACGCGACTCACTAAGTAGTTACTAATTAAATGTTACTTAAGACTTAAGAACTTAAATAATTCTTTAAGGTTTAACAGTACCCGCTTAATCCTTAAACTCATTAGAGCTTTAATCCAAGTTACAATAATAAAATTTTAACAACAATAATTAATTCCAAGTAACCATAACTCATAATATTATTATTGTGTACAATTTAAAAAACTTTTAATTAAATGATTGCAACTCTTACTAAATTATACGAAGCGACATATTTCATATTTGTTAAAATATTTGGTCGATAGTTACATGTGTATATGGCATCCTCATTTTGATAATCCCGCGTAAAACTAAATCCAAAGATACTGAAGACTTAATTTTTTAGTTACTATATTTTATAAGTAAAATGACAGTCGTAAGCCACAGCTACATTATCTGAGTAACAAAAGTGCATCGCATACCCTGACCGTCCCTCACTACACCGAAAGTACATTATTATTAGAGGGAGCAAACAAAAGGCGGGCCGGGGCACCGCGGGCGCGCTTTCGCGCCATTGTCGGTTTCCGGGAAAAGATGGCCGGCCGCGATTACCAGCGCGCCGCGCCACGCCACGCCGCCGCTCGACCGTCCTAAATCATTATCTGCGCCGCGAAAAAACTAATTGAAAAGGACGCTACTCGAGCATTGTTCGCGCTCATTACACTTATTACGGTTAAGCGACTTTTGCTGGAATTTGGCCAGGGTTTTGTGATGCGATAAAATGGTATTTCGATTGTATTTTCGTTTCTTGGAAGTGCGTTTTATGCGTATTGGAATTACGCAGCGTATCTATTCCTAATCTTATAATCACTTGAATAACGGAAAGAACAACCTTCGACAAAGGAGACATCGGGATGTTTTAAAACAAAAATAAATTAACAAGAACAAAATATACTCGAAACTAGTATCTAGAAATAGATTACAATAAGTGCATAGAGAATAAAAACATCGGCTTAGATTTAAATATTTCTTTAATAGAAATGGTAACAAGTTATATTTACAAGAAAGAAATTTACAAATAGGTAGACGTAATTACTACTGTTGCCAGTTGCCAGAAACATTAGCGGGGGTAGAAACATGACAAACAAGAGTTCATTGACACAAGATGTCAAAATACTTTAACAGAACAGAATATTATTGAATTAACTCGCAGGATATTTTAATTTTCATAGAAACATCCATCGATTCCCACGTAAAAAGTCGTGTAACGGTAAATGTTTTTATACTAACTTAAGATGTACATTTTCTATGTTAATTACGTAAAATAAAATTAAAAAAACTATATATAGATTTGAGGAGTTATGGTACTATCTTTGGTTAAAGTTCTACCTGCTTGTTTTTAGCCACTGAGATATACCGAAAATTTCTTGAATAGCATCAGACAGAAGTTACTTATCTATGAAAATCCCGAATATGCAAAATACTCAATACTAGCTACCTATTGGAATTCATCTTACGATAAACTTTAACAGATTCGAAGAACGATGTTACGGATTAGACGAATTCACAGCACAAACATACACAACTAGGAAATGTTAGCATTGTTAGAATTAAAAAAAATATCTCAATCTTATGAAATTTATCAGTGCATACTTGAAACGAGTACAATTATGCCGAAAGTAACACGAGATGCATGAATGGTCACAGATGCCGCGTTCCTTTTTTTGTGCTCCACAATATTCACGGGGCCCGTCATTTGAACACGTTCCGGGTGACCCTTCCCGAAACCCTATTGTTTCACATCGGGAAATGGTGGTACGTCTAATAAAAGTGTTCGGCGTCACGTCGCCAGCACAATGGGGCACCGCGATGTAACGTCTTTTTGTCCTCCTTGCAATAATTGTAAAAGCAGAAAGCTGCCTCGACTTTTGTTGCCACCGAGATGCGCGTTTTTTCTACCACCAACCCTTCACTAGCCGCCGCGAGAACAAGATAACCATATATTTTTTTATAAGTTCCCAACGGGCAAAGATACCCGCGGGATAATGTCACTGCACATTGTTAAATAACTCATATTCTTAAACAACGCATTGCACCATTTCATTTCTAAAGAATAGGCAACTGATAGAAAAATCACGTCCTTTGGACTTAAAACAAAGAGTTAATCTTACTTCTTACTAGTATTACTAATATTATGCGAAAGTTTAGTTAGATGGATGGATGTGTGTTAGTTTGTAGCCTAAACGGCTAAACGGATCTGGATGAAATTTGACATAGATGTAGGACATACTCTGGAAGGACACACAGGCTACTCACTTTTGTTTTCTTTAATTCCACGCGGACGGAGTCGCGGGCGATAGCTAGTCATGTCATAGCAGTTCGTACAAATTATTTTTTTTATAGCAGTAGTTGGAATTTTAAAAACGAAATTAAAAAAAAAATGTTCCTGTTCACGAATATAAACGTAACATTATCTGTGGGCGACATGGGATGTGACAGCGCGCTCCGCTGCCTCGCCGCGTCCAAGCGCTTTCCGCGTATTCACAGCGCGTCTACCTGCGCCCCGCGCCCCTCGCCGCGCCCCGCCGTCCACCGCGTCACCATTTCGCTATGCTGACCTTAAAAACATAATATGCCACCGTTTCCGAGAATTGCGCTTACAGTTAAGCTCGGACTGCATTTTTCTCAATGCTAAATGCACTCATTTGCATTGTGCACGTAATGACAGGCGTCCAACGCAAAAAACCAAGGAAGCCATTCATCGATGTAATATAGACCTGCAATTCCGCGATACAACCAACAAAAGAGGGAAAAATGTTAGTTTTAATGTGAAATGTAGTGAAAATGTTTTTGATATTAGCTCATTGAAATGCGATCGACCGTGGAACTACAATACCAACAGCTAACAAGAGTTAGAATTCTCTATGGTGATTGGTGACGTCATCCTTTAGTAGCCTCCGAGTCCCCCAGTATGGACGTATGGCGAGCTGGTGATGATGATGATTAGTGACGTACATGTTGACACAAATTCACATAACCATCAATAACTATCGACCTACCAAACAAAAATTACCTCTAAACAAATAGTACTAGGGTTCAATACACAAGCAACTAGCCCATCCTTAGTAAATCTTTAAAACTTTAAACCAATCATCACCGTTGGCAAATTATCATCAACTTTCGGTCCGCGATCCGCGACGTGACGTCACGACTCGGTAGCCACACTTCAACTTAAAGTCAATCTTAATGCAATACATTAAAGTAGGTATTGGAAGTACTGCAGGTGAAGGTCGCAGGGTTGGGTCGTTATCTGGCCGTCAGCCGGCCTCGGACGCCGTCTCGCCGCGGCCCTGATGCATTCGCGGCAGATAACAATTAAGCATATACTGCAGTATATATCCACGTTTCCACAGACGATCTTCAATTTAAAAAAAAGTTGTGTATAGATTTAATCTTATTAAGACAGTGTTTTATATTTTAATGGAATAACCTTCAAATTAATTAAGATCATTTACGTAATTATATGCTTTAAGTGCAGTGGACAAATTAACAATACATCTTCTAAGTAGAAACTATACAGGAGTAGGCATTTCTATCTAATTACAAAACACCGATCGGTCGTCAATCAAGATTTGCGGGTGCGATCTTGCTTTAGAAAGTGCAATAGAAGGGTCTCCCAAGTTGTTTGTTCTGTCCACGAGCGCGGAGCGTGTACACTCAGCAGCTATACATACCCATGTGATATAGAAACGTGTCTAAAAATTCAAGTCGCGGCGTCACCGAGTGCAGCCGGTCTCGCGCCATCGGGCTAATGAGCGGGTGAGGGGTGCGGGGGCGCGGGGGTGGCGGGCAGGCGTCGCGGGGGCTGCGCGGGTCGCGGGAGGCGCGGGGTAATGGCGCGCGGCGTCGGATGTCGCCGGGGGGTGCCGCCGCGCCGCCGATAACAAAATCACTAGAGAACGTGCTGCCGGATTTACGAAACGATCTGTCATGGATGCGGCAACCAGAGCACACTTTCACCATAACATTACGGACTTTACGTGTCAACTTAGATGACTTTCACTGGAACATAGATAAAGGGATCTTGTCTATAAGCTTAATCGTAAAATTTCAGTATGCTCATGATATACTTAACATTTAGCAGAGATGAACAACAAAGTAAAAAGTTGTTTTAATTACAAATGATAGTATACAATTTTATTTAGAAATAATTTATCGTCATCATTTTTATATGATAAAGTACGACCCTAACGCCTTCAGTGAATAAACTTTAAACAAAACATTTAAAATACCGCATCCACTTTCTTTCATTGATCATTGTACATCGCCAATGCCCGAAATACAGTGCGGGCGACGCGTCGTAAATCGCGACGCGGCGGCCCCGCGCGGCGAGGGCCTTTGTGCGGCCTCGACTTGGCAAAAACATACCTACGAACCGCTAGCCTCCAGCTACCCGACTACCTACCTAAACTTACGCCCGACTCACGAACGTAACTATACATCTATATTACAAACACGAAACTTGGAAACATCCACACAAAGCCCGCTACAGACTCAGTTCTGTCAGTTTTAATTGATCTGTCGATCTGTGCGTATATGGGCTTTAATTACTAACTTTTAAGTATAATTAGGTGACAGAAACAAATACGAAGACCTCAGCTTTTGGAGTATAATTGTGATTACCTAGAGGAACAGCAGCAGCTATTCTAGAGATGTCTAAACTCCTCTCATGGAATACTAGACACATTACCTCAAACATTGTCCAAACATTTGGCAAATCGACCAATGTGTGACAAATAAAGTGGGAGCATGTAGTGGCGCGGTGTGCGCCAACACGGCCGGGCATTAGTCAAAGCCGACGCTGCAACAATTAACGGCCTACGAGGGGTATTACAGCACGCCGCAATTCTGCCCGCCTGCCTGCCCGACCGCCCGACCATGCCAACATAGACCAGCTGCTAATAAAGCACACAAAAACACTATTTGTCAATCGCAAACCAAAAAAGGCATTATATTGATCCATACTGGGATAAAATTTATAACTTTTAAAGACTTGTAATTATTCATCGCAAAGATTATTATAGCAAAAGAGTTGAACACCTAAACTTCATGTCACAACTGTTAGAAATAAAATTAGTACCGTGCTATAGAATTGGCGCAACTCTAGATTATCGGCATAAACGTCACGTCCCTAGCTGACAGCTGTCAATGTCACTAGAAGTATGGATAGATTAGCGCGCAACCTGGGTCTGGACGAGAAGTGTTGCTCTGAGTTTAAAGCGACAGTATCAATTAAATAAGTTGTCTAAAACAACTAGGTTTAACAACTCCATCCGCGTGGAATTAAAAACAAAAATAAGTAGCCTATGTGTTCTTTCAGAATATACTCTACATCTATGCCAAATTTTACCTAAATCTGTTCATCCGTTTAGGCTACAGACTATCAAACATCCATCCATCTAAACTTACTTAAGCAATTTAAGAATAAACGTATAAGAGATCCTGAATATTTATGACAAAAATGGCTAAACAAATATCTCTCGCGGTTAACTGGAGGCAATTTTTAAAACGCTATTGTTCAAAGTCGATTGTTCATTATCTGTTGTGAAATACTGGTTACTGCCCACCTCATTAATCGCTAAACCAGCACTGGACAACACGTCAAGGTGACCGGATGACGTCACTGGTACCTTTACTAAAAAATGAACCTTGTTATTTATCAAAGATAACATTATATCGTCAAAAGTATTATGAATGTAATGACTTAAATGACAGATCTAGAAGAAGACAACCTGATGCACTAACCCCTAAGCGGGATAAGGACAGAGAGATGATAAAAGTGGTCAACTAACAAGTGACAATCTAACCTCTGTCTATAGACTTCTGCAATAAGTTAAAAGGCAGCGATCCCTACCTACAATAGAAATATATTTACACAAGCTTACTCATCATCATCATCCACTTGCCCTTATCCCTTATGGAGGGTCGGCACAATATGTGCTGCTCTTCCATACATCTCTATCAGCCGTCATATCTGAATCCACTATCTTAAGCATATCCTCTTTCACACAATCCATCCATACTTTCTTCGGTCTTCCTCTTCCTTTGTAGCCATACACATTCAATCTTAACACTTTCTGGTTTATGTCCTCATCGTCGTCGTATAACATGTGAATACCACGCTAACCTTTTGCTTCTCAATTTCTCCACCACTAGCGCTACTTTCAAACAAGCTTACTAATATTATAAATGCAAAAGTTTAGATTGATAGGTGACATTTTGTAGCCTAAACTGCTAAAGGGTGATCGATGTATAATATTAATATTGTACATACTGGCAGACCATAGGCTATGTAGCTTGTGTCCTTTAAAAGTATATTCTTTTTTAATTCCTAGCGGGCGTAGTCGGGTCAAAACCTAATATTTCATAGATTAACTAGAAAAGTGTAGCAAGTATCCACATAGTCAATGCCTTTATGAGCAACAAAACATTTACCTTCAAAACATACTTAAAAGTGGGTTAGACCCGTACATTGCGATTTAGAATGTAGACAATATCTTCGACATAGACCAGTTCATATTCTCATTAACACTTTACGATGCGCGCGGCCGAGCAAAGTCAGCGCCAACAACTAGTCAAAGAGCTCCGCGCTTTTAATCTAAACAGACAATAGATTAAAAACGTATAAATAACCAAAGGATTGTTGCTATCAGCTGAATAAACTATTCTTTGAAATTATTACGCGGAAATGTTGGTCTTTTATATACATAGTCTACTAATAATGGCTTCACTTGGCTTAATTTCTCTAACATAAATATTAATCACTAGCTTCCCCTCGCGAATCCGTCCGCGTGGTATTAAAAAAAACAAAAGTGAGTAGCCTATGTGTTCTTCCAGACTATCCTCTACATCTATACCAAATTTCATCGAAATCCGTTCAGCCGTTTAGGCTATAAACTCTAACAAACATCCATCTATCCATCCATCTAGACTTTCGCATTTATAATATTAGTATGATAACTACTAGTATAGTATTATATTATCTGTGGTAACTACCTAACAATTAGATTAAATAGATAAATTCTTTTCTCTTGTCTGCATCATTTTATCATCATTCGTTTTTCTTTAGGTTTTAGACAATGTGGGAACTCCTTAAATAATTTTCTTCATTTAATTTGTGTTAGTGGTCAATATTAAAATATTGGTACATTCCGCTTTTGCGTCGTATTCTAAAATTTCCGTCTTAAATAGAAGATATAAAGAAAGTAACCTATCTTTAAACATGCGTAGCATAAGAATTATATCTTACTAATCTTACCTCTTACTAATATTATAAATGTGTAAGTTTAGATAGATGGATGGATGTTTGTTAGAGTTTGTAACCTAAACGGCTGAACGGATCTCAATGAAATTTAGTATAGATGTAGAGGATAGTCTGGAAGAACACATAGGCTACTCACTTCAGTTTCTTTTTAATTCCACGCGAACGTAGTCGCTGGCGAAAGCTACTAAAAATATTTTAACTGTAAAAGTAAAGATAACGTATAAAATAAAGACTGAAAGTTGAAAATAAAAGTGACTAAGTTATCAAACGTAAGATATAAAGCACGTTCATGAAAACTTTTAAAACTTACTCATGTTATGAGCGACAAACAAGCAAGACGCAATTATAAATTCAACAACTTTCTACGGATTGTTTACAAACGTAGCGGTAAGACGCTACGAAAGCGTAGCGATCTAAAACCAAAACATAATTCACTAGCTGTTGCTCGCGACTTCACCCGCTTATTATTAAAAAGTAATAAAAACGATAAATTACCTTTCTAACGGTGAAATAATTTTTAAAATCGGCTCAGTTTTTGAGTTATTTCAATACATACTAAAATACAAAAATATAAATCTTTCCTCTTTGTAATATTAGTATAGCTTACCGACACTCTTTCAGTCTTGCAAACAAAACTATGAGAGTTGTGAAAAGTTCGAGTCGCGGGTAAAGATAGATGCAGTTTTGATACTAGAAAGTCGATGTGTTCGGAATTAATTACATTAATAAAGAGCGAGGGTTATCCGCGGGGGTTGCGGGGTGTGTCGCGGGGGCGTACGGGGCTGCGGGGGCCGCGGGGGGGTGTCGGACGGACACAAAGGAGAGGCGCGGCCGGCCGGCGAGCCGCGAGCCGGGCGGCCTTATCACCGAGCGGCATACAGTCGGCTCGCGTCCCCCGCGACGCACGTTTCCGCGAGTGCCGTCCGACCCGCGAATAGTTACTTGTGACAGTGAAGCCAGAACTTGTGAACTTTTCGAGGTGTGCGATTGCTTACTAACTGTTTGTGAGACGAAGCAACGCAACTGTCAAAGGTTGTAAACAACAGCGCACGTGACGCCGGCCCACAAGTAAGTTTTGTTTATATCGTTATTGTTATTACGTTGAAGAGATGCAATGTTTGAAACATTCGAATCGGTCATTTTTTGTTATTTAAATTTACTTATGTTTCTGAATTAGTAAGAATTACAAAGAAAAATACTAATTTCAGTGTTTTCAAAATGTTATTTATTGAAGTTTAAAATGTCAGTATAGTTGAACAGTTTTTGTATCTTATTCATTGAAAAATGTTGAATGAAAGAGCTTAAAAAGTTACGAAAAAGAAAAAAAATGATAAGCCGTAACTCCGATATGCACTATTAGAAGTAAATAAAAATTACAACATAAGTTAATTTTATTTAATCTAAACAAAAAACAGAAATTTGTTAAAATGTTATAAAATAGGCGTCACTGTAAAAAAAAAAACAGAAAAGCAGCAGATTCCCAGAAAAAACATTGTTGCGTAGATATTTATTGATGACCTCACTTTGATACTATAAAACCAAATAATCCACGTAAAAGTAATAAAAACATCAAGCGTTTGTTTTGTGCAAGTTGAAAATCTGTTAAACATACAAAAATAAATATTACAATTCATCGCTATACAAATTCCACATCTCTTATAGTTTAAAAAGAAACTGAACACTTTTAGAATTCACAAAAATTAAAAATTTTGTCAAAAACTATTTCCCGGCGTAAAAATTAATAGTTTTGTTACTTATTTAACATTTTCTGAAATACCTACCTACATACACAACTCCAAAATATGTTAAAAATACTATAACGATAATCAGGCTGTGATTTTTTCACTTTCAACATGCTATAAAGATATCTTATTTACATTCTCAAAATTCGCTATAAATAAATGAAACAAAAATTATTAATTAAAAAAGTTTTAGAAAGAGTTATCGCAAAATCTAAACGCAAAAACTTTTAATATCGTTTTGCGTCATGTTACGACATGTTATGTCAAATAAATAATAATATTTCATTTAGTTTTTTACGTAAATACGTTGTTTAAAAATTATAAAGACAAAAAGCGCAACTCGGTGTTGTAGCGCCACCTAGCGGCGACCGCGGGAGCGTGGGGCGCGCGCTCACAAGGTCACCGTGTCAACGACCCGACAACTTTTGCCGTTTACTGTTGTCGTAGGTCATAATTTTATGTCTTCTTTTTGTTTATCTTTTCGTAACTTTATAGCTTCCCGCGCAAACATCGTATTTTATACCGCAACTAGCCCTGATATTGCTCGCTATTGCATTCAATAGATAATACATTTTTTATACTGCGCGCGAACCGTGCACACCTTTTGATAAGTGGGAGTTCAGTAACCTTGAACGTGTTTTCGTCTACCTCGAGCTAATATATGTTGCTTATATTTTATGTTCTCTCTTCGGGAGATAAAGATTTTAGCTTTTAGCAGACGACATCAACAAATAAATAACTAGAATAGATTAGATAACACAATGTAACTAATGATGGTCGAACATTTTATTTCTGATTTGACTTTTCATGTGTGGATATTAATTATACCATGAATCTTATAACAAAACATGTAATTCTACTCAATGACTTCTTTAATACAGAAGTTGTGATATACGCTACATTTGTCAAATTCGTCGAGATAAAGATTTCAACCTTAAACATAACGGAATATTTTCATTGTTACAGCTGGAGCGTGGTCGCTATGGCGACTAAAGGAAAACGGCCGATGCGCGCGCTCACGCCCAGCGACAAGATCGAGGCGATCCAGCGCGTTAACGACGGCGAGTCTAAGGCGTCGGTTGCACGCGACATCGGCGTGCCCGAGTCCACGCTGCGTGGCTGGTGCAAGAACGAGGACAAGCTGCGCTACATGACTTCGCGGCTCTCCTCGCCCGACACCGACAAGAGCAACGACGGCGAGCCGCTCGACAAGCGCGCGCGCACGGAGTCCCCCGTCGCGCCGCACTCGCCCGCGCCTACCGGCCTCGACCTCTCCGCTCCGGTCGGCGCCGCGCACACCCCGCCCTCCGCACCCCTGCCGCCAGCAGACACGCCCGTCGAACTCACTACCAAGCGCACCGAGCCCGCTCTGCACCACGCCCCGCACCGCGACCGCCGCGCCGACCCTGGCGCCAGCGTCTCCATGAGCGCCATCAGCCCGCTCTCGGGCCTTGCGCACCTGCCCGGCCTCACGCACTCCCACCTCGGCATTAGCTTCAACGAAATCGCTACCAACTTGACCCTGCTCGCACAGCTTAACCCTGGCCTGTCCGGTCTCTCGGCTCAGCCGGCGAGCCGCGCGCTGCGCTCCGTGCGCTCTCCCAAGCCTGCACACAACGGCGGCCTCAACCTCAGCGAGACTAAACATCGGAGCAAGTCCCATCATTCGCACTCCTCCGATCCTTACCGTCACAGCGGCTCTAAGTCACATCAC
Source organism: Papilio polytes (assembly GCF_000836215.1). Taxonomy (NCBI): domain Eukaryota; kingdom Metazoa; phylum Arthropoda; class Insecta; order Lepidoptera; family Papilionidae; genus Papilio; species Papilio polytes. The sequence continues at coordinate 2,964,717 of NW_013525180.1, forward strand.
AGCAGTTCCCAGAGCGCGACTCAGCCAGTGGACGACTCTCTGTGGTACTGGCTTAAGACTCAGCAGGCCATGCTCGACCTGACCGCACAGACGACCACCGCCCACCCGCTGCAGCTCGGCAAACCGAGCGAGCCAAGTCTGCCGCCGAAGCCGGTCGCGCCCGCTCCTCCTCTCAATTCTCACTTAGATTATAACAGAAATTCTTGGCTGTGGCAATATTACAAACAGTTCGGTGGCGCGATGCCCTTCCCCGACGACAAACTGAAATCTGCATCGCAGGTCCCGAAAGACAAAGCGGCGGAGAACATTCTTTATTCACAATTGACGAGAGGCAAAGCGGAGGAGGAGCATGCCGCGACAACGATACCTGCTCCATTGCCTCCGCATCCCGCCGCCGTCGGGGAGGTGCGCGAGCCCGCCGCACCCGAGCCCCGCCTGACTGAGCCCGTACCTAGCCCCGATATCGGAACAGAGAACAAGGAGCCCAATCACGAGAAAAATGTAGACACCGGTAGAAGTCAAAATAAGGCGCGAAACGTTCTGGACAACTTGTTATTCAATAATAACAATCAAACGAGCGGGGAGGAAGCGAAGTCGAATGAGGTGACGAATGGCGAGTGGGAGAGCGGGGCGGCGGAGGCGCTGGAGCACGGGGAGAAGTTCTTGAGGTGGCTGGAGGCGAGCGGCGACCCCAGCGTGACGCGCATGCACGTGCACCAGCTGAGCGCGCTGCTGCACAACCTGCGCACGCGCCGCGCCGCACCCCCCGCGCCCGCCGCGCCCGCAGACCACGCCGCGCGCCGCAAGTAGGCGCCCCCGCCTTGCGCGCTCGCTACAGGGAATATTTCAATTATACGTGTACATATTTAATTACGTCGTCGCCAGTAAGCGTTCACTTGTGATATGTGTAGCCAAATTTGCGTAATTTCTTTGTTCTAAAAGAAAAGCTATGCATTATATTTGTTTAGTTCGTAAGGTTTAACGTAGCCGCGGTACGGGGCCGGCGCGGTTCCCTCGATAGCTTTGTCGAATCTCTACATTGATAGTTGAACTTTTTCCGAGTTTATAGCAAACTTTATTGTGTTAATATAGTTGATAAATGTTACAGATCCACAGTCATGTTAGTTTCTGATGCGCACGAGTCGTTATGTCATTAGAGTACCTAAGTAGTGCCTCCATCGCCGCCGCAGTCGCCGCCGCTGTCGCTGTACGTTGCCATTGTCGATTACATTCCTAGGTGTTGTTGCCCTACCGTAGTGCGATCCCTATGTTCTACCTCAGATCAAATCTAATGCTAAGTCAAGGCGTCCTGTCGGCCGCTTAGGGATAGTTGTCTGGCGAGAGCCGCTTGTGGCGCTAGTGTCGCGTACCTATACCAAATATTGAGGTTGCGATTGTATCAAATGTGCCAATCGTAAGAACAAGGTAGTATATGTTGTTAAGATATAGATGACTACGGTTATCGACACCCGTGTAATTGTTTTTTATTGCTCAGTATTTTATATATCGTAGACAATCTCGAAGTCTCGACTCGGAATTGTATATGTTAAACGTTAACAGTTAAGGACTCTGTGATCAAAATTATAAATTATTGAGAAATTATTAATATTATAAGTACATTCCTAATGAATAGAGCGTATTATGGTGATGTTGAAGCGAGCGTCCGACGGCGACGGGAGGCCGCCCGCCCGCAGCCCGCCGCCCGCCGCCCGCCGCCCGCCGTCGGACGCGAGCCGGTTCAAAGATTCTATATCTCCTTTCCACTGAAGTTAGTATAGTATTGTATTCGTTGTAATTATGTTAGCTCCATTGGATACTGTTTCGAGAGATATTTTGTACAAAATTAATATGAAAAATATGATTATTAAAGATATACTTAATAACGCAGAGTTTGTGATCTTGAAATGTTGAAGAATTAAATTTGAACCTTTAACGACATCTTGTGTTTTATTTCCGTAAAATGATGGAAGAAAACTTTCAAAAATTCTTTACATTATATACCGAAATTGTGCAGTTGCGCGTGAAATTCCCGCCAAAATCAATGTAATATAACGGTTCTTGGGTACTGTGTTAAATATAACTCAACATTTTTCCTATTATGAAATTGCCAGAGAAGAATACTTCGAAAAATTCAAAAAATCACAGTTGATTACTTGATTGAAATGATGTTTGGTAAACAATAACACCGTCGATAATTCTAGGCACACAGCGCCATCTTTTATTCTTTCCTCTTTACTATTTTAAATACGCAAAGTTTTAATAAAATAACTTCGCAGTTAAATATTTCCTACTATTAATTAATTTATAATGAATACTAATTAAAACATAACGTATAATTTAAAAGTAACTCACGTGCAGCATGGGCTTCGCAAGTGGTTCATAATCAAAATAGTCCGAAACTAGCGTAGCGATCCCTTGCCACGTGGTTGTATCGGAGTAGCAGAGCTTAGTAGGCCTAATCGTCGTACAAAGCATTTTCTTAAAACAAAGAAAAAATGCAACGATATTTTTTGTTTCCCACTTTGCAATTTTATAAAAGCGACATCTATGTTTTATAAAAATAATAACATTAATTACATAACGTTGAAGACTTTTAGTTCAACGTGGTGTGAAACTAAACCACAAGAGGTCGCTGATTTAATTTTAAATATCCATAGCATGACCCAAAAGTTTTAACATGTAGCAAAATCACATTACATAAATAGCGCCCATTTAGATTTAAGTTTTTCTTAAGTGAGTATTTTGAACGCAGCCTTGCTGGGCCGTAGTATAGTCAGATACATACCATAGAATTGCAAATATGACCTACCTGCAAACCACATTCGTTTGGCGCTTGTAATAACAGGGGTCTCCGAAATTTGTAAAATAATAAAAACTGACGCCTAAAATTTTCAGCGTAAGCAAGTAAGAGTTTTTCTTTATCAGTGTTAGTATAATAACTTTTCGGGAAACATGATCTTGTTTCAAAGACTGGTTCTTTTATATCCGGCCAACAAAGGTTTACTACACCAAGCTCGTAAATGGCATTAACTAATGATTCTATATTAAGTTTATCGTTTACAACTTTACGATTAAATATCCTCGGTGATATTTCATTAAATTCTCCTTCTTCACATGGTCGGTCGAAAATTTGCGTAACTATACTTTCATTAATTTCAAGAACTGGATCCAACTGTTCCACATCAGTTTTTTTGTCTATTGAAAAAGTTTCTGAAGATAACTTAATTGAGGCCATGCCTGCTTATATATAATATTTTAAGTTATTTGATTCTTTTATAAAAGTATTTAAAACGCGTATGTGCTCTGCAGTTTGTAACAAAAGTGTTTTAATTGAACAATTTCTCACTGTTGTATTTACATAATTTGATATCTGAAGTTTTTGGTAGCTAAGTAACGAAAATATACATTACGCATTACAGATGACAAATAAATAACGTTTTCGATCGCGAATACCGTCTCCTATTTTTCATTTTAGTGAGGAATGAAGTAATTTTTTGGAGTCATCATCAGCATCAGCTGCTCACTATACGTCCCAGCTGAGGGACTAGGTGCCTACCATTTGGGGTGACTGAACCATAGTTAACCATCTGACCAAACAATTGATTCGAACCCAGGACCTGTAGATTACAAGTGAAGTGTTTAAATCCCTGAGCCACCAACGCTCTCAACTCAACTCAACGGTTTTCTGTTTGAAATATCGTATAATATAATCTGTGCTGTTTACAATCTATGACGAATAATCTGACATTGACAATGACAAACCATACCAAATGTTCATTGTTCATGTTGTAAACTTAAAAACCTTTCTTTTGTGGTAATAAGTTTTATTTCAAATAGTACAATCGTTTAAAAATACTTATCGTAATGAAAATTCTTTAATTACAACACATTCATTGACGCTAAAATACATTATATAAGTGCTCTCTAACAATGCAATTTCATGCTTTCACACAATACTGTGACTGATCAATTATTTACGTACTTACCTTTGGAGTTTAGAACTTTACAATTGCTTATATCGAAAGGTCAACTCAATACTGAGCAATTTTAAAACATGGGAAACAAATCATCGTTGTTACTGCGAGAGGAAGAAATCGCACAAATACAGGAAGAAACTGGCTGTAAGTATGTCAAAATGATTTACGTATAATTTGAAATGCGTAGCATACGAATTAAATTGATAAAATATTCAATTAAGTTTTATTCATAAAGGCTTTGTTACATTATTGGAATCTGACCTTCCTATAAATTATTTCAGCATGATAAATTACATTGTTTCATATTAAAATGTAGACATTTCATGGATTATTTTCCTTATCTGTAAGGAAATAAGATTATTTATAATACTAGATTAACAGTTACTACCGACTTCTCGATAATAATGTAAACCAAATTTATTCAAATATATTATATCTGAAATGTTTTCTGCCCTAGAGTATCAGTAGGTATTGGAAACACAAAAGAAGCTTAGCTTTTGCTCATGACTACAACCACATGGATGTAAAAAAAACAAAAGCAGACTATTTATTAATTCAGACTTTGTTCTACATTTTAATCATATTTAATGGAGATCCACTCAGCCATTTATGAGATACCTTATAACAAACATCCATCCATCTATACATTTAGATTTATATTAGTAAGAAATAATATGAATTTAATTTCCTTCAAACATTAACAAAACAAACACAATGTAATGGGTATGTTCATATATAACACAGATTTAGTCAATGTCAATCAAACAAGCATTATTAATTCATTTTGATTCTTTCCAGTCACACCGAATCAGATAGAGCGTTTATACTCCCGTTTCACGTCATTAGATAAGAATGACTGCGGTACACTAGCGCGTGAGGACTTCCTGCGGATACCGGAGCTTGCAATCAACCCTCTCAGTGAGAGGATAGTCCATTCCTTCTTTGCTGAAAGTCATGATGACAGGGTCAACTTCCTGCAGTTTATGCGAGTTTTAGCACACTTTAGACCAATAAGGAAGAATAGAGAAAATAAGTTAAACAGTAGAGAGGAAAAGTTAAGATGTAAGTAGTAATACCAGCTCACTACATGTCCCCACTGAGAGGCTCTGAGCCTACCCTAAGTTAGGGTGACTAGTCCATAGTCAACCAGGCAAGCCCACTGTGAGTTAGTTGACTTCAAACATATATTTAAATTTCTTTGCCGATATGTGCAGGTTTTTTCACAATGTTTTCCTTCTCCGTAAGAACATCGGGTAAATTACATATGGAAATTCGAAAATCACATTGGTACATGGCACAATTTGAACCAAAGATCTGTAGATTACAAGTCAAGTGCTTAAACCACTAAGCCACCGACACTCTCAAAAGTAGTAATACCTAATTGATAAAGATGTTAATGTTTTTCATATGTATGTTTGTTTTGATCGTTTTTATGTGTGTTTCTAGTTGCTTTTTCAATGTATGACTTGGACAATGACGGGAAGATCTCAAGGGATGAACTACTGGCTATTCTTCACATGATGGTGGGAGTTAATATAAGGTGGGTTGAAAAGCAATAATACTATTATATGAAGAGGAAAGATTTTTATTTTTGGAGTTTTGTTTGTATTGATATAACTTAAAAACTACTGGACCAATTTCAAAAATCTTGCAATGAGACAAAGTAGAGGTGGATTTTTTTACAAAAAAAATGAATTGGTAAAAAATGAGATTTTTCATACACATTTAAAACCTATTGGTTATTGTATGTCGTCATATTGTGTACAAAATGTTCAAGTGAAAAGCTTTTACGAACACCATCAGATTCTCTAACTGTACATGTCAAAGCTTTATACACGATTTTAATACTTGATTTTGCTCAATAGTGAAGAACAATTGACAAGTATTGCTGAACGTACGATACTCGAAGCTGACACGAACAACGACCAAATGATCTCATTCGAGGAGTTCTGTCATGCTCTGGAGCGCACCGATGTGGAACAGAAGATGTCCATCAGGTTCCTCAACTGACCTTCGCACTCCTGAACTGATTGCATCAAATACTGTCTGTAATTATTTACAGCCTTTTTACTAAGATGACTTAGTTGTTTAAAATTTGGATTAACTAGTTTTCTATTTGTTGGTTTTTAGCTAAGGGTTTATTAGTTTAAAGGATAAATGGTAGCAGCATGTTTTCTAGTTTTTTTTATTTTGTTTTTTATTGCATTTCAATTTACAATTAGGTATTTAATGCATTTGAAATGCATTGCAGGAGTTACGGTGCGACCAAAAATGTTATTTTTAAAAGTAAATGTGTATATTTATATCAACGCCTCTGTAGATAAATAAATATTTATTCAAATGTTGTTTTATTTATGGATTTTTTAAAAAAACAATTTTATACCATAAACATTTTATTGTATTAAATATTTTACAAAACAAAAAAATAAACTGAGTACACATTGCTATGGTGATTTCTACAGAAATGGATACTTGCGAAATTTTGTCTACGCCATATAAAACTTAAATCTTCTTAATATAATACGAAACAAGATTAATAGGGTATTACGAACATGTTTAGCTAAAAAAAGTGTTAAGAAACAGAGTAAATATTATAAATCAATTCAAGATGGCAAACATATTACAGAAAAAATAGCGAACGATTTTAAATACTGTTGCATAAATATATTAAAAAAAAAGATTGTATTTACTAGGAATGTCGTAACGTGAAAATTTACGTATATAAAAACTATTTCAATTGAAACTATCAAGCGATAATACAAAAATTTGATAATTTCAGAACAATAATATTAACGAAATATGATTTAATAAAATGTTCTCATAGAAGGTAGATTTAAAGAATGGATAAGCTGACACTAATAAATATGGGCGTCAGAAATTCCGTAAAGAATCGAAAAACGTAAAATTATAGCTACTGCGAAAAACTAAAATATCTAGAATTCACACTCAAAAAGATAACTCAGTCAGTTTTTCATGAAAAAAATGTACATGTCCTATTTTACCACTAATCCCCCCTTAATCATCAACCTACCCCCCCTAAATAACCTTTTGACGCCCATAATAGTTACTATTTTGACTTTAGGATTAAAACAAAGATTAGACAAAACACATTTTATTTGTGATACATCAAATATATTGTTAGAGAACATTCTAGATACAAATACATGAAGAATTTCTGATTACGCGGTAGAAGAGACGGCGAGCTTCTTGAGATGCTCCATGAATACTTGCAGAGACACGTCGTCAGTGAGCACGGGGGCGCCACCGTCCTGTACGGAGGAATAATTATTTAAAACATAATATTGTTTAAAAAGTCTATTTGTACCCAAAACCTTTCCTAAGTCATACTGATAAGGACTAATACTAAAAATAAATCCTGTGTTACTCGCTGGTAACATAGCTTTGATTGAAAGATTTTTTGAAATCGCCCCAGTAGTTTTTGAGTTATTTCAATTCATACAAAAATACTTCTTTCCTCTTTTTAATATTAGTATAGATTATTCAGAGGAAAGAAGTATTTTTGTATGAATTGAAATAACTCAAAAACTACTTGGCCAATTAAAAAAAAAATCATTATAAAGCTATGTTACCAGTGAGTAACAGGCTATATTTTAATTAATTTTAAAATTCACGCTTATGAAGTCGCCAGCAAGTTACTAAACAATAACTGAGAAATGTTACTTTCTTAACATCTCGATTTATCATATAACTGAATAGTCTGATTGATTAACTTAAAACCACAAACGTTTTTGTTTATGGTTTTAAATTATAGAGTACACACACAAAGCTTGACAAACGACAGCGCAAGAACTCACCATGAGATTTCACTATCTATGGTTTTTCTTAAAGAGCGAAAGAGATGACAATAATTTTGTAAAGTCAGCTTCATAAAAACACTACCACTAATAAATTTTAAAAACTTGCCTATGGTTAAAAAAATAAGTATACACATATTTATAAGAAGCGTACGAACGGATACGATGATTTTTGAAACCAGAGGTATGTATTATTTGGAGACCAACTGTAACTGTCTACATATTTATGAAGCTGACTGTACGTGTAGTGAAACCCAAGGCAGAGTTTAGACAAATGCACATAAAGCAAGATTAATTTGTTAGTGCGGAACAAAGCTATTATAGCATAATTAAAAATATAAAAATCCTGGAGCTTCAATCGTAAATATTAATATACACAAAGAAATTATTTCCAAATTTTCTGTATTACAGCAAAGGTTTTTATATTTTTGATCAGGCTATAATTTAATATACCTATTTTGTTTGAAAAAAAAAAAATATTAGGGATTTGTAATTACTTGAAAAATACATAGTTTATCTTTACTAATATTAATATTATAAACTCAAAAACTACTGGGGAGATTTCAAAAATTACTTCACCATTAAAATGCTACGTTATCTCTGAGTAACTTAGGCTATATTTCTTATTATTTTTTAATTTCACGCGAACGAAATCGCACAGTTAATTCAGAATAAATATAACTCAAGGACAGCTATCTCAAACAATAGAGAAGTACAGACGATAAATTCTTTCCCAGCAAAGTAAAACAAAGTTTAGAAGTGTTAGTAACCCTATAACCTCGTAAAACAATAAAAAACACTACCGCAGATGGTATCGGCATCGCCTGGTGTTTCGACGCGACCATGATGGAACAAAAAACATCAATTCAAACCATGCTATGATGGTGCTTACATGCAAATTACACATATATGAAACATATTTAAAATATATAATACAAATTTAACACTTTCAATGCTTTACCTGGCTAATATTGGCATTTTCATAACGGTAGCATTCAAAGTATTAAATTACGGCGTAAATGTATGAAAGTAGAATAAGAATCGTGTTTTCCTGTTGGACTGACAAACCCAATGAGAGACAAGTTACTTTCCCATTGGGAAATATGTGTAATAGGCTATTAGGTCCAACAGTCCCTTTCTCTTTACCGCCCTTTTCTTATAAGGAGAGGATGGGAAGGGGAATTGGATTTGACGGAGGAGATACATAGGAAGGGGAAATATCCTCTTTATGTGCATCTCCTCCTCTGTCGGATAAGAGTAGGCAACGCATCTGCAATTGCGGATGTCTATGGGCAGCGGTTGCTTCGCCATTTTGGCGGATTCACGTGGCCGCTTGCTCGTTTGCCACCTTTTATTATAAAAAAAACAGGAAACATCCATAAAATGGCAATTCATCACATAAGTGACAGTATTTATTCTATCTCCATACATTTACGCACATAAAATAACATAGAAATAATTACTAAATTGGGAATCGAACCCAAAATAATAAAGTTTATGTAACAAAGCTTGTTAAATGAAAAAATCAAGAAATATTCACTTTGATTTAGAAAATTTAATATCTATCAAAGTGTATAATTTTCCTTACTAGTGATAATTAACAACAACAAAGCCGTGCTAACAAGTACACACTCTATTTCAACAACTTTGGTCCCTTTTCCTTCCCATCCTATTTCTTATAAGAGACGGGATAGGAAGGGAACGTGAACTTGACGCTGGAGGAGACGTATAAGAAGGGGAAATATCCTCATCGATTAAGTGTAGGCAACGCATTGCGTATGTCTATGGGCAGCGATCACTTCGTCATTTTGGTGGATTCAGGCCGCTTGCTCGTTTGCCACCTTAGGATATATAAAAACTGTGATAACTAGCGACGGGCGTTATTTTAAAAAACTAGTTGAAGCGTTGATCACCTTTCAACATTTCAACTGTTGACAGTTTTGCGTCCAACTAGTTAAATTTAATATGAATTTACATAGAAATAAATGATTATTATTATTATTATTATAGAAAAATATGTCGGCTTAGCTAGATGACAAAATCAACTAGTTTTAAGACTAGTAGTGCAAATAAACAATTTCATTTTAATAGACCATGCACACAATATTGACCAAACTATCGCACAACTTTTTAGTCATTTAATTCCTATCAGCTTACATGGAGATACTCAATTTTTAGTTGTGAAACTAAACAGTTAAAATGACTGCGAAACAATCGACAATCGTACAGTTGTGCGATACTTTAGTCAAAGGTGTGCCCGCTCTTAATACAAAAAACATTGTATTTCCATCCATTCTTTGTGTATGAAGAAATACAGTAATAAACAAAATAAATATAAGTGACAGTGACTCACCCCGCCGTACGCATACATATTGTTGTGGGTCTGCGAAGGATTCACTTTTGATAAAAGGAATCGAGCCTGCAAAAAAAAAAACATTAAAATATCTAGTTACTTAAATTGCCAATAAAACAACAATCAGGAATTAACAACTTTAAAAAGGATCAGTATGTTTTTTCATGTAATTTTAAATGAGTAAACTAGTACAATATCACAACCATACAGAAGGCGTAAGAAAGTGGTAGAGCCCGCTTTAACATCTTCGCACGAATGGACCGGCTCGCCCCCAGTAATACCACGACCACACAGAAAACAGGCGTGAAGTGGAAGCAATTCCGCGTTTCGTCTGATGAATGTGGCGCCGGTGGCCTAATTTTAGTCCCTTTACCTTTCCACCCTTTTCTTAAGAGGAAAGGATGGGAAGGGGAAATATCCTGTTTATGTGCGTCTCCTCCGTCAATTAAGGGTAGGCAACGCATCTGCAATTACGTATGTTTATGCGCAGCGGTCGGTCTTCATTTCGGTGGATTCAGGTGACCTTATATTATAAAAAAAAAATAGACATTTCGAGTTTCGTCTATGTGTGCGTTCTGGGTACCTAATTTTACCCTACCCTTCCCACACTTATCGGAAGTGGATTAGACGGGGGACACAAAAAATAATAATTCCTCTTTTTAACCCATCCTAATAAATAAAGTCGATATATCTGAGAATCCCAATGCCATTAACTGATTCATGTTATAATATAAAAAATCCAGCTATCATCGCATTAAAAAGTCAGCAAAGTGCGAATGAAGTGTCGACACAATAATCGTACAAACGGAGCAAAAGGCAACGTAAAATATTGATATTTGAGTGAGCGATAAGACGCAGTATGCTGCGTCGGGCGCTGCTGGCCGTCGCCGTTCTCTCATGTACGTTCCGTGTTTCGATATACGTTCGCACTGAGAAAACATCGCGGTTAAACATAAAAGGTTCCCTAATAAATATTATTCAAGAACTTACGAACATTTTAAATATATTTTGCTAACGTATAGAAATGAAGAAATAATCAGATGTTATATTAAATGACACTTACATTATTGAATTTCAACAAATTGACGATTTTTAGTAATTATTAAATCCGGTAGCGTTAGTTAATTGTGAAGATTTATAATCTGGTGTTATTGTTTTGTTTGAACGTGTAAATAAACTTGCAGATTTGATATGCGTGTTGGTGTTAAGTGGCGGGCAAAAAGACGACATCAACGGGAAAAGTTCGAGCCAACTAGCCAAATATAATCTTAACGTGAAAAATCTATTCAACAATGAGTGAGCTTATATATTTTATTTAAATTATTAATTAATTTCAAACAGTTGTTAGAGTAAGTTCAGGAGACAGAGTCCCAATGAATTGTGTCAAAATGTTTTTGACCAATAAAGTGTTTTTTTTTTTTCATTTAACAAATGAATCCAAAGCATATATAAATACAACAATAAGAATAACAACACTGATTTAAAAAAAAAAAAAAAAAACTAGAGTTAATTTGTCTTCCATTAATCAATTACGATTGCAGATTATGTATCAAATACACTAAAAGGCATTTCTACAAAAACTAGACATTTCCGTTTTATTTCTACTAAGGAAATTATTTGAATATGTTTCAGGGATCTATATAAGAGTTGTCGAAACAATAGTAATTTGGATATATCGAAAACATTACTCAATACTTCTTCCTTCCAAAAAGTAATCAAACAATTACACGGTCGGTATATTTTCATTCAGTTCGTTTAATTTTGAAATATTTTAATCATATGATAAAAATTTCCAGATTTATCTAATGATCCATCAAGAAATATAATAGACAAATATAAAAATAATCACACAGAAGCAACAAAGCCTGAAAAAGTTATTATAGCGCGGGACAAACGAACCGCTGTAACAAATAACTTTGACGGTCACACAAATTTCTTCGAACGTAATGCAAATAAAAATGTTAAAAACGAAAATAAACCTGATTTAAAAAACGTAATATCATTCTGGCAAAGATTCGGTAAAAGAGATCAAAACAACACAAACAATCAAAAACAAAATAAAAGCATGCTTTCAAATTTCCTGAACAAAACTAACAATGATTACTTTTCTAAACTTATAATTAATAAAAATTTACGTGACAAAGATATTATAGAAGGGGAATATTTAGGTAGCATACTACCCCCCTTTTTACCTAAACATATAACTACAAAACCCACTACAACCACTACACCTAAAGATCTAGCAACCGACGACGACACCGACATATTTAAATATATTTTAGATTCCCCTGACAACGAAAGCGTTGAAAAACATGACATAAATGCACATGTAAATCAATATTCTTACGAAATCAACTATTCAAAAATCGTATATAAAAATAATAACAAATCAAAACATACAGACAATTCATCAGAAAAAGATAAACCGGATCGGATAAATGAATATGAAAATTTTAAAACCGATAATTCACAACATAGCATTAATTTTCAAGAAACAGATATCAAAAAGCCAAAAACAAAGCATAAACAAAACTTTATACGTATAAAAGAGAAACCAATGATCATAAATGATTATAAACCAGATTCACATCAAAATATTCCTGTTCATGACGAAATGGATGTCAAATATAGTATAGAAAGAACACATTACTTGTACACTACAAGGAAACCAGAAAGCTATGATAAAATATACACCGATGAACAGACAACTAGCACGCTACCTCCAGAAGTCATCAAAAAAATTGCAGAAGATATCAAAGCTATGATATTAAAAGATTTAAAAAGTAAAATAACAACAACATTACCTGTTACAATTGAAAAAGGTAAGATTATTTAATACAATTCAACACAATCATACTAATACTATAAATGCAAAAGTTTGGTTGGATGGATGTTTGTTAGAGTTTGTAGCCTAAACGGCTGAACGGATTTTAATAAAATTCGGTATAGTTGTAGATGATAGTCTGGAAGAACACAAAGGCTACTCACTTTTGTTTTTTTTTAATTCCACGCGGACAGACTCGCGGGCGAAAGCTAATCTAACATAATTGTTCTTTTATTTAAGGATTGGATGCTTTAATTCCAAGATACAATGCAGAACAAAATTTAATACCAAGATATAATCCTGATCAAAATTTAATTCCAAGATACAACGGACAGAATATGCCAAAACCGTACCCTCTCACAAAGATATTGGATATATTACAAAAATACAGAAACGGCGATAACCTTAGCGAATACAGAAGACCGAGTGAATCCGTCCCAATTTACAGTACTGCAAAACAATCACAGAATCCAAACATATACCCTTACTATCTACCTATAGAAAATAAACCTTTGAAATTTGAAAATAATTCACCATACATGAATCCGTATAATTACAAACCTAAGATACCATCGAGAGAAAAATTTAAAGTACAAAAGCCGAAAACCTTTATACCCAAAAGAGACACACGACCAAAAACACATATATCGAATTTCAAATCCACACCTATTACGTTACAAACAAATTTAATAGAAATACCACCAATCGGAGTACCAATATCAGAACCACTAGCATTTCTAAATCATCACGTAATAATAAGTACAAAACGACCATTCAGAAATAAACAACGGAATTATCAAATAAAAAAAGATTTAAAACCAAAAAACACCAGTCCAATAAAACATAAACCTGTTAGGACTCGCAACATACATCCACGTATAAATAAAAATATCGGATATCACAAGAAAAAACAAGAAACGGATAAGAAAAGAATGAGTGAAGTTGATGAAAGTCGTGAAACAAAAACGACGAAACCGCGAGGCGTTTATCGTCCACGAAGTCAAAGTAACATAAAAAAGTATCACGAGAAACTAGAACAATATCCTAAAACATACAAAGCGAATGCTGATTGTTGCAAAGATGAAATATTTACAAGCGAACAACTCGCGGGAGCGGAAATGAGATCTCGTGACGAAATTTCTTTTAGAAATCTGCTCAAAACGCAACAGAAAGTGACAGAAATGCTGACACAGATGCTTGCTAAGAGGAAGAAAGAAGACCTACCACTTAGCGTGGAAGCGGCATAATATTTTTATAAAATTTAATAAAAATCTAAATATAACTTTGCATTGTATTTTTTATTTATTGAGAATAATTTGTATCGTTTGATTTCATATTATCCGTATAAAGACTTGATTCTAACACTTTTCTTTATGTATCTATACCAATATAATAAAGCGTAAACACACTCTTCTTTGTTAAGGATGTCAGCAATCACAGCATACTTTTTTAATAAAAAGTCTTACACTCACAATACGCTTTAGGCTATATATCTTCAAGTTAATAAACTTAGGAGATAAGTGAATTGGAAAAAATCGTAATGCGAGAAAGGGACAAAAACTAAAAGATGCAAGACTGTTAGTGACGGTTGGTAGCCAATGTCAACAGTCCTTGTTGTTATTTGTATATGTGAATGATGAAGCTTCAAGCTAGGGAATAGCTAGACTATACTATTACTATTCTAAAGATTTATATTTTTTTTTATATCGAAATCATTAAAAAAACGACTTAGCCGATTAAAAAAATTCTTTAACCATTAAAAAGCTATAAAACATACATATTCCCAACCGTCACCCCGATCTGTCCCCACGTAGAATAAAATGTTACATCCATCCCACCTATTAGTCCTACTACCACCAATAAGGTGACAGATTGAACCGTTATGTAATAAAATAAGTTACCACCGTCCCCTCGTCGCAAAAAACGTACGAATAAAACTTTTTTCGCCTGTCCCCACGTAGGGACAGCGGGGTGACGGTTGGAAATAATCCAAACATACGCTATATTTGTTGTTGGAGCTACAGCTAGTGCAGTTACCTGTGATCCTCCGTGCTCGGTGTCGATGTACCTGGGCACGGGGAAGCGTGTCTGCAGAATCTCCTGTGCATCATCCACGGGCGCCCGCAGCAGCTGCGCGAAGCTCTCGTACTCCGCCATGTCCTGGTAGCGCAGCGCGCGCCACTGCGCTATCGTCTGCAACATCACTTTACAATATAACTAGTTGCATTACGTTGGAGGAAAATTTCTAGCTGTTACACTAGCTTTCGCCCGCGACTCCGTCTGCGTGGAATTAAAAATTAAATAGCCTATGTGTTCTATGAATATTTCATAAAGATCTGTTCACTTTAAGCCCAAAAACATACATCCATCCATCTAAACTTTCGCATTTATATTATTAAGATTATATTTTAAGTAAAGCTTTATTAATACACATGCAAATTGTTACAAGAAACCTTTTACAAGGTTTCTAACGACTGTTGTCAGATTCATCATCATTATTCTTCTTATCCTACCCCGTAAGATTGGCACAACAGGTTTTTGTCCTGCAAATAACTCTGTTTTACGTCATCTCAGTCATCACTCCCTTTTTGATCATGTCACCTTTCCCGCAATCCATCCATCTCTTTCTAGGAGGTTGTCAGATTCCAATAACTAATTCAATTTAGTTTAAAAAAAATCCCCAACAATTAACAGTTAATAAACCAACATTTTACATATAAAAATTCGATGTATTACCTCTCCATGATAAATTAATATTTGGAAGAATGTATCCATAAGAAGTATCCTATCAGGTTGTATGGAGGAGGTGTCGAGCAGCACGGGCTCGGGCGGGCCCCCGAATGAGTACGAGTACAGGATCGGCTGGATCATGATCAGCGACTGCGTCAGGTCCTCGCGCATCAGCATGTGTCTAAGTTAACAACATTTTTAATATCATGTTAACATCATGTTAACATAATTGCTAACACCATTTTAACATCATGTTAACATAACTGTAAACACCACATTTATACAATTGTTAGCACCATGTTAACATAATTGTAAACATCATGTTAACAAAATTGCTAACACCATGTTAACGCAATTGTTACGCCGTTTTAAGGCATAGGAAGATTACGTATGATTTCATTCATTAAAATTATACATATCAAAAATAGAGATTCAATACTTTTTTTTATTATACTAAGTAGTTTCAATAAACTTGTATTCTCAACTTATGAATCGTAAATTTAATTTACCGCCTTACATAGACGTTGGTTCTTACGTAGACCACAATAGGTCAAGTTGGAATTTTTTGTTAGCATACCTGTAGAATGTGGTCTCATCAGGCGAGTTGTTGAAGACCTGCAGGAACTGCGAGCGGCGCAGGTGGTACATGAACTGCGGGTACAGGCTGAAGTTCTCCGATAGACGGAAACTGTTCGGATCGTCTTTGCCGTACTCGCCGAACTTCTGACACTGTAATACAAAACAATCAAATTAAACACAAATACATAGAATTAATTAGTAAGAAAAGTTAACATCAAATAATTTTAAGCATTAGTACACTAAAATACATCACACAAGCTTTTTACCCAAACTTGATGTAAACGTAGAATTTAAAATAATTAACTGGTGGCCTATGTGTTCTTTTCGACTATGTGTAAAAAATCGAGAGAAAAAATCAGATTTTTTACATACTTACTTACAATATTAGTATGATTTACTATTTATAAAATAATAAAAAAACTATAAAAAAAACTTTTTGCAATTTAGTCCCGTTTAACTCTCATTCTGATAGTATACAGAACACGTCACAACGAAAAACTAATTAAAAAACTAGTTTAGACAAAAATAGGTGAGATTTTGATTTTAGTGTGTTGGTAACATATATTTTTTGCTACAAAAAAACTCCATCGAATTAAGACCTAATATAAATGTGTTACGATTTACGAGCATTTAATTTTTCAAAAAAAAAAAAAAATTTTTTTCTATCTAAAAATTTTTTTTTTCTATTTTTTTGCAATTTTGTCATTTACTTTGGTATTTAAATGTTTTATCTCACAAGTCGTATAAGCATCCTGTCGAGCCAGCGCAGCACGTCGGGCCCGTCCTCCAGCTCTGCACGGTACACCACGAGGCGCGCCATCACCACCGCCGCCGCCTCCTGGTCGAAGCCCGCCGCGATGTGGTGCAGGTTCACCGCCGCGTCGCCCCAACTAACATATATTTAAACCTTTAATGTCCACTATTACATAAATTCAACTAAAAGAGTTAATATCCATTTAGATTCCGAATTTAGATTAGACGCTTGACTTTGAATCTAAGGATAAGTTACGCGGCGATTTCTTTGTTTTTTTTTTATGAAAATTGTCCGGAATCTGTGTGAGCGCTACTTACTATCTGACAGATGTCAAAATTGTAATGGAATTTGGAGTTTATGTTTAGACGCTTACATAATCATTTAAATTTAGTTTCAATATTAAACCGAATATTAAATGACATTGTAAAATAAGGGTACCCTAACTTACAATTATTTGAGAAAATCAGTTTCAATTTTTTTTTGGAATTCAACGAGCGTTGGCATCAAGTTCACTTTGTATATAAACTATATTATGAAAAAAAAAAATTCTTAATTTTATAAATAGCAATAACAAGTATAAAGTATGTGTGACAGACTTGCGTGCGACTGTAGTGACTCTAACGCGGCGCTGGCCACTGGAATGCTGGTACTGCGTGATGAGCTGCACACAGCCGCGCCCACCCGCCGCCGCCGCCGGCTGCTGGCTTACCACCTGCATACAATGTTAAGAAGAAATCGGTACGCCGGAGTTGTTGCACAACACTACATCAGTGGACACGTCCCATCCCTATGACAGCTGTCAATGTCAAACAGAAGACTTTTCGTCCGGGTGAAATTAAAATGACTAAAAATGTAGCCTATGTTATTTACTGATAATTTTTTGAAATCGGCCCTAGTTTTTGAGTTATTTCAATACACACAAAAATACAAAGCACATTAACTGAACATTTAGTAAAAAGTTAAATTGTACCTCAAAGAATATAGCCATGGTGGTGCTGGGCGTGAAGGTGCACATCTTCCACTGGCAGGTGTTGCCCATCCCCACCTCCTGCTCCGACACGCAGGGGCCCTTCACGTTCAGCGATACGCACGACCCTATTGCGCCCGTTACTGACACACATAGTAAATAATCGTGTTAGTTAGGTTGTATGTATACCATAGTTTCTATTGTTTTTTTTATAAATAAGATAAAATATCTGACCGAAAGGTTTTAAATAAGTTAACTATAGAGTGGACATTGGAAAGATTTCTGTGTAACATAAATATCACCAGCAAATAAATAACCGACATCGACAAAAGAAAGGATACTGCCTCTTTACTTAGAGTACCAGAAAAATGTATAATGTAAAAATTATTTGGACCATGACCATAAGTAGCTACACTTAGACCTAGGTTTGAACCTTAGAATCGGCTGACAACACCTATAAAACCAAGACTTGTGGTATTTATTGTTTGGTAATGTCCCCTCTATTACAAAATGTTGAATATCTGTGTTAATAACATTCTGTATTGCATTAAAATTATAACATTTAAATAGACTGCTTACTTTTGAGTTCGCGACTGCATTTGACCTCCAAACTACCATTGAAGGCCATCTTGTATTCTCCCTTCTGATCCTTAGCAAACACTCGTTGGAATGTCTGCTTAAAGAGGGACGAATTGAAGGAATCGCCCATCACCATGTGACCACTGAAATAATAAAATTATTATATTAATAAACATACTTTTAAATTTTTTAATAATATAAAAAATGTGCAATAGTAATTTCTTCATACCTTAAATTAAAAAAATGATTAATGAGTAAATAAAGATAAATAAGGGGCTTAAATTGTTCAATAATATATTATGAATTGCTGAGGGCTACACCGGAAGTAGACCTAGAAAGTGATGGATGACAGATGATAGAGTAATTTGGATCCGACCCTATGGGAGTAGAATAAGGTAGGGGAGATGATGATAACTTTAGTATCAATCACCTAGTATTGGAAGAACAAAAACAATGATATATTTACCCAGTAGAATTGCAGCATTGCTTCATCTCCATCAAACCAGTCTGATCCAACGCGCAAGAGTAAATATCTATAGAATGGCCATTAGTAGCTGCTCTTAACGACAATGCTTCATAATGTTTAATCGCTTTCTTCATATATTTTGCATTATCTTTATGAATATCATGATGAGAACGAATGGGCTGCTTCAGCTCATCATTGACAACTTGACCTGGTCCTTGTGAGCAGGGACCACCGAGGAACAGCATGATCCTTGCTCCGGTATTCGGATAAGTAACTTCTAGTAGACCTACAGCTAGAGAGAGTGCAACACCACTACTCCTTAGGGGACGTTTTCCAACACCTAATGGCCATGGATCACGGCCAAGCTCGCCTAGTAGATCAGTCAGTGCCATATCGCATTGCTTTACTGGTTGTAAGAAGCGATGTGCGGGAGGCATTGGTGCTGGTGCTCCTGGTCTTCCTTGAGGATTGGGAGCATTCACTCTGCCAATCGACAATTGCTCTTGTATTTGCTTTGCTGTCAAATCTTTAGTGCCTTTGAAGACATAACATTTCGAAATACCCTCAGTACCTGAAATAGAGAAAATAAATGTCTAAGCTTATTGGTGTGGTAAGATCCTTTCACTAAGTGCTTAGACCCACTGCACCTAAAATTGTGTACTAAGCAGTGACTTGGGTGAAGTTAAGTGCCACCAAGACATTAGATTACCTATTACAAAGTATCAATTATTACATATCCTCTCTTTCTTCATGTTTCTTGAAATTAGTACACTTTTAAATCAAGACATACCCTTACTAATATTAAAAATACAAAAGTTTATTGATGAATGAATGTTTATAAGTGTTTGTACCCTAAAGTGCTGAATGGATCTTGATGAATTTTGGCAAAGATGTAGAGCATAGTCTGGAAAAACACATAGGATACTGATTTTTTTTATCCATGCGAACAGAGTCACAGCAAAAGTTAGTTATTAATAAAAGTTAGTCATATCAATATATAGTTAGCCATATCTAAAACAAATACATACCCAGCTCATGTATCTGAACCATACGGCCAAAAGTTATCAGGCCGACTAATGCATTCTGAGGCATTAAGCTTAAAGAAGTTTGTAATGAGTCCTGAAGTGCCCCGAGTTCTTCCTCATCCAAGCATGTGTCTACAACCAGAAGGTATATTGGGGGCATGGACTGTGCCCTTGTGATTGTATACTCAATTGTTGAGAAATTAGGGATGAGTTCTGCTGGTTGATGCTGTTCTGATATTGCAGCATATTGTGGTGGAAACTATATAAAAAATAACTTCATTTTAGAATTTGCACAATGTTACATAAATGCATTTCCCAATATGCCATCTCATAGATGATTGTGAGGTCATAAGGAGGGGTTTTTAATACATTTTGTTTAATGCAAAAAAAATGACTATTGTGAAATATTGGAATACACTGGCTGTGTAATAAATGTTTTTTTAGTAACAGTAAAAATGTTACATTTGACTCTTTTCATCATAAAAAATTATCATAATTAAGAATTTTAATAATAAAATGTATATTGTGGTAATATACTATTGAGCAATTTTTACAAATAAACAGAATACTGAAACTGTCAGTGACAATAAAAAATCCAAACAAATAAGTACTTACAGGATTCCGTTGGAAGCAGAAATTGCACACCCATAATTTAGCCCGGTAGTCAACCTGACACATCGGGTTCAGGATGGCGCGGCATGTATTGCGTGTACACAATACAGGTTCATATTGTATAGGAGGCAAATCTGGCCGTTCTTTTAGAGGCTGATAGAGGCAGGCCAAAGGTACTACAAGCCTTGTAGTTTCAATTCTGCTGGAGGGCCAAACATTCCACGTAAACCGTATGCCGTCCCTGTCTTCATTCTGCTGAATGAACTCCTCGTAGGTAGCCATATCGCTAGTCTAAAATGTAACAGGAAACTCGGGTCAATTTACAATACACAACTGCACATATATTAGCAATGTTTCACATGTTTTACATACCACGTATACATGCGGTTATCAAACCACTAACTACACTTAACACAAACGACCTCCTCACTCGGCGTTCATTCAGGAATTTATTATATTGATGCAATTAATTTAATTTTCTATCAGACAGGCGAATCTGGCTGATTTGGCAATTGTCAAATTCATAGATATTTTGTCTGTCACTTCAGCCACGTCACTTTTGCAAACGTAATTGATTTTTTATTCAAAAAAATTTTGGCTTTTCATGCTTTTTAGTTTATTTAACACTTAAAATGCCTAAGTATTTGCTGTTTTTCAATTAATAAAATAAAAAATCAGTGACCAAGCAGAGACAATCATAGACAAAAATGCTTCATTGTCTATGACTTACGTTCCTTTTCAGGATAACGCCCTTTTAATTAAATAGATTGAAAATTATGTTTTTTTATTTTTTATTTCAATTTACTATGTAAGGGAAAAAATTAAAATTGAAATATAATATTATTCGGTTATTATAAATGGTCGCTAAAAAAAGAAACTACAAAACTTTTAGTTGCATCTACGGTACAAACACATGACATTAACGATAATCGGTCGTAATGAAACGTTCGTGAATGAAACATTTTTTTTATTTTTAGGACATAGTAAATTATATTTCAATTGTAGGACATGATTTGTAAATTAACTTTGGATTTAATTTAATACAACAATAATTTAGTTACAATAAGTGAATATAAAATTAATGACATGTCATTGCTTTGTTTTAACAGCAGGAAGTTTATGCCAAAAAGTGCGACTGCGCACTGGCCAAATTAGTAGGTAGTGTGAAAGAAAATGGCGATCAGCGAAAGGCGTCCGGAGTTAACGTGATGAAAAACATTGTTAAAAGCTCAATTACATAGTGTTATAGTTATTAATTGTGTCAGATGTAGATTAATTAAGTGTTAATGAATAGTGATTGTGTATAAAAATGGCTGCGAATATGTACAGAGTCGGCGGTAAGTAACAATAATTGGTTATTTTTGTTGAAGCTTCGCCGGTTCACCGCCAGCCGACTAGCGGTGCTTTGGTTTGATTGTCGTACCTTTATTAATTGCTTACATTAATTAGATCATTTAGATTTAAACCTACAATATTATTGAAATATTAGTAAAATTCGCGGCAAAACTGTGTTTATGTCTGAATTAAAGTTTATTTTTCGTAAAGTTTTATTTTTTTACCAAATTTCTTCAAATAGTACGATTGCATTGCACTTAGCTGTCGTTGTATCGGCTCGCGTATCTGCGTGCGTTCGTGAAGATGTACACATGAGTAACATTGCGCCTTTTTAACAAACTTATTTACAAGTTTTTAATATTTTTGTTGAGTATTGACATGAGATTTTAGGTTATATAAAGTGTTGTCAAAACATTTTTTGAAAGTATTCATAGATAGATGTAACGTTTTGGGCTGTATGTGGTAGTGATTAGTATTGTTTGAGATTTAGTTAGTGTTTGCGATCTTGTGGACAGTTGATAGTGACGGCGTTGCAGCGCTGTACGCGGTCTTTGGTACCTCATGTGCCGCGTTCGGTGGTTACCGCGCCGAATGCTAATTAGCTCTTCCTATTATACTACTTCCTATTACTAAACATCGTGTCACACAGCTTGCAAATATAAAAATGTTTTCAATTTTACCATATATATTAGAAGAAAAATAATGTACTTTACCTTTATTTACTAGAGTTAAAACTTTATTATAAATTATAATAATAGTCTTATAAATAATACATTTGAAATACTGAAACAAATCTTATTGTATTAAATTCAATGTACAATGTACAAATTGAAACCATGTTTTGATCTAAGTAAATGTATGTATGAATATACATTATCTCTACCTTTTAGTTATTAATTGCAAACTGCGAAAGATGCTTTAGTTTATTAATGTAAGAGGAAGCCTTTTAAATTTTACTCATCTAAATATTTACATTGTATTATGACATTAGACATTAAAAACATAGATAAGTCAAAAGAATAGCTTAAATAACAGTATTAGGGTCTTCTATTATACTTACCAACATTCAAACATGAATGGATACTAAAAAGGATCACTTAGGTGTAAAATTAATGAACAGAATCTACTCTAAATGGCTATTTATGTACGAAAAACCACAAAACATGTCTAAAAATAGTGGAATTTGCACTACAATCGTAAGAAGTAAACTTGCTTCTATAGTAATATCTGAATTTAGAAGTCCATTCATAAGTGCTGTTAACTTTCCCATAGATAGTTTTGAATGGTACTATTTCTGAAAGTCTAAAAGTGTCAACACAGTCACAATTTTGTGATGATTGTGACAAGTAGTTGTGATAGATGACCACTGAGAGCATTGATGACTTCTTCGGTTTCCGGATCGCTCATTTGAAATCTTTTATTATATATAAAAAAAGTAAGATGAGAATTGAACCCAGACTATGTTACAAGGTAATCAAGCAGTCACTGAGCCACTGTGTACTGTGCAATGTTTTTTTCTGTAACAGCTCTCGGTAGTTTGAAGTTCATTGACCTTATTTCAACACTTTACATATTTCAAGACATAGCTGTTATGCTTGTCTCTTTTCTTTGAATTCTTATTTTGCATTTTCTTTATGTACCGTTACAAGTGAGACAAAACTGTAATGATTAAGTCTTTATTTTCTGTGATGTACAAGTTACATTTAGTAAGAATTTAACTTGTGTAACTTATGTTCCACTAGCTTTTGCCTGCGACTCCGTCTGCATGGAATTAAAAATAACAAAAGTCAGTAGCCTATGTGTTCTTCCAGACTATCAACTACATCTATACCAAATTTCATCGAAATCCGTTCAGCCATTTACGTTACAATCTCTAACAAACATCCATCTATCTATCTAAACTTTCGCAATTATAATATTAGTATGATTATAGAAGATTTATGCTTAGCATATTTATAACGAATTGGAATGTTAGTTATGAGTGTGGAAGGGTACAACGGTAGAGGTAGACCTAGAAAGGGATGGATGGATTGCGTGAAAGGTGACATGATCAAGAAGGGAGTGATGACTGAGATGTTGTGTGATAGTTATGTAAGGACAAAAATCTGACGCTGACCCTACAGTAGTAAGATAAGGTACCTGATATCCAACTCCTTTTTAATTAAAATGCAGCATGCATGTATTTTGATGGTATAGTGGTTAATGAACCAACATGCCATGTCCATTGACAATTTCAATACATCATGTGAATTATAGTAAAATATTATGTGAAACACAACAGAACAATGTGTCAACAGTCATAAGTCATGAACTAAAACTGTTAAGATAAATATGCTAAAACATAATTTGTTTTCCATAATTATTAATCACAAGAGAATTAATTTCTAATGAATATATCAATAATAACTAAAAGAATAATATTTACCAGTACTCGGTATGTGTTATATACCCATGTTGTATATTTATGATGTATTTTATAAACATTCAAACTAAAAATAACCTAATAGTTTCTAAATATAAAGTGTTGGTTTTGTAGTTGTGTGGTATATAGAAAATGTACTTAGCCAAATTCACAGATTCTCAAATTTGTTTTCTCTAGACTCATGGCCTCGCTGATTTTTTTTTTATCAGCTTGGTTCTAAAGTAGTCTCAGATGGAGCCTATCTTTCTATCTTTAAGGGTCTCCATAAAACTAAAGCAAAATCATAAAGTTTGTACCAAATTAGTGTTGAAAAAAAAATGTTCCTATGGGTCCTTAAATTAAAACTTAAGCACCTTAAGTGACCTCTTAATTTAAGGTATTGATAGTAAAAATGGTGTTCATTGAACCATGTGTGAGTTTTTGGAAAATATGCGAAATAGTGACCTCTAAAGTAATTTGGTTTGTGGTTATAATTTTTTTTCATCACTTATCTGCCATATTACACATTTATTTCCTTTTATTTCACTAAGCAACACTACAGGGTTTTTTTAGACTATTGATAAAAGGAGCACTTTAAAGCTTAGTCATTCTGGAAAATCGCCAATAAGTTCCGAAGATACATCGCCTATCCATTCTTTGAAATAAAAATGTATTTACTAATTAAATGATTGGCTTGTAAAATCGGTTATATATGTACATTTAGATAAGGGCATTAGGTAACTGTTATCGCAAACACGTCATCCAAGATGTAGGAGAGTTCCGTTATGGCATTGTTTGTCTCATAGAATTATAAAAATTACTGCAATCTGATGTTAAGGGGTAGGCAGGATTTAAAAGTCCAATTTGCATGACAGCTATACGTTTCTTCTGTTTTTTGTCACGGAAAAAAATTTGAATTAATCAATAAACATCCCATTCTCGTCGCCACTTTTATATATGAAAAATACCACTTAATTCATTAATAAGAATTATTGAGAGCACACTTATGTCTAGTACAGATCCAAACAGCAAGAGAGTAATCAAAGGAAGAGCGAGACAGATACATAGGAAAGAAACCTTCAGAAATGAGTTTGATATCTCATAATTTTTTGTACGCGTTGAATATTAAATGGACATTGTTATAATAGTAATAATTATTAGTTGTAAACCAAGGGGGCGACTCGTCGCGGTGATAGGAACTACTTGAAACACGACTCCCCACATCTGTTCCCCTGGTGCCGCTGAACTAGGAGCATTAAAATGTTACTAAAACGTAATAGCTACTAGCTACCTTATAAATTTGTTACATCTAAAAGTTATAAGATGAATCCTATTGTGAAATATGTATCTGCTTTGTTAATATTTATAAAATAGCTACAATTTCTTCATCGTAAAAATTTACGTGTATTTAATAGTACATATCGCATCTTCTCGTGTATTGTACAGACTAGTGGTCCTTCATTCGAAATTCGATTTCATACTTCATACTATTATAAATGCTTAAGTTTAGATGGATGGATGTTTATTTGTTAGAGTTTGTAACCTAAACAGCTGATTTTCGATGAAATTTGGTATAGATGTAGAGAATAGTGCGGAAACACATAGACTATATTTACATTTTTTTAATTCCACGTGAACGGAGTCGCGGGCGAAAGCTATTATAGTTAAAAGTAAATTCACCACAATGATTTTAACCGTCTCAAAACTCACGATCATTCGCTAGCGCATTTTTTTCACATATACTAATGTATACAATTTTAAATTATCAAAACTATCCCAAAAAAATAATAAACCATGTTTACTCATAACTGAAATATTTTACTGAATGTAATTTATTGGGTTTTTTTTTATATTCATAAGTACTTTAGGTCACGAGAGCCCATCTATCGTCAACGCAATAAAAAGACGCTTGCTAAAACAGGGGTTCAAATTAAATTAACATATTAAAAATTAAATTAATTAAACAGTTAAGTTTATTTATTGTTCCGCAGATAGCGTGACATGCTTTCACTCGTCGCGCCTCACGACACTGTGTTTCTTTAATTTTTCGACAATTTATACATTATTTTTTTAATCATAAGTGATCAGAATATCATTTCAAGTACATACTTATTTAAAATTGCACGGCAATACATTAAAAAACCTTTTATTAGCAAGCATTTTGAATTTATAGCAAAACGTTATATTTTACAATGAAAAAGTCAAATCATATGATGTCTATTATACCTATGAAATTAACTAGATTTTGCCAGCGACTCCGTTCTCGTGGAAATAAAAAAAGCAAGTAGCCTATGTTTTCTTCTAGACTATCTTCTACATCTATACGAAATTTTATCGAGATCTATTCAGCCGTTTAGGCTACAAATTCTAACAAACATCCACTAAACTTCGCATTTTTAAAATTAGTAAAATAGTAAGATATGTAATATTAATTTTAACTATAATAAACTAGCATTCGCTTGCAATTCAGACCACGCGAAATTAAAAAAGTAGCTTTTCTTTCCAGACTATGGTATCTTCTACATCTGTGAAAATTTCATCGAGATACATTCAGCAGTTTAGGATATAATCTCTAACAAACATCCATCTAAACTTTCGCATTTATAATATTAGTAAGACTGAATTACTGTTCATACAATAACTGTTTACTAAATGTTTATTTTTTGTTAGCATTTGTAGAGAAAATACTATTACATTAAATAAAAAACTCCTAGTGTAGTTATTAATTTTTGGGATAGTGGATCGTTTCATCAAAATTTACCCAAGGTTCAGGTCAGGTCACACTTAACTGAATTTAAGCCCTATTTCCGCATATATTAATTATCTAAGATAACCAACACTGATCTATTTATGTACAATAGTTGAATAACAAATAAATTGACGGCAACTGGTCGGTCCGGTTTAGTGTGACAGGACCAGTTTATTGTTCGGAAACGTACTTAGGTAAGCGACTTTCACCAGTGGTTGCTGGTGCGGCGGTAATTGCGAGACGCGCCCTCACACGGATCATTGTTGACCGACCGCGAACCGAGACCCTTGCACAGTCAAACGGAATTCTTTAAACGCACACAAACTTCACAACGCTTTTCATAGATGCAGATATAAAATTCGACCATAGCTAAGAGACCGTGAAGCTAAAATTCAATAGGTGTGTAGTTTTTTTATAGTATTCATTTACTTACTTTTGCTAAAAAAAATCATCTCATTTAAGCTCCTAAACGAGTGAAAGATAATATTACATATCTAGAAATCTATGCAAATTGTGCGGAAATGAAACAGGAGGAACGACAGGCGTCACGATCTTTTAAAAAGAACAAGAGATAAAAACAAAAAAAAGTAGTATATTGGTTAATACTGACGTTACAATCATTTCGTCGGCGTCGTAAAATAAAGGCTTTTTTCTTCAGAATTCGGCTTTAAATATCTGTCCACATGAAATGTAATAATAAATTTTTCAATTATTATTCTAAACGCTGCAAAATGGCATATCAAATAATTCGCCAGTATTCGTTGTTGAACTGCAATTTGACAACAACTTATTTGACCAAACTATCGCACAACTGTTGAGTCGCGCTTGCTTCCTATGAGCTTATATGGAGGTGAGTACACTACTCGATTTTTAGTTATACAATTAAACTGTTGAATTAGCTGCGAAACAATCGACAATCGTACAATAGTTGTGCGACAGTTTAGTCAAATGTGTGCACTCTAACCCTGCTCTCCTGTAAAATTGCCGATGTGGAGATCCGACTGTTTTACGACACGGACGATTTATGCCTACTTACATATTTCGGACAAAAGTTTTTATTCACGTCATTGGCTCGACTGTATTGTACATTATATTGTTATAAATGTGTATTAGATAAAAAAAATGGATATTCATTACTTACGTGAGTTTTTTATACGAGCACTTATCTAATAATTTATGTTTTTTCTTGATCAACCAATTAATTACGTTATTTTACAACGCTTATACATTTACACAAGGCGTATGTTGGAAAGTGAGGGATATACTATGGTTTTATCATCATCATCACCTCCCTTACCCAATCCTACTCTCGTAGGGTCGGTGCATCGGATTTTCGTTCTCCAAATAAATCTATCATCTGTCATCTCAGTGATCACTCCTTTTTTGATCATGTCACCTTTCACGCAATGCATCCATCTCTTTCTAGGCCTACCTCTACCGGTGCACTCTTCCACACTCATAACTAACGTCTTTCTTGTTACATGCGACTCATAATATGCCCATACCACGCTAACCTTTTACTCCTAAATTTCACCATAACGAGTACTTAACATCATATACAGCATGTTTTAAGATAAAGAATAAATTCAATATTTACTATGAAACAGAATTCAGTTTTACTATTATAAAACATCTGGTCCGATTGGATAAATCGATAATCGCTTTTTTAATTTTTTAGATAAGTCTTACTAAAGCTTTTGATGAGTGTGTATTTTAAGAGATTAAGGGTCCAATACATGTTAATGGTCGCGACAGCTGAAAATAAACTTTTTTTTAATCCACACGTAAAAATTTAACCAATGTCACATTGTATAAAATAATATCCACGTGGTTGCGGCTTTAAACCTATTTGATTGTCAATACGCTTGTTGTGGTGTAAGCCGCTAATTATTTCGACCACAATTTTAATAATTGAATTTGTTTTTAAAACTTGTTGATAGTTTATTTGTAAACAAACCGTAAGCCACGATTTATGACAGACGAATTTATTAAAGCGCGAATTCTGTTCTTATCGAAATACTAATTATTAGCTTTCGCACACGACTCCGTCTTTAAAAAACTTAATTTAGCCCCTGTGTTCTTCCCGTTTATGCACATTTATATGCCAAATCTCATGCAAGGTCGGTAGAGTCGCACTCAAGCTACCTACTAACGATCATCCGAAGAACTTTCCCATTTATATTATTAAGATATCGTTTTTTCTCTTTTTATAAGATAATGAGAGGGATGTCAAAATTCTGCTGTGCGGTTCACCTGTGATAGAAACTGCAATAAGTTTCCGCTGCATGTTATTGGACGTGAAATTCAACTTGCTTGTATTGGTGGTAGCCCGGATATTAAAAATCTATTGAGGAATTTGTTTTTATAGAAAAGGTTGTCGAAGAAATTGAATAAGACTTGAAATAGGGTAAAATTAGACATACGATAAATCATTCATACCAATTAGCTCTGGAATAATGGACGAGGGAAAGTAGGTTGTTTTAATAAGTTGGCTGGTCATGTTCGGTTAAATGACTGCAACCCGATTGACCTATAATTTTGAATAATCTCCAGTGCACTTGAAAACGGAATCCATTCTACAATTACGTTTTCATAATACTGCAATGATATTGATACTTTGTGATTTAGGCAACTTCTTGTAAACTAGATAACGGCCAATTTAATAAGATTCTTTTATTCTTAGGTGTAAAATGTGCTTACTAATGACTATAAAAGCAGGGTCAAACAATTAGACGTATCGACTGTCGGCGTTGATGTGCGAAGTGATCGAGTTTAAATAAATTCCCTGTGAATTATAGTGCGGCAATTTCTTCTGCTTAATTTCACTCTTGTTTATTTCTATTTCTAATCTAGTTTTAAGTCTTATCCTAAGCGTAAAATCAAGATATCATTTTGTTTTAACGATCTGTATTATAGTTTTATACTTATGGTAATTTGAATTCATATGAAAAAGTAATGTAGTGTGGTCTTGTTTGTATATTACTCGGTACGCACAGTTGTATGACGCATGTTTTTGTTGTGAATTAGTGTTTACATAGTGTTTATAGTTGTTGTACTATGTTTGTACATTTCCCGTGATTCTAGTATCTGATAATGCTCGTATACATTTGTTGTAGAATATAATTTTTATTTTTAATAACATAAGGAAATTAAGGTTAAAAGCTCCTGAAGAGCAGTTCCGCGCCCTCCAGTAATGTATCCAATCTAAATTTACAATACACTTAGTTATTGACGTGTTCCAAAAATACCAGCAAACTCTTGGCAAAACTGAACGGGCGTTAACATCGCTATCAGCCGCATAATACTCCAACTTATACATACCCGACGCTCGGCTCCGTCTATATCTACACAACTACACAGCATATAGCAACATCTGCATAGATTAATGCGCCACGCTCACATCTGTAAATCTGTCCGTGTGCTCGTGAGCGTATTGTATCGCAGCCGCGTATACAAGTATGTTGTTCTTACAGTCGCTAGGTCGCAGAGCGCTGCTACACTATATATTTTATGATTCGCTATATCATCTATGTGGTACGAGCTTAACAATCCGTGGATGATGTTTCTGTGTAGAGCTTTTTAATTTTATCTTCTCATTACGCATATGTTCGGAACTGGTGTTGTTTGTTACTACGTTTTTAAATTTAAAATTTTTGGTGTTGTTACTACGTTTTTAAATTTCAAATTCCATATTGAAAAAAAATCAATATGGAATACTAGTTATAGAACGCGACTCAGTCTGCGCGGAATTAGAAAAAAAATATTATTTTCCTAAATGTTCTTCCTGACTATGTTTTACATCTGTGCCAAATTTCGTCTAGATCCTTTGGCTTCCCTTATTTGAGATACCTTTTAGCAAACATACATCCATCGAAACCTTTGCATTTATAATATTACTAGGTTTCGAGAAAAAAAAACTGAGTAGCCTATGTGTTCTTCCAGATTATCCTCTACATCTATGCATAATTTCATCGAAATCCGTTCAGCTGTTTAGGCTACAATCTCTAATAAACATCCATTCATCCATCTAAACTTTCACATTTATAATATGAGTAAGATTAAGACTAATTAACTTATCATCTTGGATCTCAATTATTTTGATTTAATGTCGCCAATTTAACGTTACGAAACGTGAATGTACTTGAGGCAATATATCTTTGTTGCTTGCACGTTAGAGACCGCATTAACTATTCTACAGTACTGTGTATGCTGCTGCCGTCGATCCTTCTTGATGTATAGCACCGACGTGTTATCTTCCTAGTAAAACTCAGTTACAAAACAACATTAAAATGATGCAATTAACCATCGTAATAAAGAATCCAATCATACTTCATACTAATTCATTAATTAACTAATTTTACGGTTATATTTCACGTCTATTATTTCGGTGACGGCACCGACCAGTTTCAGACCCTGCTGGGTCCTTCTTCAAGGCGAGGGTTAATGTGGTTGTAACTTCATACTAATTATATATGTGAAAGTGTAGATGAAAGGATAGATATTTGTGATGATTTCGATGAAATTTGGCAGAGATGTAGAACGTAGTCTGGAAGAACACATAGTCTTCTTGCTTTTTTTTCCAAAACCTAGTGTATCATATGGTTAGTAATGTGTTCCACGTACTTTAGCTTTCTGTTATCACTTTAAAAGTTTTAGAAAGCATATAACCATATTTGTGTCCAACTTGAATGTTCATGTCCATCTTTAAAGACTCTGAGATTCGATCCGCAGTCTCCAGTGTTGGCGACAAGCCAAATAACCACTCTCACCGTGTAATATCTAAAACTAGTTATAAATAAAATAATTGTTACTTTCATTAATCATTACATCCCGGCTTTTAGGAAGGGTGGACAGGCTAACACATTTACAATATTCTTGTTTTTATGACAATTAGGTATACCAGAATAACCACAAATTTTCGTAACTCACTAAATACATTTTCTTACGTTGTAAAAGTCTTAAATATGTCTAAACTCCAGATCTCTTTTTAATTTTCTATTTCCAAAATATTACAATATTGTTACATGACACCTTCCCACCAAACCATTTCGTGGTTTGTAGGCGTCGAACCTTTTAGACATTTATACAGAATAGCATGAAAAATTACAGTGAAGTAAAGAAAGATATTACTAAAATAAATCTGTAATTTCGAACTTTATATAAACAATTTATCTTTGAAATACATTGAAAAGTATAAAGAGGTGTCTATGGTGTGAATAATAGAGCACAGCGACATCTATCTATGTCCATCTTAACCGTGGTTTTTAACAAAGCGAGGCGAGTCATTGTGCGCGTCGCGTGTTATTTTATTGCACGTAACGGTAAGCCGCCATTTACATCGACATCGGCCATGTGATATGGCGACCATGCGATCTCATAATGCTTCACTATGGGATCGCTATGCTACTGGCAAACGTCATACAGGTAATCTGCCATCCTTGGTGGCAATGCCAACTTCATACTATTTTTCGATAGACATTGGTTACGATTTGAATCCGATAAGTAAAATGTTATCGATCCCTTTTATCTAGTTTTTTGTTGTAGTACAAAACCA
Source organism: Papilio polytes (assembly GCF_000836215.1). Classification (NCBI taxonomy): domain Eukaryota; kingdom Metazoa; phylum Arthropoda; class Insecta; order Lepidoptera; family Papilionidae; genus Papilio; species Papilio polytes. Next base: position 2,997,437 of record NW_013525180.1, read on the forward strand.
ATTTATTGATAGCAAGGGAGTCGCCATCTGGTGATCTAGGTTAGTTCTAGGGGGTACCTACCATATATGATGTCTTATTCTACATCGTAGTTGTTTTTATATCTTTATAATTGTTATGTATAGGTCTATAAATATTTGCTCACAAATATGATCCTATAAACAGTAATAGACATCAACCTTCTTCATTTCTTATCGATTTTACGCCCACGCTCAATTATGTTGTCACCAAGCTATAGAAAGAGAAATATGTTTTTTCCACTGAGTCTGACAAACAACATGTACGATATAGAAACAAATTCACCTTTAACAATTCGGGCAATTATTATAAAGTACATTTTCATTGCTTAAACGTTTTAATTATCTTTTTGTGATAGATATGGTCGAATTTAACTTTACGAATCATACTAATATTATAAATGTAAAAGTTTAGATGGATGGATGTTTGTTAGAGTTTGTAGTCTAAACGGCTGAACGGATCTCGCTGAAATTTGGCAGTGACATATGCTACTCACTTTTGTTTTTTTTTTAATTCCACGCGGACGGAGTCGCGGACAAAAGCTAGTACATCATATTCACTACAAAGCAGTCGTAACCAGTTCATTGTATATGCTTCCTCGTAAAAATAAATGTACTTGTTAATGTAATGAATCATCATTTAAAGACTACGTTGTTATACTGGTTGTTTACGTAGACAGTGACAATAGAACAAGAACAAAAGTAGGCAGGACTTAATTGTATGCACTGTAATAGCCAAACAAAACTACTACGATTGCTATACGATAGTCGTACGCGTGAAGCATACATAGATATGATGATTATATTTGTCACAATTATTTTATACGTGAAATCGGGTTAGAGACGAGTAAGAGCCGGCGCACCTTTTCCTAAATATTTGCACCACTCTTGTGCGACTGTTGGTCTCGCAACCAATTCAACTGTTTAGCTGCACAACTAGAAAGTAGTGTGTGCACCTTCATATAAGCCTCATAGGAATCAAAGCGAGACTAAAAAGTTGTTCGACAGTTTTGTTTAAGGTGTGCGCACTTATAAGAAGACTTTAAGATTTGATAACCACACCTATTTTTTACATAGAGTTAAGAGTCAATTTATCACCAATTCGTACACATATATTCAAAATAGTTGACTCTTGAATTTTGTCTATTTTCAATTAATAATACCTATCCTAATTCCAGAAATTCGTCAAATTCAAAGTCAATGTTGAGTATTTAATTATTTAAATTAATTAAAATGAATATATCCTGAATCTGACGGTTTTAGTCATTTGTTTCCTAATTCATTCTGCTTTTGTGCCTGCTATGAGTTTCTTTGAATAAAAAATACATTGACAGTTTTTATTTATAATTCTCTATCGCATTGTTTCCTAGAAATTATTACAAACTAACTTACGTTACTCATCAATGTTTCCCATCGAGAGCAATATTTTCCTGTAATCGTATGTAAATTGATTACTATAAATATAACATTAATCCTAACCTAATCATTCATAGATTTTTTATATCCAAAACTGTAATAAAGATAACATTATCTTGCATATTCAATGTCTTTGAAACCGTTATAACTACTTCAAAAATAAGTCAATTAAGTCTTAGTAAGTAGTTCGAAGGGATTATTCCTGTCACCCCGCTCTGTCCCTACTTGAGAATAAAAAGTGTCGTCCGTCCCACCATCTAGTCCCACTATCACCAATAAGGTGACAGATGGAACCTTTATGAAATAAAATAAGTTCCAACCGTCCCCTTGTCGCAAAAGGTGGGACAAATGAAACTTTTTATTCTCTCTCTCCACGTAGGGATAGAGCAGGGTGCCGGTTGGCAATAATCCGTTCGAAATATGGTTATGGTGGGTTGCTAAAGTTGACTTTTACTTTTTCTTTACCTATTACAAATTGATTAATTAGTGCTAGGTTGAACTATGTTTCAAAAGAGTAAAACTCAACTCGTTCGGAAACGCAATTAATGAAGTTATGGAAACAATAACATTAAATAATAGTTAAAGTAGCTGAGAAACCAATCGTCAGTTATATAAATTAAAGGTTAAACTTATCGATTTAGTTCTTAAACTTATAGATCTATAGGATATATTGTTTTTGTCCACAGACTGCGTCTATTTCGAGACGTCGTCGACGTCTCCGTACCAAATCCGGCGGATAGAGGAACTGAACAAGACGGCATCAGGCAACGTGGAAGCGAAAGTCATGTGCTTCTACAGGCGGCGGGATCTGCCGAACCCCCTCATACAGTTAGCTGATAAGCATCAAAGTGAGTACATACTACGTATAAAAGAATCGATATCGTTATCTCTTTACTTTTAAAATCATTGTACGTGAATGATTTTGCTGGAAGCATTTTCTATGATTGCTATTTATATTCAATGGATATCGTACTCGTGCTGACCTTGTTACGAAATAAAGTCAGCGTGGTATCGATTTAACGTATGAAACGTACAAATGTAAGCGACGAGGGGGCGAAGCGGTAATTATAAGAAATGCTCTAATCTGCGATTGCTGCCGCGCACGGGCCCATGCGGAGCCGTGCCGCTCGATTCTTTTCTATAAATAGACGATTATATACTACATTAAGAATGTCTAGGAACTAATACTCAATGTGTTTCCAGAACATTCAATACGTTTACACGGTTAGGTGGATATAGCGATTTGCGTCTTTGGTGTTACGAATTTTGAAGGGCTACTTTTATCGTGTTACTTCTATTTGACAGAAGAATTCATAGTTTATAAGGTGTGCCCAAGTTCACCCAAACCAGAGTCCAAACTCTATTGGTCTGGATTACGTTTTAACGTATAAAATGAAAGTTTTCTGGCAAATTCTATTTCATACTGGGTAGCCATTAGTCCCGTCCACCTGGCAAGAGGATGTTTTGTAGGCTCTACTGATGCCAACATTTGTACTTGCTATGCTAAATACATTATACTCTATCCCGTAGTTTGATTAATGAAACACTTCAATAAAGTTTAGGCTAACAATAGCTAGTTGTATGTTAAAGTAGCGTTAGAATTTCATTATTCTAGGTTAGGCTCGTTAACTCTTGTATAGTGTAACGGCGGCCGTGTCAAATATTATGATAATACTTTAACGCTCTAGTTAATTTGATATTAGGCTAATTTCGATTATGTCCTCCGGCATAAGGTTATAAAAGCTAAGGGCGATTTAACCCTATTTCGATAATTGATTTTTTTTTTGTTCTAATCAATATTAGATACGTTTTAATGAAAATGAAATTACACTGATTCTGGTATTAAAGTTTAGATTTTTTATAACTTAACTTGGGAAGAGGTTAATAAATCTATGTCATCAGTAGAACTAGTAATGAAATCTATGCTTGCGTTTAATTTTTACTCGTTCATAATGATTTAGGATTAATAAAATAAGCCCTAGTAACGTGAACTCGGCTCGGAGGAGAGCGACGTCAGATCAGCCTCGGCCAATCACAGCTCTCAGATTTAATCACGTGGCCGCCACATATCACTCGCGATTGTCTAAAATTGAGTGGGGCCGATTATGGATTTTCTTTGTTTCCAATCAAATTAGTTGTCGCAAGGCGAATAGAGCTTTGAGTTATTGATAATTTTTGTTTATTTTAACTCTTTCATCGTTACAAACGATTTTCGTTATAATTGTTGTTATCTGTAGCATCGATGTAATAGACTTTTCCTATATTTACTTTTTCTCGACTCTTCCAATTGTAGCAGAAGACCAAAAATCTGTCGGCAATTTGGTCTATGTAATCAATCGACCATAATCGATCGAAACAAAACTAAATATTATTCACCTTTTATATAAGTAAATTAAAAAACGTGCTTTTTTATGTTGCGGAAAATTAAGTGCCTTAATGATAGCTTTTTATGTTTGGTCGTATGAAGCTATCATAACCGACTGCTCTCCTGTCCTTCATCCCCGCGGTGCACGAACATAAATGTGATGCCATTTAGCGATCTCGTGTTAAATAACGAATGTTTGCGAGGGCACCCTCGTCGGAGCCGTTCTTTACAACTGGCTTTAATCAATTCTAATTAAAACCGAAACATTCATCCCATCGACTTTCATCAGGCGACCGTCTACCTGTACAGCGTTATTTACTCACAACTTTGCAGACAAGCTTCTCTATGTATATGTTTATACTTGTGTGTGTTACTATAACGCTGACTGAAGCCTCGCTCGAACAATGTGTACATTTAACGTCAGTGTGAATGTGTGTGTTTTGTATGTCTGTAGGGCTCGCGTTCATCTCAGTCGTTGGTATTTTTAATTTTTACAATGTTGTTATTTAAAAAAAAACAAAGGTTGGTATATGTTTCGTATTTTACTCTAGTATTTTAAAGCTTTTCACAACTTTCTCGTGTTTCTTTGATACGATAGTTTAGAATACCTAACACAAAATCAAATGCCTGTATTGGGCTATTCCACTTCAAATCTCATTGTCTATTATGAGAACTTGTTGCTACGCGATAGCGTTATTTCCATTGAGAGATTTCATATTAAAATATTAAAAGAAACAACGATAGCTTCGGGCGTATCAGTACAGGGTATTTGAAGACAAATGCTGTGTGTTAATTCGGCCGGCGTCCTCGGGAGAGGGGAGGGCGTAAACACAATCGCGGCCTCCCGCCGAATGCGAACGGAGACGGAGAGGAGGAAAAGGGGACACCCAATTTTAACTATTCAGACCATTTGGGAATCGATGCTGGTTTTCTTTTCTCAAATTTGATTATAATAGGTTCGCTACATTGTTTGTGCCCGTCTACTACAAAAAAAAATAAAGGCCCTGTTGATGACGAGCTAGAGATCACACGACCTGTAAGACCAATAAGGTAAACCCCCTTATAACAATTTCTGTGGCGCCAAAGCAAATGGTGTTTACCTTGTTCCAAGAGTAACACACCGCGGTTCGATCGCTGTAGTGTAAAAAGGGTTTTAATGTTACCGCACCGAAGCTTCTCATATCGACGGCTCGTCTGTTACATATATAACATCACGTCGCCGCCATACGTGACGAATAGAAGTTGTACCGCGACAGTCATCCAACACGCAACGTGAATTACAATGAACCATTTTACGACCACATCCGAAGATACGGACCTTTCTGTTTAGATGGGTACAGGTTCCGATAGGTAAAGAAGGTTTTTTATTATTCTATAGAAAAAGTATCGATAGATGAAAATGCAGTGCTACTCTATGACGATAACAAATACAGAATGGATCAATTAATATTCAAATGTAATGATTCCTATTTTTGTTTCCAATTTAAAACAAAGCGGCCGAGACATCAATACTCAGTGAGTCGCATTCTAAACTCCTTAACTAGATGCCGCACCGCCCCCGCTGCCCCCCGCCACCCGGTATCGACCGTAGCGCCCTCATCTCGCTGGTACACGCAACACTTATCCCGGTTTTAATTGTCGCCACGCGCCGATGACCCGGCCTTCCAACTACGATAGTGTATTGTGTATATTTCTTAAAACATTAACGGATAGATCCTATATTCAATAGACTAAAAAATTGAATCAATGGGACGGCCGACCCTCGGTTTCGCATTAAATATACAACTGTAAAAAGTAATACCGACTATGCTCAATGTATTCCTGTTTGTAACAAATTGAAAATACCTAATCGATTGCACTTATAACGATAATTCGTATTAAACCATTATTACCAACATAAGTAAGACTGATTTATGTCAGTATGTAATAAAACTGGAATTAAAAATTAAGTGCTACTAAATTTATTACGTGTCCTTAATTTAATGTTAACTATTATGGTGTTCCTAACATTGGTTGCCGCAGCCGACCACCACCAGTCGAGCAGACACTCGACTAATTTGAATATGTACTGCTTGTATTGTATTCCGCCATCTTTATATAACCTTATCTAATTAATGCATTCGTCATTAACAATTTAACATGGCTGATGTCTGGGTTTTTATACGTTGGATGTAATTTCATTGAATAATGTAGTTTTGTATGTGGTATATTAGATATAATTTATATCAACGGAGACGGAGATAATCAATCCAATAGCAGAAACAATACCAACAATAGCAAGCGCCAATAGCCTAATGGTTTGGGGTACGGACTACCGATCTTGCGGTCGAGGGTTCGAATCCTGACATTCGAAAATTGTCATAAACCATATCCCAACATAAGCAGAGCTTAGTTGGAATGGTTAAAGAAAATATTAGTAAGTTGCCAAAAATCTACGTATATTTTCGTATATTGTTTGTATGTTGCTTTAGAATATCTATGTAAAAATGGGTACATTTTCCCCAAATTGTAGTACTTAAAATGAACATATTATCGTTAGTTTCAAGTATTAAAATGGCAATGACCTCATCGTATGTCGCTTTATCCTTAAATGAAGATCGCAAAAAACTTAAATTCAATTTCGTTTAATTGTACGAATTGATTCAAATTATATCCGAAATAATTTGATTTCCACTGGCGAAAATAGACTGTAATCTGTTATTTTAAAATACCCTATCGATGATTATATGTTTAATTACTTTCGACTTCGTCCGCGTGGAATTAAAAACAAAAAAACCAAAGGTAAGTAGCCTATGTTGTTCTTCCAGACTATCCACAACTTCTATGCCAAACATCAAGATCCGTTCGGTCGTTTTGGCGGCAAACTCTAACATCCATCCATCCATCTAAACTTTCGCATTTATAATATTAGTAAGAAGATAAGATTACATGACATGTAATCTTATGTTTTTTTTAGAAAAAACTCAAGATTGCCTTTACAACACACGTTCCGCTATTTTTGTAACACAAAAGCCTTATTGATTCCAATCGAAAAGGGTCGATCACCTACACGTGTTGACAAATACTCAAATAATTTATCTTCACTCATACGAATGTAAGCGGTAAGTTTAACATGAAATCATTTCATACCAGCGTAGTTAGCGCTCGGTTATTGTGCAAGTTGTTTAGATTACTGCAACGATCAACTCGCGAGGAGGGTTTTCGCAACCGAGAAGGGAGAAGCCGACGCAAGTCGTTACCGTAATTAACTTATTGTATTTATACTTGCGAAAAATTTGATACGTACGAACGCGAAGCTTGTAGACGGAATTTTGTCACCGACTTGTTATTGCAACACAATTTGATTGTTCTCTTCAGTATCGAAAGTATTCAGACATTGACGAGCGAGTCATTCTTAAAACTTATATTTATACATTTTGTTAACATAACAGTGTGTTCGGATTTTATATAGAAAGTAGCAACTCCACTTACCTTACAACATTTGACCCAATAACGAGACACAATTTAGGCAAGCCATTAGGACCTTACCCAATGGAAATGAAAATCTCTACTTACCCATTTTAATACTGTTAATATTCTGTCAAACCTCTTTTATATCATTTATCTTTCGAGGCCAAACAAAAGCTTAGATTGGTTAAAGTTAGCGTGCAAGTAGAATTGTTTGGCTTTTACACCCAAGTGCGATATTTCGCACTTTCTTCGCTCTCAACTCTACGATCGATAAATTGTTGCTTATGTAAGCGCAAGAATGCACCATTAAAGTAAAACGACTGGGATTAATAAAAAGTTCCATTAGTTCTATCTTTGTCTCCCATATTTATTGTTTTAACGTCTTTTAATCGCTTATTTTAAAAGGTACTGAAACCAGCATAATTGATGTTACGTGTAAAGTCGGTTTTCTTGGACGTCATTGTAATCAGCACGCTCCAGTGGCCGACACCGTTGGGCGGCGCGGCTCCTGGAGGTGAGGATGACGTCAGCGGCGTGGCGGCACGTGGGGCCGCCGCGGCCGCGCCGCGGGCGCATCGAAAGTGAGACTCGTGGCGGCGGTCGGGTCGACGACCCCGCGCATCCGACCGCCGAGCGCCGCGCACTCGAACACCGACCCGTCGCCTCCGATATCCGTACTGTCGTACTGACACCAACTCGGCCTACAGCAGCCTTTATGCTTTTTGATCTTCCCCAAACACTCACTTAGTTAAACGATGACATATCGTGTCTGGCCCGTCATAATTATGTTAATGTCGCATTGTTTGTCCTCAAGCTCATTAAGAATACGCTAAATTTCAAACTATATGTTACTAAACACAGGTAGAGCAAGACACCAAAATTCTATTTAAATTAACCCGTTGTCACATTCGTGATCTTCAATTTGCCTAAATAGACACGTGCCGTATGATGTTTGTATAATACAAATGGTACCGGTGTAGGAAATTCGTGATAACACTTGTGCTGGGTCATAGATGCTATAAGCCATAGACAGTTCTTAAGGTAATGCACGCTGCAGTTATGCCAGCTCAGCGTTACCGGGCGGTTTCATCTCTGACGTAACATGCCATTGACTCGAAGCAGCCAGTATTAGGGAAAGCGACATTTACGAGTTGTATGTACTTGTAATTATCTAACGGAAGCGAACACGTGAAGCGAATATCCGCTCGTCGTGAGCTTCGTCCACTAGGAACGTCGTGGGTTTGATATCGATTTTTACGCAAATCATGATTGTCGATTCTCATATCGATTATTAGGATTTTAAATCGTGTACATTAGTTTGGTATTGCTCCCTCCCGCACATACGGAAATGTTTGTGATAAAGACTATTTATATACGTTTTAAATGTCCAATGGCCGCGTCCGGATTGTTTAATTACTGTGCGATCGTTCATTGCCATCGGCGTCCTGGTAAAAGGAATGTTACACATTGTTTTAAAAGTTTTACTCTTTTCAACGAAGATAATATAAGTGCACATGTAATTAGATTATTAAAATCAAGTGTGATGATGGTGTGATCTTAACCAATTCAATATGTTATGTTTATTACGTTAACTTTACTATCATGTCTAATACAGTTTCAAAGCATAGTTATAAGCTTGAAATTTGAATCTTTTTTTTATAACATAAGGTGGCAAACGAGCAAGCGGCCACCTGAATCCGCAAAATGTCGAAGCGACCGCTGTCCATAGACATCCGCAATTGCAGATGCGTTTCATACCCTTATCCGACGGAGGAGAAGACGCACATAAAGAGGATATCTCCCCTTTCTATGCATGTCCTCTATAAAAAGTAAGAAAAGAGTAGTAGGAAAAGGGACTTAAATTAGGCCTCGGGCACCACACTCATCAGACGAAACACGGAATTACTTCCATTACGTCTGTCTTCTGTGTGATCGTGTAATACACACCGGGCATGCCGGCTCATTCGTGCTAAGATGTTAAAGCGGGCACTACCACTGTTTCTATATCTATATCTAACGTATCTAACGTAGATGAGGCATAAATAATTTTCACGGTAAACACTCACTAGATTATAACTTGCATACCTAAAATAGTTTACTCCAGTAACAGAAATAGTAATCGCTGGGAAAAAAACTATTGTTTGAAACAATAGGAAGAAGTATACGTGCGACTGCGTACTTATAAATTATGAATGTCAGCATTATGAATTCGGAGGTTGAGACGTCGTTGAGAGGCTCACGTGGCCGGCCATTATGCAGTCTACTGTTTGCTCTCATACTTTGTATTGTCTGCAACTTTGACTGTAATTTGTGTTAATTTTATATTAGGAGGTTAGATTTCGAGTAATGATTTTAAAGTTTCTATTTACTATGTTTCATCTGCCTAAGTTAGTTCATGTTATTGCGCTCACATATTTACATCCACGTTTGATGTCCAGTGTACATATTTTTTGTATATCTGTTAAAAAGTCCAAGAGCATACATACGTACTAGGTCAGAAAGTTAAGAATAGTTGTTAAACGTTAAATAAAAAAATCTTTTAACCCCTGTTATAATGTCAATGTTGAATCTATCTATACTATTGTAATAAAGCGTAAACACAAACTTCTTTGTTGCCTAAGATATCAGCAATTACAGCATATTTTTGAATAATTCTTCTTTTAATAAAAAGCCCTACACTTACGTCAGGCTATATATTTTCATGCGGATGAAGCCGCACGGAAACAGCTAGTAGTATTATAATATGAAGATATTCTGTTCACTTTGAAACCGGTGTTTAGGTTTTAATACGTATAACCGCGAATGAAGTTCGATTTACCTGCTGACCCCTTGGGTGTGTTGGTATTGTAAATATACCGCAGTGTCATTGCTTGCTTAACCTTTACACAACTACGTCATACTGCCGGTGTAGTTTTGAGTGTATCGCTGACCGTTTGAGTGCGCGGAATGAGCTTTTAACTCGAAGGTCACACGTTCAAGGCTCCCCAGGTGCCGGCTGATGCCCGCCCGATAGACTATTAATCTAGGGTTAACTCTAGGTTAACACGTTTAGTGTTTCACGCTCTGCGAGTTCACTTTAGTACTAGAAAACCATAGTAACACGGAGTCGTTAGTTGCTAGTAGTTTTTTCAAGGTTTATAAAATCTGTGGAAAATCTATCGTTGCCTAAATTATTAGGCACCCTTCTCGCAGAGAGTTCGATGTAATATAGGAAGAGATTTGTGTTTAAATTGTTATATAGTTTTGTATTGATTCTTCCTGGTACATTAGTTTATGTTTACCTTTTGACTTTGTCAGTAAAAAAAAAGTTGCAGCTGCCGACATCAGGTAATAATATCGATGTCTATTGTGCTACTTTTATGTTACAAAATTAAGTCTTGCCATAATAGTCCATTACAAATGAAATCTTTGACAATATGAAATCGCAAATTCCATTCGAAATGCTTCATATTTTCATAAGAAACGTATTTTTATGGAAATTTTAATTTTAATAAAACATGCGGTATCCCCTCTAACATTTTAAACTTCATTTGGAGTCAAAATTGTATCTATGGATCATTAAATTCTTAAGTTTATAACTTTTTTTGACAACCCTATAACAGATCCTTGTCTATGGAGCATTTTGAATGAGCGCACGCACGCGCCGCAAGCGCCAGCGCCCGCGCCTGCGCACTACAGACCCACATCGTGTTTGTGTGACATCTGTCATATTTAATACTTGCACACAAATACAATACGGTATTATGGCTTTTTTTAGTTTTACAACAGCCATCTGCCGGATTATCGTATACAATCAAATCGACATTGGTATGTCTAGGAAGTTTGGGTTATTTGTTGTGTATGAACTTATAAGTAAACTGTTTAAATTTTTTTAAGTTATTAAATTAGATATTGTTGCCAGAATTGATGTGTTACATTCTTCGCGATCCCTATAGATAGTAAAGCAGGCTACACAACTTTAGTTTTAATCGAAAGTGTGTAGCCGTCTTTAAAATCTTGAACCTGATTTAATTATCACATTACACTATTATGCGTCAAGATTAACGCATACATTTTTGATTCTCACTGCCTCTTTAAATAACGGGAGATTTTTTTTATCTTTGTAATAATGTTATGTACGTTTACTATAGATTTTACATATTTAAAACACCTATAAATAGACAGAAGGGCGTTTTTGTCGTTACTATAATACAAAGACTAGACAAAACGCGACACGATATCATAAGGTAGACACACGCAGCTGTTCTTAGAATTACAAGTTTATTTTTGTTTGAAAACTATTTCCTTTATTTCAATATTTATCGAAAAATTTATTAAATGTATCGAGCTGTTGGTACTCAGAATTTTTAAGTCTTGAGCTGTTGCTCGCGACTTCGCCCGCGTGCAATTGAAAAATATAAAAATCCTATGCTACAGATAAATTACCTTTTGTTATGGTAAAAGGATTTTTGAAAACGACCCAGTAGTTTTTACGTGAATCAAATACATACAAAAATCCAATAATACAAATCTTTCCTCTTTAAAATATAAGAACCCTCAAAGTTTAGTGAATCTTAACTATGTTAAGTACACCGTGTTGTCTTACAGAACTCGGAGATTGTCTATAATCATGTATATTAACGCAAAAGTCGATTTAATTACATTTAATTGTAATGGAATTTGCGGAAAATTCCATTCACCCTGACATATAGTTATTGAAGCGTCGCTTACACTTGCCTCACTCGGAGAAACTTGTTTCTTTATCAAAAATTACATATCACTTTAGAACTAAATAAAAAAAAGTGTTACATTAGAGCGCATTCGCTCGGGCGTTTTTTTAACGCCGTGTTACCACGAAGTCGGCGGATCTCGAAAAGATATAAATCACTCTTGTTTTATTCGTCCACCACTCGAGATGCAACACTTCACGATAAAAAGCGTTGCCGTATGAAGAAATGAAGAAATGTTCTATTTCAACGCGCGTTATAAAACAGTCCGTGCGAATTGGGGTTTTGTATGTTTTAGATCCTCGTTCTTACTGGATTTGTAAACTAGAAATTCTCGAATCTATCTCTGCAATGTGCCGATTACTGCTTGATGCCATACGAAATAATTTATGATATCTAGATATGGTTGATGTTCAGTGCATATAGTATTTGTAAAAAACTCACAAGAAGTCGTGGATATCCTGAAAGTTATTCACATTTCCACATTCGCGACACAAAACATACACAACTCGGTATAATAGTTCCGCAACTGGGAGCTTATTAATGTGAGCCGACACCGTGTCATTAGAGGGCGTGAATATTTTAGCAGAGGCGGCGGCTCAACGCTCTGCGACCGCTCGCTTCTCCGTATTGCCTTTTCATTGAATTAATTCAGTTTGTTCTTGAATATGGCCAATTTTCATTTTCTTGTATTGAGGGGACGTTTACGAATCGCGATTTATTTTCGTTTTAAAACAAATGATGAAATTTTCAATATTAAAGAAATTTTTAGATGATGTTTCTCCGAACTGAGTCCCTCAGGCATCACCAACCACCATGACCACAATGAAAGCGAGATCTACAGCCTTTTAGGTAGATACCACGTGGTATCCTCCGACTAGTTGAATTGGGGAAAGGTGTGCTTGCAAATCTACAGGAACTGTCATTTGTTAAGATTGCACTTAAGTGTCTCAAAATTAGTTAGGATTATCTACACTAAAATATAAGTGGAAAGATTTGTATTTTTGTATGAATTTAAATAACTCAAAAACACTAGACCGTTTTCAAAAAATCTTTTACCATAAAAGCTACGTTATCAGTGAGTACATAGGCTATGTTATCTACTAATATTTAATTCCCCGTAAACAACTCAGAAATGTCTTTCGACCACAGTTACGGTTTTACCCACAACTGTATATTAAAATCAAACCATTTCTATTCTAAAAACGCATCTGCTTAACAGTTTTCGTGTGCTCAGCAGTCTGTGGTTTTTATTAACAAAGTATACGCGCAGAATAATTTCGTTTTAATCCGTCGAGATCATAGCCGCAGACAGGCGCGTCTTGTATTGTGTTGTCGTTACGTAACCAAATGGGGGGTCATCCCGTCCGCGCCCAAAAGTCGCACCCGCGAAGTGGAGAACAGTCATATCCTATCGATTTGTTAAGATGGCGCACGTGGGTGGTGTAGGGGTGTGGGGGGTGGCGTGACGCTGGGGGGCGGGGGCCGGGAGCGGGGATCGGGTCGGCTCGGCGCAGCGTGCAGCCGCGCTTGCACCTGCCCGGAACTCGCACCCGCGACGCCCGCGACCGCCGCGACACACTAGCGACATCTCACCCGACCGCTGCACGACGCTATATACATATGCACATAGTACATAAATGTCGCCGCCTTGATGACGCCTCCATGTTAAATAGAAGCTCTACTTTTTTTTTTGTTTTAAACGTTTTGCTACGGCAATACAATGCTCATCATTAGCGCACAAATTCCATCATCAAACACTTGCTTTATTGACGACTAAATAAAATATTTAAAAAAAAGTATTAAAGAGTAACCTTTTTCTGTTTTTAAACATTATATCAACTACAATATTTTGCACGTTAAAGTCAACAAGTGTCCCGTGGCGGTATCACGACCTACCCCTGGCGAGTCGCGCCCGCCGCAGCTCGTCCGCTCCCCGGCGACCGTCGCACCCAAGGTCGAGGGAATGCGACCTCACACGACACCCAAATACGAACCCCACTGGGGTCACTCACAAATGTACATCGATAACACCTTACCTTTCTTTCACTTTTAATATAAAGATGTAGTAGGATTTTTATTTTATGGCGTCTCTTGATATGTTTGTCGATTTATAAAATTTTTAACTGTATTCCTTGTAATATTTCTGAACGTTTTTTCTATATGATTGTTTTAATTAGTTTTTAAAATAAACTTGTAACATTCTGAGAGGTCGCCAGAACAGGTTTCCGTCATTCCCTTCTCAAACTCACCTTTCTTGCAATCCATAATTAATTTTCGATACAAACGTTAAGACAAATTTTAAAGTAATAATTCCTTAGATTACTATAACTGATTACTTAATAGAAATAACATCGAATTCCTACTCATCTATACTAGTATTATAAAGAGGAAAGATTTGTATTGTAAAAACTTCTAATTTCAAAAATACTTTCACCATTAAAAAGCAACGTTATCAGTGGTAACATAGGCTATATAATAATTTTTCCACGCGGGCGAAGTCGCGAGCAACAGCTAGTACTTATTATTTCGGTGTAACAGTGTTAAAATGCGGTTAAGCGCCGCGGTTTTCGATTCGGTCACCGTAAAGAAGTTATACTGCCGGGTATAAAATTGAAATGGCAATAACCAAGTGGTTGTATCATTTATTTAATGCCGTGTTATAGAATTTAATGGTGTTGTTAAGTCTCTTTACCGACCCTCCTCATTACCTTGTTACCAAATGTTTATATTGCCACTTAAATTGCATAACACTTTATATTGGTTAATGATTGTTGGTTGTGAAGTTAAGTCAGTATTACTGACGAATTGATGACTAGAAATTGATATTATTTCGTACTTGTATAGTAATACAATATCTCGCCAAAACGTTGACTAACTTTTACGAACTTGTCAACTTAAATCCTATATAATTTTTTTTTTTATCGGAAATGTCCAGGGTTGCGATTTTGTAATGTAGTTTAAATTGCAATTAAAAATAAATCGATTCAAGTGAAAGTTGTTTACAAACGATAAATGTTATTGGTGACATGTAGGATTTCCCAAATAAACGGCGTTCGGAGCCGCAGTGGAGCCAGCTGCGAGAAAAAATTATGACTAGACTAGATAGAGGCGTGATACCAAGTTAATTCATAACTCGTAGACTAGATGAGAACTATAGGTCAGGTTTTAATACAACGAAGAGAATGATTTATATTATGCCAATATCATTTAACTTCTCTTTAGGAATTACAACTGTAAAACCATGTTAACTTTTTACTATTTTGATAATTAGATTTATTGAATCTAGTGTATGAGGCTGATTGTATTTATCTAGTCCAAGACTAGTTGTCACCTGCTTTTCGTACACGCCTAGTTAAAGAATTAATTAACTAGAATGTAATCTATCCCTATTTCAAATTGTATCCCGATACTCTGGAGTTACGTAGTAACCTATATACATCCACACAAACATTCTGATTTATAAGATTACAGATTTTTCTTTGATGTTTTTCAAATTGTTTCAACATAATGCGACAAGTAATTCTTTGTTTCCAACAATATAAACATTATTTAATGAATATACTTGTGTTGAATGTTTAAATAGATTTTTATTACGTACTATTTAACATATTGCATTAATTGTTTTGCAGCAGAAACTTAATGTTATTGTACAGATGTTTTAACATATATGTGATGTTGCAGTGGCGGAGTCGGAAGACTCACCGGTCGCGATGAAACTCAAGAAAATTTGCCTTAAAACGCCGATAGGCGAGGAGCAGGCGGCACAAGCAGTCCTCGACCCAGCGATAGGTAAGTCATACAAAATCAATATTTGGGTATCTATACTAATTTGTATGTTTCTATGTACAACTGACTTGTGATATTTTACGCATACTTTTGACCAAACTATCGCACAACTGTGTTTAGTAACGTGTTTAGTAGCGCGTGTAGAGGTGCGCATACTACTCGATTTTTAGTTGTTCAACTAAACAGTGGAATTGGCTGCGAAACAATCGGCAATCGCACAACAGTTGGCTGATAGTTTAATCAAAGGTGTGCGCCTGCTCTTATTCTTCTTCGGTCCTTCGATCAGATTTAATCCGTTTTTCCGGATAATAATAACTGAATATAAGTGTGGAACTTCGCATTATTATTTGAATTATGTTTAACACTAAAGTCATGTAAAAAGCACAACTTTTGAATTATGCTACTTTGTAGAATAAAGCGTGGATATTGAAAGATTAAATATTCACCAGTTTGTATACAGTAAAATGTAAATCTTCCAGACAGTATGAGTAGGTCGAGTAGAGCGGCTTACGCTAGCCAAACTTGTCGACGTTCGAGGGTCGGAAGGTTTGTAATAGCTCTCGACAAGAGTGTTGGCATTGATCGCATGACCGGAAAGGGCTTCCCTAACAGTTTAAAAACAAGATTCGATTTTATTGACCCACAATCGATATCCGCGGAACGGTTTTATGTTAGGATTCCCTGACTCTGATTAACTTTCTTTGAAATCTAAAGTAGGAGCTTAAATATATCACTTTTTAGTATCATATCTTTAAAATTGCGCAAGTACAATGCTCTCTGTAAATAATAAATTTAATGACCTGTAACAGGAATAATAAATATTGTTTTTCTAAGACCTGACAACAGAATTATATGATAAAAAAGTGACGATTGTTTTAGATTTCATAACGAGATCAAACTTTGATCGTTGATGCCAAAGACATAAAATTTGTCTGTTACAATTTTATGTGTTGAATTATCACGTGTTTCGCGGTAAAAAAATTGTCGAGGAATATTTTTTTATCAAGTTTGATGCAAGAAATTAAAGAAAGTCTAGACTGAGAGATGATCGCGGAATACTGTTACAAACCATAATTTTTTTTTATCAGATCGTTTTAATTTAGTGTTACATATCGTGCTTTATTAGTCTGCGATGTAGTGATACGGGAGTTTTACTGTGCACTCGTTTTTAGGACATTTTCAAGGTGAGACGACGCGGTGCGGTGTTGTGTCGTGGCGTGCGTACACCGGTTCTCTTGGTCGGTCGTTCGGTACGTTTTCACACGCGGCCGCCTCCGACGCGACGCCGTTGATTGAACCGTGCTTTTATTCCTCGTGTGATGTCATCAATTTAATTGCGGACGCTATTTTATACGTGTAGCGTATGACGCTTATTTTTAATCTATAACGATATAATTCAGCTACATATAAGTACAATACGAGATACACTCGTTTTATCGACGGAATGTTGAGTGTTAACTTTTATGTTAGTTCTTTGCGTTTCGGTTAGTCGCGAATTATTTCCAATAACATATGTTCACGGGCGATGGCTCAATTTATCCTTTGTCTCTTTTTTCTATATATAAAAAATACTAACAATAAGTAAGGTTGATGGATTTCACTTTTACACCTACACTTCTAGCGCATAGACGCTCCAGTAAAATCATCCTGAATATGTTACAATTTTCTATTAAAGGCTGTTTTATAGGTGCTATAAACCATAAAACTTATCTTCGATTGAACTCTACCTTATATTGTGACAGTAATCAATCCTGGATCAAAAGTTATTGTAAAAACTCTCGTAATGTAGTTAGTGAAGCGTCGAGTAAATTAAAACCACTTAAGAACACTCCTTATTTAGAAATCAATAACAGGTGCAATATTCATAGCCATCTTTGAATGTAAAACCACTCACACATACAACTAAACAATATTTTCTCGTGTCTTCGTTTTTAGACGAGAAGGGGTGAATTTTTATGTTAGTCTATACACTTTTCCTCATGGAAACATTTTGCGTTAGAAAATGCATCGGTTACTGGGTGGCGATGAAAAATTCATCAGTTAAAATATCGATATACGGTTTTATGAGTTGTTATCTCGTTATTGTCATTACCTTTCTGCTTTGCAATGTCAACTTGCAACTGCAGTAGGTTTTCACTGTTGTTATCCATATGAAAAGAATAAGAGACTGTTTTTGCACGAATATCTCCGCAATGGAAACCGATGGTTACGTGTGACGCTTGGTCTGTCGTCGGTTTATTATGATCGGACTTTATTGCTGATAGTGACACTTTTCACCACGGGCATACACGTGCCATAAAACTATTTTGTCTTTGTGCGCGCAGGGATCAATCGTGTTCGCTCCTCAAATATGTATTTCACATTTTTTTTTAGTGCATAATGAATTTTATGATAATGATGTGGTCAAAATATTGTGTCGCGTGCCATTGGTTTGCCACCCCTGATTAAAGATTTGTTTTCGACCTAAATATATTACAGATTAAAGGAAAATGCATTATATTTATGTTTGTACACGTCTTCAAAGTGACTTTATACAATTTCGTGAGTGCGTTCATCAAAGCTAGACGTTTCCATTAGTGATTCTGCTTACCAGACACATACGTTACGTTTGTAGTGATACCTGCAAATGATTAGAGATTATTTCGAAATCTCAATGACTATGACTATCATAGAATATCGTGTGTTTACTATTTTAGTATATAAAATAAATTCTCGTAGAATTGAAAAATATATGAGTTGTCGAGAGAGAATGTTATCTTTAATTGGTAAATAACATTCTTATGTGTAAAAGTACGTTATTGTATTAGTATGTATATTATGCAATAAGATCATAAACTTTGATTTGAGGAAAAAATAATTGCAAGATATTTATTCTGTGTAAAAATTTTAACCAATTCAAAATGTATAACCAGTCTCTCATAATAAATGCATTTGATTTACAGACCAAAATGAATGTTTATGGACAAGTAGTGAATTTGAATAATTACCAATCAGAAATATTTTAAGGCCTTCCTTTCGATAGCCACACGCCCTTGTTTAAACACGAAATTGTAACGTCTCGTTTGTCGGCGTAGCGTCACTAGCGGCGCTCGGGTGGAATAACCTAAAATTAGATGCGCGTACGCTGGTCGGACGCGGAACACGATCGAGTGGTCTCTCTCGTTCACGGGCCGTCTGCACTAAAATGTCCGATAACTTAGGCCGCCGGCTGACGAGCGACTTGAATACTCGATTTTTATTTACATGAGTCGATTACTCGATTCACTTTCTTTGCTCAATTTTGTTACCGTACAGTGTTATAACCACGTGAGTTATTTATGGGTTACTAGTTACGCAATCTCTCTTCCATTTCTCGTATCAAATCTACTAAGTGTTTGACGACTATGGGTGTTGAAAAATTGAAATATTTTCCGTATAACCTAAGTAGGTCTGTCTGGCAAGAAGCCTATATCTGTCACCAACATGTAACGTTCAAACATTACTGTATACCGGTTTGAAGGGCGTTGTCGCAAGCGAAATTACTCTAACGAGATGTAACTTGTTATTGCTCAAGATCTCAACTGTAATGTTTAAAATGTTACTACAAAGTTGTTGGATAGATTCATTTATCCCATGATTTTTTTTTAATTCTGGGGATCTGTTGCTAAATGTTTAGGACCGTTAGTTTGCTTTAAGGCCGTCAGTTTGTCGTATGCTGTACATTCTCGTTTCCAGTATGAACGCAACTCCAACAGTTTTGTGGCACAATACATGCGAATATTCAAGTCTGCGGAAAGTGAAAATAAGCAGGTTCCTTTTGCGGTGGGAATTTGGACTGACTATAGCTTTTATATTGTATGTTTAGTTAAGATATGATGTAATTCGAAATCAAAGATTTTGACGCGAAACTTGAAATTTTGAAAAGTATAACTACTTGATTTGTCTTACTTTTTCACGGGCAAGATTTTTTATCTTCTCATATAGTGCTAGCTCGTTTTTGCTATTTAAAAACATTGGTATGTTAGGCCGAAGACAGGTGGTCTTCAACTATTAAGCTTACGAAGAAACCTTTCTTGTTTGTGGTTTACCGCTTGTTTATTGTAATGTTCTAAGAAATTGTTTTACAACCGCTTTTTGCTTTTCCGCCGCACTTCATTACAGATATAATCTGTATTATATAGAACTTCGTTTTCTTTCCACGTTGCCAAAGTTGTGAACTACAAAACTAACATATAACAGATCAATAACTAGAAGTTTCTCTGCGGTAATTAAAATATGAATTTATAACTGAAATGAAAAACTTAATAAAATATTATATTGAATACTAGCTGTTCCTGTGCAGTTTCATCTGCATGAAAAATTTATTTTATTGTTTACATTTGACATGACATGACGAACCTTAGCAATCTTTCTTTCTTCATGTTGGCAGCAACTTATGGTCTCTCAAATTAGGGTTTTTAACCAAAATATTTACCCCCTAAATTTAATGTCGTGAAAATACTTATATAGCCTAAAGCGTGACGTAAGTGTTGGGCTATTTACTAACAAAAGTATTATTCAAAAATATACTGTGATTGCTGCTGACATCTTAGGCAACAAAAAAGTGTGTGTTTACGCTTTAGTATAATAGTATAGATTAAAGTAAAGTACCTAGTAAATAGACCATTCTTGTTTATGGTATAATTTTTATTCTAAAATTTCACTTTGTTTGAAAGTAAGAATATTACAACTTTGATAGAAGTTTCGTTGTGCGAAATTAAATATTGATCTGCGTGCAGTGCAGGGCAATAAAAATGCCGCGATGTGTAGACTGTTAACGTATATACGAAGCTTCGGAATAAATTGCCGAATCCGAAGCCCAAGTGGGTGTTGAGGGAGGAACATAGGCCGACGTGATAAGTGCAAACTATCCTTTAGTGTGTTGCACCCGGGGGTGGAGGGCGGCGAGGGAGGGGAGCGGGGCGGGGATGGGTACCGAGGCGGCCGTGTTTCGGACAATAAGCCGTTGCGTTGCCATGGACCGGCGGGTTACAACGGGGAACAATTTAGATTGCAAGCTACATCTCGGTTAACGATTTCTAAATTAGGTTTCGGATGTTACAAGACGTACCGTGACAACTTATGCAACTGACAAAATCAGGCAATGCAGATTTTATTTGAGGTTGACAGTAATGATATTATTAGGTTACGTGGGTTCACTGAACATTTTACTGTAGCAAAAGTACTTAGCTAATTTTATTACATGTTTAGATTTATAATAAAGCAAAAATAAACAAAAAATCCACTCGTGGGGTATGTATCTGTCAAAGTTCTTCCTCATTATATTACTTGGACGCTTCAATTATTATACAGAGGCAATAGTAATATGAAATCACATATTACAATAATGAATAACGACAATGACTCGGTCGGAACGTCGACTTCATTTAAATGCGCGGCCACCGCGATCCTTCGAGATGTATCGGCTAAGGGGCTCTAGCTCCTCTGCTTGCACGTCGCCGGTAATTTGATTGGGGCCGTGGCTGTCACCTATGCGCCGCAGCCGGCCGGCCGTCGCTCGGCGGCTATCGATTAGAGCACCCCGCTACCCCCGCGCAGCCCCCGGCCCCGCGCGAGCCGCACCGCCCGCGAACCGGATCTCGTCACGCCGCCATTGTGTACCCGCGACGCTTAAACGCATTCGTTTCTCCCGATGCGAAAACGACGCATTCCTTCCGCGCCCGACCCGCCCCCCGCACTCTGCACTCCGCACCGCGCTCCCCGGCCACGGCGAGCCGCAACGCCGCGGCTCGCGGGACCGCACCGCGATCCTTGTGTTACACTTTACACCGCTCCTGACGCTGCATGCAGCATCGGGGACTCGTCTACTTAATGCAATGCATGCCTTGAAACAAACTAATTGAATTTTTTTAAAATTTTTAAATGTCTGATAGATGATAGATTAAGGTCCTGAAATTAATAACATAATTTCATGAAGTTAGTGCATTACAATAATCTAAGATAACTATGTTTTTAATACCATAACTTGAGTTCGCACTGCCGAAACTTTCGCAAATTGTTATCTCATTCTCATTGAAACATAAATATAACAACATGTTTTACAAGAGGTTCTGCAATGGAAGCTCGTAATAAAGTAATACTTAAATAACAGTTGACAGTAATAAAATTTGGCGTACCGGGACGCAAATCATACTTCATACTAATATTATATATGTGAAAGTTTAGATGGATGGATAGAGAGATGGGTGGATGGATGGACGGATGGATGGATGTAGCCTAAATTGCTTAACGGATCGCAATAAAATTTAGCATAGATGTAGAGGATAGTCTAGAAGAACACATAGGCTACTTTGTTTTGTTTTTTTTTTTCAATACCACGCAGACTGAGTCGCGGGCGACAGCTAGTGCAGAATAAATCCGTTGTGCAACTAGTGTAAGATTGGTCAACGATATTCAGGTTGATAGACACCGATGCACCGACAGACACCTTAAAGACAAACTAGTAATTACACTAGTTACCGATTACCACAAAAGACCGAAGCATAATTTGATACTTTCAATCGAATACTGTATGTATACCAGTTTTAGTATGGTCCTGAAATGCCTCTTTCGTATTCAGTGAATACTCGGGCGTAATATTAAACTATACACTCGAAAGGTGGCATTGCTCACAGTCTCATTTAAAGTTTTTAATTATATATCGACATAAAAGTGCCATTAATTTAAATTATTTAGTACAGCGGTATTGGAGGTCAAACTTTCTTTGACGCGGGGACCGTAGACGTATAAGAAGCGACGCCCTTGCCGACGAAGGTTACACCGGTCTATAATGGAGTATTGGTAGCTATTTAAAACGGATTAAACTAAGAGATTTTTATCAAGTTATACTTCTTTAAACTGGAATTAATTAATAATTATAGACTGATGAGGTTATCGTGTTTTTTTCTTCAGCTATACTAATATTTTAAAGAGGAGAGATTTGCATGTATTGAAATAATTTAAAAACTTAGCCGATCTTAAAAATTCCTTTACCATTAAAAAGCTACATTGTAAGTGAGTAACATATGGGCCATTTTTTTTACAACACGCGAACGAGTAACATAGATTTGACATAGAGTGTGATAATAGATTTGACTATGACTTGTGTGACAATGACCGTTTTGTCTATAAAATCCATACAATTTTAAGTTTTAAATAAAGAGACACGATTAATAATGGAATAGTTAATTTGTATGGAAATATCCGTTACCATGGCTTGAGTCATGACACTATTTGTTAATTGTTCTACAATACTATCTGTCTAAACTTGAAATAATGTAGTTAGTAATAATACATCGATATATCCAGAGATATAAGTTTTATATCTAAGTTTGAGATTAGCCCCAGTGGTTGAGAAAATAAGGAGCAAAAGGTTAAAGTGGTATGTTATGAGGAGGGATGAATCGCATGTAACAAGACGGACGTAAGTTGTGAATGTGGAGGGGACACCGGTAGAGGTAGACCTAGAAAGAGATGGATGGATTGCGTGAAAGGTGGCATGATCAAGAAGGAAGTGATGACAGATGACGGATGATAGAGTGCTTTGGAGGACGAAAACCCGGTGCGCCGACCCTACGGTAGTAGAATAAGGCAGGGGAGATGATGATATCCAGAGATATTTAAATGCAACTAAACCTTAGTTACTTCTTTAAGAGTTAGAAAAATCAATGAGGAATCTTCACACAAATCTCAAAAGCAATCAGAGTGTAACTTGTATAATATTATAGTAAAAAAACTTGACGTATATAATGAGAGTCTTAGAGGTGTAGTATTTCATGAGCAGTCAGCGTTAATTATGGCGACCGCTAATTAAAGGCGAGCGAGCGGAGGTATTCCCGAAGGAATGTAACGTTATCTTGGGATGTATAACGAATTTAATCAAGCTATGCTCACAAGCACCGAACATCGTATTAAAACGCTTCCAAAGGCTAGGTCTTAGCTTAGATATTGAACATCTTAAAGACGCTCCAAATTCTTAGGTAACCAAAGGTAATGAAATTGAAAATCAACCTTGAAAGATGACAATCATTTTAAATGTAGTACTAAACAAAGAATGCAATCCGTTGAGCTGTTTGGAAATAAGTAGTAACTAACATCCATCCATCCAAATTGGTATTTATAATATTAGTATGATGGAAATCTATAAAAAAAAAATTAGATTTCAATACACTTATGCGGTTGTTTAAATTTAATGCACAATTTAGTACACTACTACTATTGTCGCGCGGCATTTGATCATCACAGTAAATTTTCCATCTGTCCAATCAAAATATCACCTCAATGGTTTGATTAACATTATTAACAACAACAATATTAACTTATGAACCGTCTGGCATGTTTTACACTACCCGAAGTGAAGACTAGTTAAAAAGGATCGATAATCCGTCGCTATGTACTTTCGCGTCTGCATTACGTGTCGCGCTTATATAAATTTAATGAAAGTAAAATTACTTCTCCGCAGTACAGTAAATAACCAATCGATACTTATATGGGACGAAACAATACGGTAAATAAACAACATGTCAGTAAAATTGTTACCGTAACTACTCATAAAACCAAATTTTAGATACTATAAGCATATAGCTTTATTATACTTCAACATATCCTCTTGTCTCTACGGAAGGTCGAAGGTATGTAGTGCTATTCCGTGCCTCTATCAGTTGTCATATCGGAATTCACCTTCTAAAGCATAATTTCTTTCACACAAATATCCATACTTTCTTCTTTCATAGACCTTTATAGCCATTCACATTCAATCTTAATACTTTTCTTGTTTATGTGATCATCATCTCAAAGCAAATACGCTTCAATCCATTTTTATTAATCTAAGCATACCAAATAGTTGCTGGTTTAATAATCTACAATGTTGTTATGCCTAGTTTAAAAAGGACTGTAGCATGTTTGCTTTTATATTCCTCTCTAAAGTAGAAAAATGTTTTTGATACCTGAAAATTATAATCTGTTTTATGTTATTTAAAAGTAAAAGGCCTTGACATCGCATGCTTAGGATATCTTGCTCGTTTCCTTCCCGGTTGTTTTCCTTATTAGAATTTGTTTTATTGTAATGTTTAACGAATTTATTGGTAAAGTATGGAGCATTCTTATTCCCAAAATTAATATAATTCACCGTCGTCCCTCAAACCTTATCAATTTTAATTATTAAAAGTAAGAAATGTATTCTAGGCTCACATATTTAATATTATTATTGAAAATTGTTGTTTAAAATCGTGAATTTGCTTTTAAAATGAAAGGAAATAATCGTTTGGTGGATTGATGTATTTTTACAACAAAGGCTCCAAATGGCTAGAGACGTTGCACCTGCCTCCACAGATCTTAAAATATATCAATTGTCGACTTCATTTGTGTATGTCTGCACTCTGGTTTAACGTGGATACAAAATAAAAAAAAATCCAGAAGAATTGAGTACCTCCTTCTTTTGGGAAGTCGTTCAAAAAAAGTATTTATTATCATATAATTGATCAGAGGGTTTATTATAAATTGTGAGAACGTTACGTAACGTCATCGTCAAAATTTGTACTATATTTGTCCAGCGCCCCAACTAGGCGTAAAGTATACCAACAAATCTCATACAAATGTCGCAAACGTTACAAATACGTTCTCAAAAGTGTCAAGCAAATATTTGTGATAGAACCTTAAATCATATGGAAAGGAAATATTAAGAGAACTCGTAACTGACTCTGCACTTACCCCTCTGAATTAAAGGCGTGTGTGTTATGTTAAAGTAGATATAATGTCATTCTGAATATTACATAACTACATGAAAATGTATTTATTATTTCAGTGTTAACGGTAACTTGAATTTGAAATTCATGAAGATAAGGTATTGTTTATTTCAAATGAAGGATATTTGTGTACAAAACGTAAAAAAATTCTAGATACAAAAGTTTGTAATCAGTGATAGTTTTAAGTGCTTCAAAAAATACAAGAAATTCTGCAATCGCTATACAAAAATGTTTGATCAAAATATACTTTTCAGAAGTATTGTCTGCAGTTTCCTGCCAGCGAGAGCGTTAACATAAAAGATAATAATTACAACTTTTTCTACAGATTGTGCTGAATATTAAAAATGTTGCTATCGCCGAAAATATTCGATGCAACCGTAGCACCGTTTGTTCCTAGAATAATCTAGGCATTATGTTTTATAACAAGATCCTTTTGATCTTTTATCTGGAATGTTTATACAAATAATGGTAATAAGCATTAAAAGATTTTATGTTATGTATTATTTTTGCCGTAACTACAAAAACATTGTGTTCCCTTTCTATCTCTTTGAAATAACAGAGATAAAAGTATGTTTCATCATGTTATTTAACAGTGAACATTTATAATAGTAAAATTACTATTTCATTACTATGAATATATGAAGTAACAAGGAGAACTTTATAAGTGTAGAGAGGCACACCGGTAGAGTGTGGCATAGAAATGGACGGATTGCGTGAAAGTTGACATGATCAAGAAGGGAGTGACGACTGACATGACGGATGATAGATTAACTTGTAGGACGAAGGAAGTATAATAAAAACGGAGACATGATAATTTTACTTATGTTCTTCGTTTTTGAGGTGTTTGATCCATTAGACTTTATTAATTATTTTTATGATGGTCTTATAGAGTCAGCTCTGAGTATAATATATTTTCGAGTTGTATACATTTTTATTCAAAAACAATGTCTAGTCCTAGGCGTCGCCTATTCCCCCTCAAACCGCGCCTGGATCAACTAATAACGACACATATACCTATAAAATAAAGACTAAAAGTATTGACATACGGAACCCCTCATCGTAACAGGATTAAATCAGTCCAGTTTAGAAAGAAGCTTAAATATGTATTTCTCTTATGGTAAATTTATTGTATTGATATTTAGTCAAATTTATACGGAATTATTTGGTTTATTTAGATACAAATTTTGTGACACAGTATCATTGGATAGTATAGATATGTTTTACGTACAGTTCTTAAGGTCTTCATGGAGACAGTAGAGATCATAATTATAGAGCATGGATAATTGGTTTATAGGAATTCGTACCAAACCGTCAATAAATTGGTATACGTTAAAAATATTAGTAATATTTGAAGACGCAAGCAACAAGACGCGAACATCGTCTACTCTCGCGACGGCGATGGTCGCATTAAATCCGGTACCGGCTCCTCGCTTTTAAAAGCCTTGCATAAAAAGAAATGTAAATTTAGGCTTTACTTTAACAATGAAGACGAAGAAAAAAAAACGATCCAGTATCGTTTATCGACAAAAACTTGACTCGTACGCATTGTGAAGTGACGGCGCATGCCCTTTGTATAATACACCTGTATCGCTTCGTGCGAGGGATTCATTAAATAAATACCCTTTAGTTACAAATTATGTTTTCGCCTTCAATAACTTAAACTCTACCTCTGATTGAGAGGGATTGAACAATTTTTTATGTGAAAAATGTCAACGTCGTTTTTAGTTATTGTTAGTTTCCACTGCTGAAATGAATGGACTTTCCTCATATCTGTTTCTTCTTGTCCTTCATATCTGTTTATACTCTACAACCCTTTTAGATGTCTACTTTAACGACATGGTTATACTTAAGTTGTCTATTACCTGTCCACGACCAAAAAATGTGGAAATTCGACTGTTTATGACGTCATCTCGTGGGTTATAGAGTTGGGTAAGTTCAATACATCGGTGCATTACGTGCAACTCATCCTGTGCCCTACTTAGATAATTTTGTTATTAACAGACCGTTTGGAACTGATCTACATTATACCAGATACCTTGCATCACGTTTTTGGCATGTTCTAGAATCTAGAAGGATTTCTTTCACCTACATAGCATTTTTTGTATCTTGTTTTGATGTGTCATGTTAATACCATTTACCATACGCAATGAAGAAAAAGAATAATAGAATCTTAATGCACCAGTGGCAGTACTACCTTCTGCACCGTTTATTCTTTGGTGAAACATTTATACATCCTGACTGTGTGATTTGCGTTCTTATCTACTACCGCTGATTATATTGTTTATACTGGTTTCGTCATTCTCATTATAATTGATACTGAGTTAGCTGTAATGAAAAATGATGTCACGACGTTTACAATAATCTTGATGTGGATTTGTTCTTTTATACGACTCGAAACCAACAGTATGTTTAACTAGACAACGTTAAATTTTATTTGAAAATATTGGACGACGTGTGCAACGTTACGTTTGGAGATCATTGTAATATATATAAAGTACTTAAACGTTTGTTCATATGTACTCTTAAGCACGTCATGTTAAGGTCATGACAGCTTATTCACTGCAATGTTATTGCATTGTTTT
Organism: Papilio polytes; assembly: GCF_000836215.1. NCBI lineage: Eukaryota > Metazoa > Arthropoda > Insecta > Lepidoptera > Papilionidae > Papilio > Papilio polytes. The sequence goes on from NW_013525180.1 coordinate 3,025,521, forward strand.
GTATAAACTGGAATATAAAATCATTAAACGTTTAACTCTTAACCGCCTCACCGCGCCCGCTGCCTATACGAGTTCGTGACTTGTCGTTTATATAAATGCAAGAGTAATAAGAATGAGAGCCAAGATCGAAACTCATTTGCACATGTCGTGTCTTTTGTTTAGCGGGGAGGCGTCATTGACCTCCATGAAAATAGCGGAGCCGTCGCGCGGCTCCAACTAGGCACGTTCGGCGACGCGCATGTCTGTCTCAGGTAGCGCCCGTTCTGGGCTTGCCTGGCAATGGTAATGATTTCAATTAAAATGGCTTTTGGCGGGTCGGCGCGACGCGGCTTGCCCGCGAGTCCCGGGTCACGCTCGCGGCCCGGGATGAGCGTCAGCCACTCGGAGACGGCGCGACCGCATCTTACCGCCGGTCGTCGTTGTCACTGCGGTGTTTCGCGGGCGGGCAGATTTATTTGGACGTACCCCCTTCGCGGGGGCGGGCGCGGACGCGCCACCCATCGCACCACCTCCACACATTTGACTGGATCAATAAGTAAGCAAAGGATGCCCGAGCAGAAAAACCATACGCCCGACCACCCCAAGGGGGTACACGTAACGGCACCCCTCCCCCCGGCCCCTCGGGTGGGAGACTCCACAGATTGCCATTTTCTCTTTGCCTACGCTTTAATTAGTTGCGTAGTGACGCGTGTGGATCCATAATCCGGTGGTATAAAATGTTGAACAAGTCCCATTCACCTATCAAGGTCCGACAAGGTGGTCCGTCTAGTTTAAATACGATACGTCGAACACAATGAACTAGATTAAACCTTACTCACTTCAAATTTAAAGTAATGCTTTAAATGCCTCATGAAAAAACAAAAAAATCAGAATTAAGTAACTAAAGTTGGCGTCCATGATGCTTCTTCACACACTCCAGATAAGATAACCTAACAATACACACCATGCCATACTAGGAATTGTCAACAAAGTCCTAAGTTTGTAAACTTAGCTCGATTTATCGCACCAGTACATCATGTTATATGACATTCAAGTCGTCTGCCAACATTCGAAATTATGTAAAAAAAACACTGTTTATAATATTTGCTTAGCAACAATCGTTAGTATTCCATTTAAATACATAAAAATGTTCAGACAAATTCATATTAATGAAAATGACAACATAATTTTCCATGCATAACTTCAGTACCATGTCAGTCCATCCGAAAACGTTTAAATTAACTAGGAAAGCTGTCTAAATATTTTTGTTTTTCGCAAGTTACCACATTGTTTTATCCTTTATTCTATGGCCGTTGGCCAATATTGACACGTCAGTCGTGTGTACACTTGTAACTGAGATTATAACTGTTTTGTATGCACGTGTTAACATGAGGCGTGCGTCCAAGCATTCTGCCCGCCCTCCACATCGGCCAATGTTACGGCAAACATACGTTTTGCACTTGATGTGCACAGGCGATCGATAACTTGTAGTCTATGCAGACGCAGCAATAACGCTCAAAAGTCTAGCTACAGTAAAGCTTTAGTAATTACTAGGGAATGTTTCGCAGCATAAAGAATAGAGCATGGAATGGGTCATAATCAGAGCAGCGGTGATAAACATGCATGTTTCAATTTTGCTATGATCGTAGATTTCAGTAATCGCCAATAGCTAAATGGTTTGGGGTACGGACTACCGGTCTTGCGTAGGAGAGTTTGAATCCCGCCATTCGACTATTGTCGTGAACCATATCCTAGCACAAGCCTAGAGCTTAGTTGGAGTGTTTGTAGGAAATAGTAGTAAATTAACAAAAAAATCTACTAATTCAACGTTAAACTTGAATATTCGATTTAATAATACTTTCTTTAGAGATCAGTATCACTTTAAAAACTCATCCCAGGTAAGGGGATTGTGGAAGTTGTAATTTCCCGGACAGTTCGCGACTGTCGCATTGAGATCGTGTCGCACTCGGCCCGGCTCCTTCCCGCGCGGAGGCAATTCAAATAATTATCATAAAGTAAATCCCCCGCAACTCGGCCTCCCCAGAAACCGACGGCCCTTTTTCGATACGCCACTAGTGATGGACATGCTATCTAAACTCAATTGTCGATCATCTTGAAAACATACCCGGTAACTGTCGATGTCTAAACAAATAAAATTATTAAAATGATAGATATTTTTTTAAACGGTACATTTTATTAAATCATGATGGTTGGTTTTTAAATTTCGTCGTTTACATTTCTCGATATTGGCAATAGAATTAATACGCATCCCTGCTCCGCATCAATTTCGCTCCTTTCCTTCGCCCCTCTTACTAATTCCAATAATGGCCTGACTTTGTTTACGATATACCAAATAATTTATGAATGTAGATACACAATTTCGTTTATTTTGGATATGTATGTTTTTACTTTTTTCTTTATTTTATTACAGCTTACTTCAATTGCAATCAATGGTAGAAGTGACCGTTAAATAAAAATTATGTAAAAATGTTGTTTGTTAGTTTATCTACTTCAAAATTTTATTTAAGGGACAACACCTTAAAACAAATGATTTCCATCAGTGGCAACATGAAGGAATCCGTACATACTGTCCTCAGACGTATAAAAAAGTATCAATTAAAATGGGCGACATTTTGTTTTTATTATGGTAACCTTTGCGGCGTCTAGCCGAGAACCGCGTGGTAATAATAAGTATTCGATGCCTACTCGCCCACCCCTCGCCTCTTCACCCGCGCCGCGGCCGACCCTCGCCCCGCGCCGCACATTGGGCTGAATCAAGTTGCTCCATAGACAACTTTATCTGATGTTTGAAATGTCTCTTTTTTTTGCTTAAATGTGCTTTGTA